>NC_080176.1:45932297-46263157 GCF_950295315.1 Erinaceus europaeus | reverse complement strand
GAAAGGCAGCTCAGAAGCTCTTCTCAGTGTGCTGAAGGCCGGGTTTGAACTGGATTGTTTGTGACAAAACAGACACACTTCCAGGTGAGCCATTTTGCTGATCTTAAAATAAAACGATTAAGATCCCTACTCTCTGAAAGCCAAAAAGAAAGGAGGAAGGCAGGAGAAAAGGAAGGAAACGTGAAATCTTGATTAGTAAACCATTCTAAAACATAATATCAAACAAAACTCAAAGAAAAGTTTTTTTTTAATTTTTTAAATTATCTTTATTTACTTATTGGATAGAGACAGCCAGAAATAGAGAGAGAAGGGGGAGATAGAGAGGGAGACCTGTAGCACTGCTTCACCGCTTGCAAAGCTTTCCTTCATAAGGGGATCAGGGGCTTGAACTAAGATCCTTGAGCATGTGCACTCAACCAGGTGCGCCACCAACTCACCCTTTAATTTTTTTTTTAAACTTTTTTTATTTTTATTTATTTATTCCCTTTTGTTGCCCTTGTTGTTTTATTGCTGTAGTTATTATTGATGTCGTTGTTGTTGGATAGGACAGAGAGAAATGGAGAGAGGAGGGGAAGACAGAGAGGGGGAGAGAAAGACAGACACCTGCAGACCTGCTTCACCGCCTGTGAAGGGACCTGCCTGCAGGTGGGGAGCCGGGGGCTCGAACCGGGATCCTGACGCCAGTCCTTGAGCTTAGCGCCACCTGCGCTTAACCCGCTGTGCTACAGCCCGACTCCCTTAATTTTTTTTTTTTTTTTATCAGTACACAGCTCAGCTCTGGTTTATGGTGGCACCAGGGATTGAATTTAGGATCTGGGAGCCTCAGGCTTTAAGGTTTTTTTCTGCATAACCATAATGCTATCTCCCCTACTCCAAAGAGAAATCTTTAAGCAGCAGAGTAGAAGTCAGGGTCTTACTGCTAGCTCATTACTAGGCAATTTACTACTTTTGAACTTCAGGTATTTCATAGCTCAGTCAGGATAATAATACTCACTTCTCAGACGTTACTACAGGAAATACTTTCCATAAGATGCCTAGCATAGTACTTGGTAGCTTTGGGGAATACGTAAACAAAACAAAGAACTAGGGGCCAGGTGGTGGCGCACCTGGTTAAGCGCACACGGTACAGTGCACAAGGACCCAGGTTTGAGCCCCCGGCTCTCACCTGCAGGGGGAAAGCTTTTCGAGTGGTGAAGCAGTGGTGCAGGTGTCTCTCTGTCTCTCTATCACCCCTTCCCTCTTGGTTTCTGGCTGTCTCTATCCAATAAATAAGTAAAAGTAATAAAAAAAAAAAGAAAGAAAAGAGAAGGAGAGAAAAGAAAAGAAAAGAAAAGAAAAGAAAAGAAAAGAAAAGAAAAAGAGACTCAACCTCAATTTGGCTTCCTTACTCAAGTATATGGTTTTACACAGTTAGAAACTTCTCCTTGAGTGGCTCCCTCCAGACCAGTCTAGTATCATACTCCTATCTGAAAAGATCTCGACAGCGAACTGAACATGAACTGCTGTAAGAAGCATGGAATCACTGGGTTTTATAATGAACTTTTCCCCCCATTAGTTTCATTACTGGGGCTCAGTATTTGCAGAACTTTACTATTCCTGTTGGCTTTTTTTTTTTTTTTTCCTTTCCTCTAGATAGTGGGTAAGAGACAAGAGAATAGAGAGAAGAGAGGCAGAGAAGAGAGACACTGCAAAACCACTCGACTGCTCATGAAGCCCTCCTCTCCACACTCCAACCCCCACAACTGCTTTTATGTGGTTTGGGGCTCAAGGTAATGGGTGAGTTCTAGCAGGTGAACAACCTGCTGATCTCCTAGAATAAACATCTTATGGGGGGACAAGTGGTGGCACACCTGGTTGAGCACACATGTTACAATGTGCAAGGACCTGGGTTTAAGCCCCAGTCCCCACCTATGGGGGGGAAGCTTCACTAGTGGTGAGGCAGAGCTGTAGGTGTCTCTCTCTGTCTCTCTTTCTCTATTTCCCCTTCCTCTCAATTTCTGGCTGTCTCTATGCAATAATTAAATAAAGATTAAAGAAATTTAAAAATCTTATAGGACTAAGAAAAAGGGACTCAGGGCCCAACACATTACTTTTATCATTTGAGTTTTTGTTTGTTTTCTGCTTTTTTGTTGTTGTTTTTTGTTTCTCTTCTTTTTCTTTCTTTTTGTTTATATTTTTGTTTATTTATTAATGAGATGGATAGGAGAAGAAAGAAAGAATCAGATATCACTCTGGTACATGTACTACCAGGGATTGAACACAGGACTTCATGCTTGAGAGTCTAGCACTTTATCGACTGCACCACCTCCTGGACCCAACTTTTACATGGCAATACCTCGATCAAAGTGAAGTAAAGGCTATTGTAATGTCTTGCTTGTTAGTCTTATTTATGACACAAAGAAATAGTTCTATGTATGAAATATATTCATAACATGTCTAACTTTTCTTCCATCTAAGAAAATTATGGGAGAGGGAGGTTAAGTGTGTTAAAACATAAAACCCCCTGCACCAATTAATTAATGAAAGCCACCATTTTCACTGCAAATATATGCAGCAAGAATCAGAATACAGCTGGGCTGGCTCTGTGGAGAGGCTGCACTTTTACCTTTTGATGCTATGTGAAGAAACAAGAGTACGATAACCTGAGACATGACACTTACCAGCCACTAAATATGCAAAAGGACAACCATCTTGTGATGTCAAAACTCCATTTCTTAGAATGGGTTAAAGGAGGCAGATTAAGGGAACTAAATTATCTTGCTTGTTTTAATCCATAAATGATAGTGAGTCAGAAGACATGCTGTCTAGCTATAACGGCATTGTAAAAATTCCTAAAATAGGAGGTTGGGTGGTAGCGCAGTAGGTTAAGTGCACATGGTGTGAAGCGCAAAGACCTTAGTGAGGATTGCGGTTTGAGCCCCCCGGCTCCCCACCTGCAGTCGGGGGTCACTTCATGAGCGGTGAAGCAGGTCTGCAGGTGGCTTTCTCTCCCTCTTTTTGTCTCCCCTCCTCTCTCAATTTCTCTCTGTCCCTATCCAACAGCAACAATAGCTATGACAACACTAATAATGGCACCAACAAGGGTAACAACAAAATGCGAAAAATAGCCTCCAGGAGCAATGGATTCATAGTGCAGGCACTGAGTCCCCGGAATAACCCTGGAGGCAAAAAAAAAAAAATCCCCAAATAAGTTATTGTAACATCCCCTGAGATAACGAAGGACTTCAATTGGCATGAGAATGGTGTGCAGACACTTATGAAAGGGAGGTAAGAAACTGTTCGGTAAGCCATCACTTCTCCAACAACATGGTTTGGAAGAGAAAAAAATAAAAACACTTTTTAAATTGCCTACTGAATCATGAAAAGCAAAACTCAACACCACGATGGAGTCTCAAGCAGTTTTCTCACAACCATCTGAGGGTTATTTCCAGGTTCTAATCGTCCCTAGTCCTAAATCATCAATTTGATTCTTTATGGGGAGCTGGACAGACAGCTCACCAGTTAGGATATGTGCACTGAATGAATGAAACCTCAATTCAAGTCCTTCTATCACCTGGGAAATGTTATGGCAACAGAGAAGGCTGTGGTGGTGCTTTGTGTGGTATGGCTCCCTTTCTACCCACCTCCTCTCTGAATAAAAAGGAAAAAAGTTATCAGGGGTGGTGGAAGCATTCATGGGCAAGGTTCCAGTACCATAATAAACCAGTAAGTAGGCGTAAGGTAGATAGCATAATGGTTATGCAAACAGACTCTCATGCCTGAGGCGCCAAAGTCCCAGGTTCAATCCCCCATACCACCACCATAAGCCAGAGCTGAACAGTGGTCTGGTTAAAAAAATAAAAAATAAATAAATAAATAAACCAATAAGTAAAATTTAGAACTTGCAAAGAGAGTAAATACAAAATACTAAGAGTTTTCAACAGATGATCAACTTATTTTCTTCCTCTTCTGTATCTATAGAAGATGATGGATAGTAACTAAACATTGTGGTAGTTATTTCACAATGGATAAACCATTATACTACACACTTTAATCTTACACAGAGCTGTCATTTATATCTCAATAAAACTTCAAGAAAAATTCCTGATTATAATGAGATTGGCTAGGAGATATTAGTTTTGACAGATAGGTAGTGGGTAACAGAATTCATTATACTATTCTACTTCTCTGTGTGTTTAAAATTACTTGTGCTTCAGACGGTAGCGCAAGGACCGGCATAAGGATCCTGGTTCGAGCCCCCGGTTCCCTACCTGCAGGGGAGTCACTTCACAGGCAGTGAAGCAGGTCTGCAGGTGTCTGTCTTTCTCTCCCCCTCTGTCTTCTCCTCCTCTCTCCATTTCTCTCTGTCCTATCCAACAATGACGACATCAATAACAACAACAATAATAACTACAACAACAATAAAAACAAGGGCAACAAAAGAGAAAATAAGTAAATATTTAAAAATTTTCTTCACAATCAATTTTTAAATGAATTAATTAGTTTTCATTTATTCATTAATTTTTACCAGAGCACTGCTCAGCTCTTGTTTGTTTTTTTAAATTTTTATTTATAAAAAGAAAAACACTACAATCAATTTTTTTAAGTTAAAGAAGTTCAACAAACACATCTTTGTGTTTAATAAAACTCAACAGAAAAATAAGGGTCATGTACTATATTATAATGATAACATCAAATGTATCAACAGCTATTCAATAGAATGAAAGAAATGGCTAGAGAACAAACTGAGTCATTTTTCTACTGATGGGATTTCATCTTGCCTATACAGTTTCAAATTCAAAAATCCCTATTAATGTGTATATGGAAAGGACAGAGTAGACATTTAAAAATGCTTGACAGAACTTAGACTGGATTTGGTGTATTGCACCAAAGTAAAGGATTCTGGGGTGGGAGAAGGTGTTCAGGTCCTGGAACACGAATGTTATGTGCAAAACCAAAAAATGTTTACACACGTACCAACTACTGTATTTTAGTGTCAACTATAAACCATTACTCCACCCAATAAAGGAAAAAAATGGCTTGCAAGTGAAATCTGATTATATAATGACATAAAAGACACATGTTTAAGGCAATTGCTTTATATTTGCAAATTTATAAAACACTATTTTTATGATTTACTTCTCAAGGCTGATGCTTGACTTCATTAGATTTTTCACCTTTAATTTTACTCATTTGGATTAACAAAGACAAGTTTAATCCAAACAGCATAAAAGCATAACGTAAAAGTAAGAAAGCATACTTACTAAGAAGTCATCATAAAACAAAGTGTGACTGACTTGCAGGTGTCTTATTAAACTGCCATTGAAGCTGCTTGGGTTCTCACTGGGAAGTAATCGGCAAAGTGGGCAGAACTGGAAGCAAACAAGAACAAGAGTTTAAGAACTAATTTAAAACAAACTTCATGTTTTTCACCTATAAAGGCGAAAAAGTTAACTTAAGAAACCAAATTTCAGCATCATGTATTTACTCGCCAACTTTAGTTTTTTGTTTTAAAATAATTTTTAATATGTAGATTTTAAAATAACGAATGGCATTATTTATAGTGTTTGCCTTTGGAGGGCTATCTTTTTTTTTTTTTTAAGATTTTCTTTATTTATTCATGAGAACTGATAGGAGAGAGAGAGAGAGAGAGAGGGAGTAAGAAGAGAAAAAGAACCAGACATCACTCTGTTACACTTGCTGCCGAGGATTGAACTGATATGGGGAAAAGAGGGAGATCCTAAAAAGATTTGCTTCGGCAATGGAAAAAGGTCACTGAAGCTGGAAATAACAGATAACAGGGGAAATGGTGGGAGGTTTATAGAGATAAATTGAGTCTACTCCTATTCAAAAAGCATCTATTTGAGTACCTACTAAGGTTTCTGTCAATTCCAGGTTAAGAACCAGATGTACATAAATTACTAAACCCTAATCCAATGATGGAAAAAAGTCGTTTAGTGTAGGAAGAAGATACAAAAAAAAAAAGCAAGTCGTTTTTATTTTCAGTTTGATATTAATAGGGAACTGGGGGGGGGGGGGACTCAGTTTTTGTGTGCATAAAATTTGAGTGATTAAAAAAGACCTACCAGAAAGATATTACAAAATATTGGGGGACATTCTATGCTACTCCAAACATGTCTTTTGTTTCTTAAATTGGAGGTTTTATCAGCAGAAAAAAAACTAAACAAAAGAAGAAAAAAGATTTATACTTTGAGACTGATTACTACTCAACTACTTATGTGTTCAATATACTGTCTCTTACAGTGTCAATCTCCCAGCATCACCTCATCCTTTATTATTTGTCTCTACATGATGCTTCCAAGTCCTATTTTACCATCTTAATATTTTTTGAGGCTTTGATCACAGCTAATTTTCAGGATTTGAATTCATCTTGTACATTTAAATCTTTTTGACTATTCAGATTTCCAACTATTAGGAGCAATCTCTATGTATCTTATGACTAAGAGTGCTAAATTGTAATAGCTCTTGAAATTATACTTCTAAAGTGCATTTCAGCATCTAGGGTAGTGACTCAGTTAACGAGAGCTTTTTTTTGCAAGCCTGATGCCCCAGGTTCAATCTCCAAGCTTCCCCCCTGCAAGCAGGGGGCTTGAGCCTAGGACCTTCACATGGTAGCATGTGTGCTCAACCAAGTGTGATACCACCCAATTTCTGAATTATATCTTTAATGTGGGACATGATCATCATTAGTATATTAAATTTAAGAATTAACTGTGTATCACTTATTTATTTTTTTTATTTGATAGAACAGAGAGAAATTGAGAGGGGAGGAGTAGATAGAGATGAAAGAGAGAGGGGTAGAGAGAGAGAGATCTGCAGATGTCTCTTCACTGCTTGTGAAGCTTCCTCCTTGCAGGTGAGGACTAGGAGCTTGAACCCGGGTCCTTGCACAAGGTGATGTGTATACTCAAAGGGGTACATCACCCCCTCACTCCTACTAACTGTGTCGTTTTTCTTCTTTTTTTTAAATTTCTTTATTGATGGATTAATGTTTTACATTCGACAGTAAATACAATAGTTTGTACATGCATAACATTTCTCAGTTTTCCATATAACAATACAGCCCCCACTAGGTCCTCTGTCATCCCTTTTAGACCTGTATTCTCCCCCCAACCACCCCAGAGTCTTTTACTTTGGTGCAATACTCGTTTTTATTTTCTTAGTTGATTATACCCATGGCTCTCTATGAAATAATGTCATCTAATTTCATAAATGAAAGGGTAACTGGATATTAGTAATTCTTGCCAGTTTCAATACAGCACTTTCATATATTGTGAAAAATTATAAAAATACTATAGCTCTGAAATGATTTATTGCTTATCAGTAGAAGCTTATTTAATGAACTCTCCAATGTATTGAGTTTAGATACTGCAGAAATATGCAGAAAGAAAAATCCTTACCACAGGTCTTCTTTCTGATCTGTGATGTGTAATACAATGATCCAGTAAGCTGTCTTCATCCAATTCCTTCTGACAAAATGGACACGCACATCTGGAAATTGCATAGAATTCAAGAGTACTAAAACTGTTGGCACTTTTCTCTTTTTAAAAATTTTTATTTTAAGTTTATTTATTATTGGATAGAGAGAAATTGATAAGGGAGGGGGAGAGAGAGAAGGAGAAAGACAGAGAGACACCAACGACTCTACTTCACCACTTGTGAAGTTTTCTCCTACAGGTGAGGACCAGGGGCTTGAACCTGGGTCCCTTGTGCACTGTATGTGTGTGCTTAACCAGGTACACCACTGCCTCGCCCCCCTGCATTGTATTTCTACTGGACTCTATAATGCCTAAATTCTTTTTTTTTTCCATTTTATTAATTCTCATTCCAGCACATGTCCCTTTAATATTTAGTGCTATGAAGTATGGTATACCGCCCAAAAACTTTATGTCCCAATACATTATGGTTTACACTATGACAAGTATTTATAGGATTAAGCTGAACTAGCCATGTTTTTTTATAGAACACTGCTTTTTTTCTTGCATTGATGATTACAACATATACCACTATTAATGATACTTGTATCTGCTGCTGCTAAAATTCTTAGGCACATGCAACCAGGGAGCTGGTACGGTGGATTAAGTCTCGGGCTCTCAAGTAAAATAGCAAAACAGAGAAGCCAGAGCCCCACTCTGCTACATGAAGTTCTGTGGGTGGACCCTGGAGCCTCAGATTCCAGCACTCTATGAGTTGAGTCATTTCTCTAGCCACAATTTATTATTACTTAATTCTAAGTTGTAGGTGAAACTAGGATTTAAATTATACTTCATACATTTTACATTTTTCATGAAGTCTATCAACCTTGTAATAAAATTCAAATGTCCACAACACATTTTTAATACTTTTAATTAGTCCTTGTGGCCAATCAACAACAAACCATACTTGATGCTAAGCAGTCACTTAAAATTTATGATGTCACAGTATAAAGTAAATGCTATAATATTGGGTGTGCTTGTGGCAAACTCTAGAAAAACAAAAAGGAATGAGCCACTTCTTTAAACTTTAAGATTGAAAATTTTAAGTTATATTTTGAGTACATTTTCTTAAACAGAACTAAGATTTTCCTTCAAGGAAGAGGCAAAAACTACACTTCTTCTGAATACCACTACTGGATAAATAGTGGTATTTATTTAAATACCACTACTGGCTTGTTATGAACAGATGTAAGGGCCTCAATGTTATCCAACTGTGCATAAGAACAACAAAATTATTCCCTTGTTTCTACAGTAGAAATCTCAAACTTTGTAATATTCTGGCCATCCAGCTAATAATCACCCTTCTCTTAAAAAAATAATCAAGAGGCTGTGCAGTGGCACCTGGTTAAGCACACATAGTATGAAGTTCAAGGAATTGTGCAAGGATCCTGGTTCGACACCCACCACCCCACCCCACCCCCGCAGGGGGATGCTTAATGAATAGGTCTGCAGGTGTCTCTCTCCCTCTCTATCTCCCCCTCCTTTCTCAATTTCTCTCTGTCCTATTCAATAAAATGGAAAAAAAATGGTGGCCAGGAGCAGTGAATTTGTAGGGCTGACACCAAGCCCCAATGATAACCCTGAAGGGGAGGAGAGGGGAGGGGAGGGGAGGGGAGGGGAGGGGAGGGGAGGGGAGGGGAGGGGAGGGAAGGGAAGGGAAGGGAAGGGAAGGGAAGGGAAGGGAAGGGAAGGGAAGGGAAGGGAAGGGAAGGGAAGGGAAGGGAAGGGAAGGGAAGGGAAGGGAAGGGAAGGGAAGGGAAGGGAAGGGAAGGGAAGGGAAGGGAAAAGAAGAGATTGATCAATATCCTCCACTACACCCACAAGTTACTTTGACCATTCCTCCAGTCTCATCTAAGATTATAAGCTCTTCCTTCTTAGAATGTATAGCTAAACATTGCTTCCTACATTAGAAAGCAAAAACAAAAACTCCAGCAAAACAGGAGGGAAGGTGCTGTGTAGTGGTGCAGGAAGTGTAAAGATAAATAACATTCTAACCTTGTAACTATAGTCTGCTGTAGGAATCAATTAATCATTAAACAGGGGTTAGCAGAAATTGAACAGTTCTGCATTCTAATTTTGGATCTTCCTTAATACAGATTTGTCTGAGGAAGTTTCCCTGATTTCTTTAGCAATCGGTTGGTTCTCTAACAGCCCCTCACACCACCCTCCCCACCCCCACCCCCACGCTCCCACCACTCCCACACCTGGCCAAGTTTTTAAAGCACACAGAAAAAAATTCCTTGGAGACTGTTGTTAGTAACACATCATTATCAATAGTAGGTATTTGGTTAAGGGTATAAACATAACTCCAGAGATTTTCAAGATAAAAATGTTAACCTTTCCATCACATTATATACATTTTTATAGCCAGGTAAAACTTAACATTCAACTCCATTGTACTGAAACAGACCTTGTGGCTGTCTCCCTGAGTTCTTGCAGTGGTCCGTATTTCTCAATGTACTTTTGACAAGTTCTTATGTGTGCCCTCATCTCACTGAGGCAAACCTATATGAAAGCAGATCAAAATCAGCTCACTGTTGAAAAGGGGCTCAGTCAAGTGAGTGCAGCATTATGCGATTGCTTTTACTGTTTCAAATGAAGCCATAGTATAAAATCAGTGCATTAAAAGGATGCATTCATCATGACAGTGCTAGCAAAGCAAATACATTATTTTTTAAAAGAAGCAACACAATTTCTTTAATAACAGAATTAAGAGTTCAGTTCTTGAATTTGGTTCCTTTAGAAAGCAGTGTTTTTTTTTTTTTTTTTTTAAGGTGAAAAGATGTGTATTGACTCAAATTTACTTTTCTGGATATCATTACTTAAAACTAGTGATGGAAAGGGAGAAATAACAAGAAGGAAGGGAAAAAAAAGAAACAGAAACAGAAAGTAAAACAAAGAGAGAGAATGAAGAGTTAATGGGTGGACTGTAGAGATGTTCACACTGAGTCAAAAGAAACCCCAAGTCTCAGGGAGACGTATAAATGCTGTGGTTTATAGTATATCCTGGAGTATCACATGAATTCACAGCACACAGCATACTTAATGGCTCCATTAAGAGCAAACATAAAAGACAAGCTCTGGCAGTCCATTTCTATCGAGGCAGAATAAAGAGTCCTTGTTCCTTCAGATATACGTCCCAAGATCTTAACCATGAGGAGTCTGTTGCTCACTAACTCAGTGTTTCAGTAGAAACTCTGGTAAGATTTTGCGTTAAGGGAAGCTTTGCAAGGCTGTGGCAGGGTGCCTGACCTACCCTGCCTGCTTCATTCTGACCACGATTGGGGAAATTAAACCCTAAACATGAAAGTTCCTGTATCAAGAAAACAGTTGTAATTCTTTAGCAAATGACAGACATAAAAGCAAGTAGAAAATGGTAAGAAAACATCTTTGTGGAGGTAGATAGCATAATGGTTACGCAAACAGACTCTCATGCCTGAAGCTCCATAGTCCCAGGTTCAGCTCCCCACACCCCCATACCACCAAGCCAGAGCTGAACTGGTTAAAAAAAATCTTGGGGAGTTGGACGGTAGTGCAGCGGGTTAAGCATACAGTGGCCCAAAGAGCAAGAACGGGTGTTAAGGATCACAGTTCCAGCACCAGGATCCCCACTTGCATGGGAGTCACTTCACAAGTGGTGAAGCAGGTCTGCAGGTCTTTCTCTCCCCCCCTCTGTCTTCCCCTCCTCTCTCCATTTCCCTCTGTCCTATCCAACAATGGCGATATCATCATCAACAACAATAATAATCACTACAACAATTAAAAAAAAAAAAGGAAACATCTTTGCTTTACAAACATCAATTTAAAGGATACAAAGACTAGGACTATTCAAGAAAGTCCCCACAGGGGAAAAAAAAGAAAAAAGAAAGAAAACTGTTTTAAAACAGACCAGTTTGCAACCTTTAACATCCAACTTTGCACTTTAGTGGTCTCTCACTTCTTAACTACTTTTCTTAAAAAAATTATTAATTATCATTTATCATTAGAAAGATAAGAGGAGAGACAAAGAACCAGACATCACATGTGCTGCCGGGGTTAAACTCAGGACCTCAGGCTTGAAAGTCCAATGCTTTATCCACTGCACCACCTCCCAGACCACCTTCTTGACTATTCTTGATGAAAATTTCTTCTCCATATTCCTTGATCAACAAACAAAAACATTCCTTATATAGTGAATAATTAGGAGACCATGTATTGACAAGGGAATTGATAACTTCATATATGTCTGCTCTAGACATGAGATTTCTAAGACTTTGGAAGAGATAGTATAAGAAACAGATCAGTAGTTGTCTTTCAATTCCATATCTACTTCACTCAACATAATCACCTTTAAGTTAATTCATTTTAATTGGGTTATTTTTATGGTGTTGAACTATATATATATATATGTATTTATTATTTGTTTATTTATCCCCTTTTGTTGACCTTATTGTTTTATTGTTGTAGTTATTGTTGTCCTCGTTGTTGGATAGGACAGAGGAAAAATGGAGAGAGGAGGGGAAGACAGAGAGGGGGAGAGAAAGACAGACACCTGCAGACCTGCTTGACCACCTGCGAAGTGACTCCCCTGCAGGTGGGGGCCCGGAACTGGAACTGGGATCCTTACTGCTGGTCCTTGCTCTTTGCACCACTTGCACTTAACTCGCTGTGCTACTGTCCGACTCCCTGAACTATATTTCTTTATAGAAGTCTGATATCAACATCTTGTCAGGTGTACAGTACACAAATATCTTCTCCCAATTGCTGAGTTGACTTTCATGGTTATGGAATCTTCTTTTGTTGATAAATTGTGCCATGTGTCAACAACTGCATTGTATACCATTAACCTACAAATAAAATGATGTTAAAAAATAAAATAAATAAAATAAACAGATCACTTTGCTTATTCTGCAGGTGCTTACAACCTAATGGAGGAAAAGAAAAGATGCATAGATAAATAAGAATCTTGTTGGGGACTGTGATATTAAGACCACATCTCATTGGAAGGAGATCTGATCTCAACTCTGAAGAAATGGCACTAAATCTACAGTAGGAATAACATAAAAAGGAAGAGATATATGTAACACCTCAAAGGGAAACCAAAATACTTGTGAATAATCAAAAATGGGAGGTTAAAAAAAAGGAAGGGGAATTCCACCCAGGATAACTGAGAAAAAGTTCCTCTTTCTGACAGACCAAACAGGAGAGCGGGAGGGGGAGACAGATGAAGAAATAGATAACAGAACAGTATGATGAGTTTGATTTTACACATGTAGAATGTTTTTATTATGATCGAAACATCTGGGAGGCCAGGCTGTAGCACAGTGGGTTAAGCATACATGGCACAAAGCTCAAGGACCAGCGTAAGGATCCTGGTTCCAGCCCCCAACTCCCCACCTGCAGGAGGATCGCTTCACAGGCAGTGAAGCAGGTCTGCAGGTCTTTCTCTATCCCTCTGTCTTCCCCTCCTCTCTCAACTTCTCTCTGTCCTATCCAACAACATCAATGGCAACAATAACAACAAGGGTGACAAAATGGGAAAAATGGCTTCCAGAACCAGTGGATTCGTAGTGCAGGCACTAAGTCCCAGAGATAACACTGGAGGCATGAAATAGGAAGGAAGGAAGGAAGGAAGGAAGGAAGGAAGGAAGGAAGGAAGGAAGGAAGGAAGGAGGGAAAGGAGAGATGGAGGGAGGAAGGAAGGAAGGATCGAAGAAAGATCAGGAAACAAAAAGGTGAGAAATAATCTGTAATGAGTGTATGAAACTGTTGGTTTTGAGCACTCACTGTTTTCCACGCAGTGCTAAAGGCCATATATGTCCTATCATTTTAATTTCACAACCATCCTATGGTATCAATATCTTTTTATCATTTTACGAAGTGGTCAAGAAGAATTCAAGACCACTAACTTGCCCCAAATCACAAAGTGAAATAATATCTGATCTCAGGATGTCTGATTCCAAAGGTTATCCATAAGTTCTGTAATCAGGCAGTGGTGGATAGATTACTGAGTCTTAAATAAATAATAGTTAAAAACCACATGGGCATTTACTATGTGCTAGACACTTTGAAAACACTGGCTACAAACTTTTTTTTTTTTTTAGATTTTATTTCTTTACGGGAAAAAGAGGAGAGAGAGCCAGACGTCACTCTGGTACATGTGTTGCCAGGGACTGAACTCCGGATTCTCATGCTTGAGAATCCAATGCTTTATCCACTGCTCCACCTCCCAGACCACTACACTTTTTTTTTTCTTTAATTTTTGAGAGAGATTCAGACACACACACACACACTCACAAACACCAGAGTACTGCTCAGCTCTGGCTTATGGTGGTGCGGGGGACTGAACCTGGGACTTAGGAGCCTCAGGTATCGTCTCTTTGCGTAACCATTGTGCTATCTCCTTCCACTACACAACTTTTAATACAAGTAGACACAGTCCTTATTTTCATGGAACATAACTCGGGTGGGTTATGTAGGCATAAATGACACTGATTTTTTTTTTAAATCACAAAAGAATAACTAAAATGACAAGTGCTATAAAGATAAAAAGTACCCGTGCTGAGGGAAACATTATGGGCTGTACTTAACATAACAATCAGTTCTTAGTGAAGCAGATAAGGAGGTGAAAGTGAGCTACTGGGTGGTCTCATTCATATGTAGAACATAAGTAATTAAAACACAGGAACTTGCAAAAAAAAAAAAAAGTGGTCAGACTGCTTTTAAGCCTCTATGAAAACTATGGTGATTATGAGGGAAGGCAGAACTTTGGTGGTGGGTGCAATATGAAACTATACCCCTGTAACCTTATAATCCATTATTAAATCACTAATAAAAATTGTAACAAATATAAAAAATAGACAGGAAAGGTTCACTAAAGAATTCTAAGTCCGGGAGGCCAGACGGTAGTGCAGTGGGCTAAGCGGACATGCGAAAAGCGCAAGGACCAGCGCAAGGATCCCGGTTTGAGTCCCGAGTCCCCCACCTGAAGTGGAGTTGCTTCACAAGCGGTGAAGCAGGTCTGCAGGTGCCTATCTTTCTCTCCCCCTTTGTCTTCCCCTCCTCTTTCGATTTCTCTCTGTTCTATCCAACAACAACGACAACAACAACAACAATAACTACACCACTAAAACAAGGGCAACAAAAAGGAATAAATAAATATTTTTTAAAATCTTTAAAAAAAACTCTTAAAAAGAAAAAAATAATAGTCAAACCATATCTGTGACCTTGGAAGAACTACTGTGGTTTCCCATGGAGGGAATTGGGACACAGAAATCTGGTGGTGGGAATGGTGTGCAGTTCTACTCCTATTACCTAATGGTTATTATTGTTATTTTTTGCCTCCAGGGTTATTGCTGGGGCTCGGTGCCTGCACCACTAATCTACTGCTCCTGGCAGCCATTTTTTCCCTTTTGTTACCCTAGTTGTTTTTATCGTTGCTGTGATTATTATTATTGTTGCTATTGATGTCGTTGTTGTTGTTGTATAGGACAGAGAGAAATGGAGAGAGGAGGGGAAGACAGAGAGGGCGAGAGAAAGATAGACACTTACAGACCTGCTTTACCGCCTGTGAAGTGACTCCCCTGCAGGTGGGGGAGCCGGGGGCTTGAACCAGGATCCTTATGCCGGTCCTTGTGTTTTGTGCCACCTGCGCTTAACCCACTGCGCTACCGCCCGAGCCCCTGTTTTTTAAGTCAATTTAAATCACTTAATACTATTTTTTTTAAAGCCTGACAGGTTTCTGGCATGAAAAAGTAAATGTGTTTAGATGAGGTGCAAATTCAGAGAAGAATCCAGTTAAGTTTTAGCTGTTATTTAAGAGAGGATGTTCAGATATACCAATCTAGTGATCAAAAGAGAATATATTCTCAGAACTTAGAATTCTTTTTAATTTTTTAAAATTATCTTTATTTATTTATTGGATAGAGATACCCAGAAATTGAGAGGAAGGGGGGGATAAGAGGCAGAGAAACACCTGCTTTACCACTTGTGAAGCTTTCCCTTGCAGATGGGGGCCAAGGGTTTGAACCTAGATCCTAGGGCACTGTAACATGTGCACTCAACCAGGTAAGACACCGCCCTTGCAGGTGGGGAACCGAGGAATCGAACCAGGATCCTTACGCCGGTCCTTGCACTTTGCACCATGTGCGATTAACCAGCTGTGCTACCGCCTGACTCATTATTTCTATATCTATCTATATATATTTATATTTTTGCCCATATTTTCTCTGGTCCTGCCTTCTCTTCCTTTCTAAGTCACACCTACACCTATTACTACTTTTGAGTGTTTTCCTTTTTTTTTTCTCTTCTCTCTCAGGGTCCTGATGGAACTAGATGAGGATCAGAGCCCTCTGGTCATCTTCCCTTAACATTTTCTCCCCCTCTAGGAGTTTGGACCAAAATTCTTTATGGGGTGCAGAAAGTAGGAGATTTGGCTTCTGTAAATTGTTTCTCCACTGGACATTAGCATTGGCAAGTCAATCCATACCCCCAGCTTGCTTCTATCTTTTAGACAGAGGAGAACTTATGTTACTGGATTTGCTAATAAAGTGATTTATCGGTGAGGTGTAATCAAGTGCAGGAATGGAGGTCATGGGAGTCATGGAAAGAAGAGTAAGTTGAAGCAGTCAATGAACGTATTTGAAAAATTGGGTGAAGGTAGAAGAAATCAAGTGACCATTTTACTATATTTATTTACTGTATTCTGAGTATGAAATTGGAGGAAAGGGGGAAAGCTGAGACAACAGTTTAGAAAGTCAACAGGAAGAGATGAAAGGCACAGGTGAAAAGCTTAGGTGCTTAATATACTCCACAACTGTGAGCAGGGACAGGCCACATACCAGAGTATTGCACTCAGCGCAGTTCTGGTACTCGGATTTCATTCTTTTGGCTACATCAGTTGCTGGAACTCCTTCTGAAGGAAGATATGTTCGGCAATAAGGACAGGTCCACTTATTGTTCTTTAGACTGGTGGCAATACAGGAACGGCAGAATCTACTCAGAAACAAAAAAGGAACACATCACTTTGCCTGACAGGCTTAGAAAAGCCAGCACTATGCATTTGCTTGTGTAAATCATATCTGACACTTTTTTTATATTTATTCCTTTTTGTTGCCCTTATTGTTTTATTGTTGTTGTTGTTGTTGGACAGGATAGGGAGAAACGGAGAGAGGAGGGGAAGACAGATAGGAGGAGAGAAAGATAGATACCTGCAGACCCACTTCACCACCTGTGAAGTGACTTCCCTGCAGGTGGGGAGCCTGGGGCTTGAACCGGGATCCTTGAGCTTTGCACCATGTGCACTTAATCCGCTGTGCTACCGCCCAGCTCCCCATATCTGACACTTTGAATACTGTGAATTATATTACCAAATTAAAGGTCTACTTGCATCCTACATGTGACTACAAATCTCTTATCTCCCCAGCAAAATCTTTTGGGGGGACATACATTCTCACCACAGGCACGGCAATTACTTAAACAGAAGAATGCCAAATGGTGAAATGGTTTTCCTACAGAGTCCAAAGTATACCTCCAAGGATATCTACTATGCTCTTTTTTTTGTTTGTTTGTTTAACCAGAGCACTACTCAGCTCTGGCTTATAGTGGTGTAGGGGATTGAATTTGAGACTTTGGAGCCTCAGGCATGAGAGTCTGTTTGCATAACCACTATGCTATCTACCTAGTCCTGTGCTCTTTGACCCTTTGCTGCCTAGTATATATCAGAAATATATATTGCTTATTTAGTGTATGTATATATGAAAATAGATCTATGTTCTGAAGTACTGTGTGTTAGGTAAGAGTGAGTTAAGGCAAAATCACCCAACCCATTATAACTCTTTAAAAATATTTTGCATTGCCATTATGCTATCTACTCCTGCCCCTTAAAAAATATTTTATTTCATATTATGTGTGCTTAACCCAGTGCACCACCAGTCAGCCCCCAAAATTATTTTATTTCATAAAAGAGAGGGTCCAGAGCACCAGGACTGAACTTAAATTCCCATGCATGCTAGTCCTATACTTTTTTTTATTTTACCAGAACACTGTTTAGCTCTGGCTTAGCACTGTTTAAGCCCTGGAAGCCACAGGCATGAGACTCTCTTTGCATGACCATTATGCTATCTACCCCTCCCCCCTCCCAGTCCTATAGTCTACTCACCTAATAGATGCCCATATTATAAACTTTTCTTTGCTTGTTTTTGCTATCAGGGTTTCACTATAGCTCCATGCCTGCATAATTCCATCACTCTGGGTAGAATCTTTTTTTTCTCTCCTTTGTCCAAATACAAGGGTGAGATACAAAGAGAGAAAGACAGAGAGGAGAGGTACTACAGCGCTGCTCTACTGGCCACGAAATTTCGCCCTGGGCCTGGTACTCCCACATGATGTTCTGGTACTCACGCCCAGGTCCTTACAGGTGGTAAAGCGTGAAATCTACCAGGTATGCTCTGACAGTCACTCATGATATAATTCTTTATAAAGTTATCCTCAGATATAGAAATTCATTTAGCTAAGATTAATCCTCTAAGTCAAGAAATATTCTATAATTTAAAGATGACTGCAAGAAAATATTAACAAAATCAAGAGTTAAGAGAAAAATCTTTTTTTTTTTTCCCTCCAGGGTATTGCTGGGCTCGGCGCCTGCACCATGAATCCACAGCTTCTGGAGGCCATTTTTCCCCCTTTTTGTTGCCCTTGTTGTAGCCTCGTTGTGGTTATCATTATTGCCATTGTTGATGTTGTTTGTTGTTGGATAGGACAGAGAGAAATGGAGAGAGGAAGGGAAGACAGAGAGGGGGAGAGAAAGATAGACACCTGTAGACCTGCTTCACCGCCTGTGAAGCGACTCCCCTGCAGGTGGTGGTGGGGGGCTTGAACTGGGATCCCCACGCTGGTCCCTGCACTTTGCGCCACATGCGCTTAACCCACTGCACCACCGCCCGACCCCCCCCAACAGAAAAATCTTAACCCATTACGTACAGGTACAGGTAGTTGCTAAATACATATGGAGGGAACAATGAACATTTAGATAGATCATATACAGACTGTGAAGATAGCTCAGTATTGGGCTGGTGAGACAGCATAATGGTTATGCAAAAGACTTTCATGCCTGAGGCTCTGAGGTCTCCGGTTCAATTCCCAGTACCTGGATAAGCCAGAGTTGAGCAGTGGTCTGGTGTTCAACACACAAAAAAACACCTCAGTATTAGAGGACTTCCATGCCTAAAGCCCCTGAGTTCCCAGGTTCAATCACTGGCACCACTCCATGCTAGAGCTAGCTTGCTCAGAGCTCTAAGATCACCACTCTCTCCCCTGCTATGTAGTGGTGCAGCGGGTTAGGTGCACATGGTGCAAAGCATAAAGATCAGCTCAAGGATTCCAGTTCAAGCCCCCAAGTCCCCACCTGCAGGGGGGTCACCTCACAAGCAGTGAAGCAGGTCTGCAGGTGTCTATCTTTCTCTCCCCCCTCTGTCTTCCCCATCTCTCTTGATTTATCTCTGTAAAATCAAACAACAATGACAGCAATAAGAACAACAACAACAATGATAAACAACAAGGGCAATAAAATGGAAAAAATAGCCTCCAGGAGCAGTGGATTCATAGTGTAGGCACCAAGCTCCAGGCATAACCCTGGTGGCAAAAAAAAAAGAAAAGAAAAATCACTCTCATGAAAGGAAAGATCTAAAACAAACTACTATTATTTTTTAAAATGGGTTAAACATTAGATGATCTTAAACTACTCGTTATAGAATATCTTTGAGCTAGTCTGTCTGTAAAGTTAAAAAAATTAGGAAATAGCTCAACCTGGTAGGGTACACTCCTTACTGTTTCAGGAAACCCCCATTCTAATATTGACACCATATGTGAATACCACTGCCCCAGAGGGAAGCCCCACAGGTAGTGGAATAGTGCTGTGGCCCCTCTCATTCCATCCCCTGCCCCTTCCCCTAACCCCTTCCCCTTTCCTTCCCTTTTCATCTCTCTTTCTTTTCTATTTCCCTTCTGGTTTCTACTGAGATAATAAAAATAATGAAACATGAGTCCAGGAAGTATGGAATCATGCATGTATGAGATCTTACTGCCATAAATAAGTAAATATTTAAGGATATATTACTGAGTTAGACAGACTTACAGACAGACAGACAGAAAAGGAACAAACCAGAGCATCACTCTAGCATATTCAGGGACTGAAGCTGGGGTCTCATACATACAGAACCGGCACATTATCCACTGAGGCACCCCTCCAGTCACTAAGCTTTGATTTATTATGGCTGAGACTCAGTGCCTGCATGACAAATCCACTACAGCTGATGGTCATTTCTATTTTCCCCTTTATTTATTGAAAAGAGAAATTAAGAGGGGAGGGAGAGAGAGAGGAGATCGAAAGAGAGATACCTGCAGCACTGTTACACCAATTGTGAAGCTTTCCTTGGGGACTAGTTCCTTGTATACTGAGTATGCTACCACCTGGTTCCCACTTAAAAAAAAAATCAAACTCTCCACAGAAAAAAGTTCATTTACTGTAGGTATACAGTGCCATAAAATTGCATAAACTGCACTCCCAATATTAACCATCAGTGATTCTTAAAAGCTTGTTTGGAGGTTGTAGCAGAGGAGCACAGCTACTCATACACCCTCCACCGAAGGCCAGTCCGTCTCTTTTTGGGGAAGGCCATCCTCTTCGACCAAGCATGCAGCTTCGGGAGGGACGCACATGGAGTGGTGAGGGAGGATGAGGACACCGGCCTAGCCAGCCAGATCAGCCAAATCAACCCTGGCGGTCAATGGGGTGACAGATGCCGCAGCAAGATCGCCCTAACATCTGCCATCAGTGATTCTTAAAAATGCTTTTTCTCCATCTATATTATAAGCACTTAGAGGAAGCTAGTACTTATATTGTCCTTGAGACATTAAAAAAATTTTAATTACCTTTATTCATATTTATTTATTGGATAGAGACGGCCAGAAATCAAAAGGGAAGTGGGAAATAGAGAAGGAAAGCAACAGAGAAACACCACTCGAAAAGCTTTCCTCCTGCAGATGGGGACCAGGGACTTGAACCAGTTTCCTTTCAAGTTGTAAACATGTGCACTCAACCAAGTGCACCACCACCTGGTCCCATCCCTGAGACATTTACTTGATGTTTATGACTGCCTATGAGCTATTATCCTATTATACCCCTTCCCCACATCCTTCCCCCCCCCCAACTGCATCTTGATTTGGCTCTGCAGAAACTATCTTACACTTTATACAGTCTATCAGGCCTGAACCAAGGTGTCCACAATCACCTGCTCAAGGGTAGGTTCCTGCCATTGTGTTTCCAGTTACGTTGTTATTTGGTAGATTTTTTTTTTTTAATGTAATTTCCAACTCCCTACACTAGTGTTTTTTTAACATGTTTTTTAAAAAAGTATACATAAAAGCCCTTAAGAAAAAATTTTTAAAATCATTTAAATACTAAGAAACTGAGGCTAGATTATCTGGGACCCTAGTTAAGGAATCCTTGGATTTCCACACAAATATGATGGGCTTAGACCTCTAATGGATCCTTCTCTCTACCACCACTGGTCATTTCCATCAGGAATGGTATCTTTTGGACCCTCCTAGGACCTTATCCTCACCATAAAGCAGTGACTGTCGGGATAGCTCCAGTCTCCAAAGGGAGGTTGGAGGTATCTTGCCCTTCCACTCGAGAAAAACTAGTCCTGAAATAGGTGCAGCCTGCAAAGTTCCCAGCTGTGACCATGAACTGTAAGCACAGGCCAATAGGGACTTAGAGGTTACACAGGCTATGGTACTAAATATAAATATAAACATAAATATATATATGTGTGTGTGTGTGTGTGTGTGTGTGTGTGTGTGTCCTGAGTCAGGCAGATGGAGATAGTTAATTTTGTCCACAGAATTTTTTTTCAGGAACAGGAGCTACTAATCCAACTTTCTAGTCCTTTTCTCTACTCTGACACCATTCTTTCAGACAATATTCTTATCCAACTCCAAGTTAGCTATCAAACTCAAGCAAAACTACCATAATTGTGTGTCCCCAGGAACATGCCTAAAATGGACTTCTTAGCTGTCTTCTAATCTCATCTGTTCTAATACTACTTTTTGGTTCCTGTTAATTAACTGTTTTGTCTCGACTTAGGTCATCCACCTTCCAGACACCAAGTTACAGATGCTACCATGATTCCATCCTTACTTCTTTGGGCAGGTGACCTTACCAATGTGTCTTGGACCCTCGCATCTCCAGAGCTCTGGTCCACTAGAGAAAGATAGAAACAGGCTGGGGAGTATGGATTGACCTTTCAAGGCACATGTTCTGCAGAGAAGCAATTACAGAAACCAGAACTCCTACCTTCTGCACCCCATTGACAACCTGGATCCATATTCCCAATGGGGGAGCAGTGACAGAATGAAGATGAGAGGGCTCTGAACTCCAGCTCCATCAGCACCCAGAGAAAGAGAAAGAAAAGGAGAGGGACATACAGAGGTAGTAATGGTGTTGTGAGTGATTTGGAGGGGAAGAGAGGATCGAATCAGGAAAAAAGGGGGACAATTATGTATAAATGTGAACAGATAGTTGTAGAGATGATGGTTGGCCCATGGCTACAACCTTAGGGGAACTGTGGTGTATTGCAGTGGGGAGACTGAAGATTCAGAACTCTGGTGGTGGGAATGGTGTGGACTTAAACCCCTGTTGACATGTAATTTTGTAAAATAAAAAAAAAGTAATAAAGAGTTAAATAGTAATGTAAAGAAACTGAGGTTAGAGATTAAGTGACTTCTACAATGTAACATCTATAAAATTATCTTTGATTGACCTTAAGATAGGATATTTATGACGCTGGTCCATACACTTTCCACCATGTGCATTTAACCCACTGTGCCACCTCCCGGCTCCCAGATAGGATATTTCTGACCTAAACTTTAGTAACATTTCTTTCATCAGCTTTCCCAATTACAGTAACATTTTTGGAATGAAAAGACTTAAGATCTCTGTTCTATTTTTTACTTCTCTTAAGTGATTGTAAGTTTAAAGGCAGGTTATGTGTGTCCCTGGCATTTCTTTTGAGTCCCTTAAAGTTAGTTCAAGTGTAGACTTGAAAGGCATTTACTGCATAAAGTCCAAACGCTCAATTCATAGGTAAGGTTTTTAACACAACACCTATTCACTCAGACAAGAATTCCTTGCCTATTTAATTGAGGAGCAGGAAAATAACACTTTTCTTTTTCACAACTGAAAGTCTTCTCCCTTTCTTTACAACTTACTTGAGTTTTAAGTCAACACAAATAGAAGACTGGTATTGGTGAAAAGCGCTGGGCCAGTTACTAATATACATTATCTTGTTTAGCTCCCACAGCCTAAAGTGTTGTTCTGTTTTCCCCTCACTTGACTGACAGCCAACTGAAGTTGAAGAGATGAAACTGCTTGCTGAGATCGTAGTGCTTTGATCTGCCAAACAGTTTCAGTAGGGGTTCAAAATTTGTAATTATTTTTATTTTTATTTATTTACTTATATATTTTTGCCTTATTTATTATTGCTGGGGCTTGGTGCTGGCACTGCCAATCCACTGCTCTTATAGGCATCCCCCCCATTTTTGTTGCCCTTGTTGCTCTTGCTGTTGTTATTATTGTTATTGTTGTTATTGATGTCATTATTATTGGTTAGGACAGAGAGAAATGAAGATAGGAGGGGAAGACAGAGAGGGGGAGAGAAAGACAATTGCAGACCTGCCTCACCACTTGTGAAGCGGCCCCCCTGCAGGTGGGGAGCCTGGAGCTCGAACCTCAATCCTCACGCTGGTCTTTGTGCTTAGCACCATTTGGGCTTAACCTGATGTACTACCACCCAACTCCCTGTAATTCTTTTTAAGCCATTCAGTTCTTTCCAGTCCAGCGGCAAGCAGAAACAGCGAAATTAAAAGATAGTGAAATGTACCTATATAAACCAATAGGCCATGCATTTCTATTTATTTATTTATTTAGCGATATAGCTCTTAAGTGATGGAGCTCTTAAGTAGCTGTGCTTCTAAGAGATGGAGCTCTTAAGTGATGGAGCTCTTAAGTGGCTGTGCTTCTAAGAGATGGAGCTCTTAAGTGATGGGATTTCATAAGTAAAGGAGCTCTTGAGCTCTTAAGTGTCTGAGCTCTTAAGTGACTTGCTTTTAAGTGGTAGAGCTCTTAAGTGACTATGCTCTTAGGTGATGGAGCTTTTAAGTGGCTGTGCTCTTAATTGATGGAACTCCTAAGTAAAGGAGCTCTTGAGCTCTTAAGTGACTGAGCTCTTAAGTGCTATATCTCTTATGTGACTTGCTTTTAAGTGATATAGCTCTTAAGTGACTTGCTTTTAAGTGACCATGTTCTTAAGTGATGGAGCTCTTAAGTGACTTCTTTTCAGTGATATAGAGCTTAAGTTATGGAGCTCTTAAGTAAGTGACGGAGCTCTTAAGTGAATGAAGCTTTTCAGTGATACAGCTCTTAAGTGATGGGGCTCTTTTTTTTTTTTTTTTTTTAAAGGAAACATTGACTAAACCATAGGATAAGAGGGGTACAACTTCACACAATTCCCACCACCAGAACTCTGTATCCCATCCTCTCCTCTGATAGCTTTCCTATTCTTTAACCCTCTGGGAGTATGGACCCAAGGTCATTGTGGGATGCAGAAGGTGGAAGGTCTGGCTTCTGTAATTGCTTCTCAGCTGAACATGGGCGTTGACAGGTCAATCCATATGCCCAGCCTGTCTTTCTCTTTCCCTAGTGGGGAAGGGCTCTGGGGAAGCAGAGCTCCAGGACATTGGTGAGGTTGTCTATCCAGGGTAGTCTGGTTGGCATCATGATAACATCTGGAACCTGGTGGTTGAAAAGAGATAACATACAAAACCAAACAAATTGTTGACCAATCATGGACCTAAAGGCTGGAATAGTGCAGATGAAGAATTGGGGGGGGGGGGGAATCTATGTTTTGTAGATAACTAGTAGGCATATTTTAGTTATATTCCAAAGGACCTGTGGCTATACTAGTGGGGTTTTTGTTGTTGTTGTTGTTTGTTTTCTTTTGTTTTGTTTTTGCCTGACCCTGAAATCTGATATTCAGGTGGGTCCTGATTATTTTTTTTAATTTTTTTTAATTTAAAAAAGGAGACATTAACAAAACCATAGGTTAAGAGGGGTATAACTCCACACAATTCCCACCACCAGATCTCTGTGTCTCATCCCCTCCCCTGATAGCTTTCCTATTCTTTATCTCTCTGGGAGTATGGACCCAACGTCATTGTGGGATGCATAAAGTGGAAGGTCTGGCTTCTGTAATTGCTTTGATACTGAACATGGGCATTGACAGGTTGATCCATACTCCCAGCCTGGCTCTCTCTTTTGCTAGTGGGGCTGGGTTCTGGGGAAGCAGAGCTCCAGGGCACATTGATGGGGCTGTCTATCCAATCCTAATTGTTGTCTGGGGAGATGATATCATGGCTGGCAGAAGGACCAGAAAGCTAGATCAGGGAAGAGAGTAGCTCCCAAATATGGGAAAGGTGTATAAATATTGTTGACTATAAACCCCATCGATTTGATCTGATCTGGGGCCAACATTCAGTTTAGGAGCTTATGTGACCTCTGCATCCCTGTAGATCTGAGCTCACATTCTGTGGTCATAAGTAGGAACATTCCAAGCTGCCCCAATATCAGGACCCATCTTCCTCAGGTGTAGCATAGAGTATATTGTCCAGCCTCCCTTTGGAGGATGGAACATTCTCTACCATTGTTGATCCAAGTTGAGGGAAAGGTCCTATGGGGGCCCACAAAGGGGTCTATTGTGTTGTTCCTGATAGAAATGACCAGTAACAATGGAGAGAGGAGATGGAGCTATTTTTTTAAAATAACTTTTATTTTATTTTATTTTCCCTTTTGTTGCTCTTGTTGTTTTATTGTTGTAGTTATTATTGCTCTTGTTATTGATGTTGCCATTGTTGGATAGGACAGAGAGAAATGGAGAGAGGAGGGGAAGACAGAGATGGGGACTCTCCCCCTCACTCATCCCAGAGTTGTTTACTTTGGTGCAGTACACCAACTCCAGTTCAGATTCTACTTGTGTTTTCCTCTTCTGATCTTGTTTTTCAACTTCTGCCTGAGAGTGAGATCATCCCATATTCATCCTTCTGTTTCTGACTTATTTCACTTATTTCACTTAACATGATTTCCATGATTTCTTCAAGCTCCATCCAAGATGGATTAAAAATGGTGAAATCACTGTTTTTAATAGCTGAGCAGTATTCCATTGTGTATATATACCACAACTTGCTCAACCACTCATCTGTTGGACACTTAGGCTACTTCCAGGTTTTGGCTATTACAAATTGTGCTGCTGTGAACATAGGTATACACAAATCTTTCTGGGTGGGTGTGTAGGACTCCTTAGGATATATCCCCAGGAGAGGAATTGCAGGATCATAGGGTAGGTCCACTTCTAGCCTTCTGAGAGTTCTCCAGACTGCTCTCTACAGGACCAATTGACATTCCCACCAGCAGTGCAGGAGGGTTCCTTTGACCCCACAACCTCTCCAGCATTTGCTGCTGTTACCTTCTCTGATGTATGACATTCTTACAGCAATGAAGTGGCATCTCACTGTTTGTGGGATTATGTGAAAACACGGGAGAGCATAGGGGAACTCCCCCATCCTTGAAATGGAGGTCTGAAAAGACACCCCCACCTGTCAGTCTCTCCCTTTCAGGGATAGAACTTGTTGGGAATCTCTTTTCCTGACTCAGCTTCCCCTTATCAGCCTCCCAGGATTCACAGAGGCCTGCAACTTCTAACACTTAACTCATTCCTCTGATGCAAACCAAACTGTTGCCTGCTTGAATACTCCTCACACTGCCTTGCCAGTAACATAACAATGAGATTTCCACACACCCCACTTCCCGGTTCTTTCATCATCATGGCTTACATCAATACTCTGCCATTCTCTGCTTTATCTTACTCTGCTGTTTTAACAACCATGTCCTTCCTAACACCTTTGATAATTAACATTTCTTGCCTCATGGAAACTAATTGTTTTGACCTTTTTGTATCTCATCAATTCCAGTCATTCCTTAGCTCTCCCCACCATAGGGGCACTGACCCTTTGAAAACCTGTGATTACTGACATATGTGAAAAAATGTTCTTTGTCCCACCTTGCTATATAAGCCTTGTCCTTCTCAGAATAAAATTGGAAGTTCATACCTGAATTTCTCCTGGCACTTCTTTCTGCATCACGCGACCACTAGGATGGGTGATGAGAAGGCCAGTGGTTTACCTCTGTTATGAGGCCACTCACGTGAGCACCAGCAATTGTTGTCTCTATTTGCATTTCTCTGACAATCAAAGACTTGGCCTTTTGGATCTCTTTTGTGGTGAATATTCTGTCCATGCCCCCCCCCCCATTTTTGGATGGGGTTGTTTTCTTGTTGTTGAGTTTGGCAAGCTCTTTATATATTTTGGTTATTAGCCTCTTGTCTGATATATGGTATGTAAAGATCTTCTCCCATTCTGGGAGGGGTCTCTTGGTTTGGGTAGTGGTTTCTTTTGCTGTGCAGAAGCTTTTTAATTTGATGTAGTCCCACAGGTTTATACTTGCCTTAGTCTTCTTTGTGATTGGATTCATTTCATTGAAGATGTCTTTAAAATTTATGTGGAAAATAGTTCTTCCAATATTTTCCTCTAAGTATGTGATAGTTTCTGGTCTAACATCCAGGTCCTTGATCCACTTGGAATTTACTTTTGTGTTTGGTAAAATATAATGGTTCAGTTTCATTCTTCTGCATGTTTCAACCCATTTTTTTCAACACCATTTGTTGAAGAGACTCACCTTTTCGCATTTAATAGTCTGGACAACTTTGTCAAAGAATAGGTTTCTATAGGTGTGTGTGGGGCATGCATTTCTGTTGTTATTTTGTAAACACTTTGCACATGTTTTTGTAACTACAGTTTACAAGTGCAACAACAGAAATATCTAGCAGATATGCATGAAAAGTAGTACAACTTGAGGTATTTTGCATGTGTGGCTCTTGGTCTCACAAATTTGAGATTCCATTGCTCCAGGACAGACCTTTTCATGATTTTAGTTTTAGGAAAAGAAAGAGAAAGAGGTAGAGGTCCATAAAGATCGAGTTATCACAACATCGCTCCACCGTCCATGTACAACTTCCCTTGGTCCTGTCATGCTCCCATTTGATGTGAAAAACTCAACTTGGGACTTCCCACATCATAAGGATCCTTCCCGAGCTGATGAACTATCTCCTGGACCTTGAGGCATTTAAAAAAATGGTGTATTCATTTATTGTCACTATAAGTCCGATGTGCTATCCATTGTGCAACAGAGCCACCTGGTGTATTCGTTTTCTGAATGAGAGAGGGAGAGAGAGAGAGAGGAACAAAGATAGAGAGACATAGAATGTATATGGCATATGTGGTGCTTAAATTGAACCAGAACCTCAGTCATGCAAGCTCTGCACATACCACTGAGCTACCTGTCTTACACTGAGATACTTCTTAAAATCAGTCTCCTCACTACAACCCTCTATTCCTGCACAATGATGTTGGATGTGGCATAGAACTCTAGAATGTGCGTTATTTAGTGCTATTGCATTATGGGAGACTATTCATAGCAGCTATTAGCTGTGTTCAATTAGTAAGAGTGATCAATTAGCTGTGTTCAATTAGTGAGAGTGATTATTAAATGGAGAAATAGTATCAGTACCAAGGTGTTTCAGAACAGAATGAACTTACATGAGTGATTTACAGAGAGAACTTTTACCAGAACATAAAAACAATTTTCAAGACTGTTACAAATAAGGAAAGGAATTAAATGATACTGTTTCTAAGTCTCACTTTCTGGAGTACAAAAACAAGACTGTAAAACTGCCTGGGTCAAAAAGTTAAGAGGTTTCCATGTCCAGCAGAGAAGCAATTACAGAAGCCAGACCTCCGACCTTTTATGCCCCATAGAGATCTTTGGTCCATCTCCCAGAGGGATAAAGAATAGGGAAGCTTCCAAAGGAGGGATGGGATATGGCATCTGGTGGTGGGAATTGTATGAATTGTACCCCTCTTATCCCACAATTTTGTTGACCATTATTAAATCACTAATAATAATAATAAAAAGAAGTAGACAAATAAGAAAACACAGCAGAACTTGGACTGAAATTGGTGCATTGCACCAAAGTAAAAGACTCTGGGGGTGGTGGGGAGGATTCAGGTCCTAGATCAAGATGGTAGAGAACATAGAGTGGGTTGAATTGTTATGTGGAAAACTGAGAAATGTTACATATGTACAAACTGCTGTATTTTACTGTCGACTATAAACCATTAACCCCCCCACACACAATTAAGAAAAACAGTTATGAGACTAAAATTCTCTCTCCTCCCCCACTTTTTTACTTCACTATTTTTCATACTATTGTATTATACATTTTATTTTATTTTATTTTTTATTTTTATCCCCCTCTAGGTATAATATACATATATATATATATATATATAACACTGACAAAAACCATAGGATAAGACGGGAACAACTCCACACAATTCCCACCACCAGAACTCTGTATCCCATCCCCTCCCCCATAGCTTTCCTATTCTTTAACCCTCTGGGAGTATGGACCCAAGGTCATTGTGGGATGCAGAAGGCTGAAGGTCTAGCTTCTGTGTGAAATGTATTTTTTCCTACATAAATCTAACTTTGAGTTTCACTAGAAAAATTAGTATAAATGACCATGTGAGTTGGTGCCTTCTCCTGTGGGCTGCTTACGATCCACATTTCTTTATACCACTTGCTTCACCCCTGTTGAGTTTGTAGTCCTTGAGGAAATCAATCAGGAACTAGATAATGACTCTAAAAACTTTAAAACCAGCTGGAAACTTAAATTAGCCTGCCTCCACTGGTTATTTTATTAACCCCTTTCTGTTTCCCTAAATTCAGAGGTTAGCAACAAAATCCTTTTAAAGAAGAGGCCAGAAAAATACCAGAGGGAAGTAAAAAAGCATGACTGAGGTCACTGGATAAAATCAAGTACCCAGTCATCAGAGGACAGACTGAATGCTAAGCATGGTAGATTTAAAGAGAAAGGATACATTCCCTAATGCCCATGGAAACCAGGGATAGGCAGGCAAAATATGATCCAGAATAGACCTCAAATGTAGTTCTGGAAGGAGTCCTTGACCAACTATGGCAGGTCTAAACATTCCTTTCTTAACTAACACTAAGCTATAAACCAATAAGAAAATTAAACTCTTAAGCTCATTTGGTGAGCTAGAGCATGTGAACAGAATAAGTAAAGTTGAGGGGAGGGAGGTAAAATAATGGTTATGCAAAGAGACTCTCTTGCCTGAGGCTCCGAAGTCCCAGGTTCAATACCCTGCACCACCATAAACCAGTAATGATCAGTACCCTGGTTAAAAAAAAAAAAAAAAAAAGGGTGGGAGGGATGGGGAGATCGGCAGTAACACACTGGTTAATATGTGGACAAGGATCCAGGTTCAAGCCCCCACCTACAGGAGGGAAGCTTCATGAATGGTGAAGCAGGGCTGCAGCTGTCTCTTTCCCTCTCTATCTCCCCCTCCTCTCAATTTCTCTCTGCTTCAGCTGAGACGCAATTACAGAAGCCAGACCTTCCATCTTCTGCATCCCACAATGACTTTGGGTCCATACTCCCAGAGGGATAAAGAATAGGAAAGCTATCAGGGAGGGGATGGGATACAGAGATCTGGTGGTGGGAACTGTGTGGAGTTGTACCCCTCTTGTCCTATGGGTTTGTTAATGTCTCCTTTTTAAAATAAATAAATAAATAAATAAATAAATAGGAAAAAAAAAAAGAGATGGACCTACCCTATGATCCTGCAATTCCTCTCCTGGGGATATATCCCAAGGATCCCAACACACCCATCCAAAAAGATGTGTGTACACATATGTTCTTTTTTTTTTATTTATTTTATTTATTTATTCCCTTTTATTGCCCTTGTTGTTTTATTGTTGTAGTTATTATTGTTGTTGTCGTCATTGTTGGATAGGACAGAGAGAAATGGAGAGAGGAGTTGGGAAGACAGAGAGGAGGAGAGAAAGATAGACACCTGCAGACCTGCTTCACCGCCTGTGAAGCGACTCCCCTGCAGGTGGGGAGCCGGGGTTCGAACCGGGATCCTTATGCCAGTCCTTGTGCTTTGCGCCACCTGCGCTAAACCCACTGCACTACAGCCCGACTCCCACACATATGTTCTTAGCAGCACAATTTGTAATAGCCAAAACCTGGAAGCAACCCAGGTGTCCAACAACAGATGAGTGGCTGAGCAAGTTGTGGAATACTTGCACAAGTTGTGGAATAGACAATGGAATACTACTCAGCTATAAAAAAGGTAACTTCACTATTTTCAGTTGATCTTGGATGGACCTTGAAAAATTCATGTGAAGTGAAATGAGTCAGAAACAGAAGGATGAATATGGGATGGTCTTACTCTCTGGCAGAAGCTGAAAAACAAGATCAGAAGAGAAAACAGGAGTTGGTGTGTTGCACCAAAGTATAAGACTCTGGGGCCAGGGGGGAGGGGGGAATACAGGTCCAAGAAGGATGACAGAAGACCTAGTGGGGATTGTTTTGTTATATGGGAAATGTTATGCATGTACAAACTATTGTATTTACTGTCGAACGTAAAACATTAGTTCCCCAATAAAGAAACAAAAAAAAGTAAAAATACAAAAAAGTAAAAACAAAAGAAGAAGGTTACAGTTGTTATACAAAGTGACAAATTTCAGAATAAAATACTCCTGTATAAATATACTCTACTATTAGAGCAAGCACAGGGCCTCCCTAAAGATTTCCTTTGATGTGTTTATATGTTCAACTAGGTTATACTCAAAGATTCTTTCAGCTTCCAAAGACTCTACATAGCTGGACACTTTACTATGTGTTGGTTTTTTTTTTTCTGGCACCCTAAGACAGCTTTTATTTCATTTACCCTATTTCAGCTTGCTACGACTCTCTATATCTTTAAAGTATTTTACTGCAAACTAAATAGGGCTATTTCAGACTGCACGTCTGAGACTTTAACTGTTAACCACCTGAGCATCTTGTCATAATGCAGCTTCTGACTCAGTAGATATGTGTGAGTCTGTGTGTGTGTGGGGGGGGGGGGGATTGAGGTTCTGCAATTCTAAATTATTTAGGTTCTGTTTCTTAAAAACTATATAACATAATCACTAATATTTAATTTACCTCTGATGATACTAATGTTAAGTAAACACAGAATGGGAGGTTAAGTAGTGGTACACCTGGTGGAACACACATCACAGTGTGTACATCCCAGGTTTAAGACCCTAATCCCCACTTGCTGCTGGGAAAGGTCCATAAGCAGTAAAACAATGCTGCACATGTCTCTTTTCCTCTCAACCTCCCCCTTCCCTTCCTCCTCTTTATGTTTCTCTGTGTCTCTATCCAAAAGAAACAAGTACATAATATATATATATATATATATATATATATATTTTTTTTTTTAAGCAACAGATATAGGAAGCACATCTTAAGACAAATTAACTACATTTTTCTGAAATCCTCTGTTACACAACTATAGATGAGGAACTTGAAAACAAAACCAAGTCAGGGTGGAGGAGATGACATAAGGGTTATAAACAAAGACTTTTATGCCTGATACTCTGAAGTCCCAGCTTCAGTCCTCCACACCAGTGTAAGCCAGAGTTGAGCAGTGCTCTGAAAATCAAAACAAAACAAAGCAAAACAAAAACTACCATGTGGGAAAGGCTGTGTGTATCAAAGTGACAGAACCCAGGAGTCTGGCAGTAGCGCAGCGGGTTTAGCGCACGTGCTTCAAAGTGCAAGAACCTGGGAGAGGATCCGGGTTCGAGCTACCTGCATCCCACGTGCAAGGGAGTCGCTTCACAGGCGGTGAAGCAGGCCTGCAGGTGTTTTTCTCTCCCCCTCTCCGTCTTCCCCTCCTCTCTCCATTTCTCTCTGTCCTATCTAACAATGATGACATCAATAACAACAACAATAATAACTACAACAACAATAAAAAAAACCAACAAGGGCAACAAAAGGGAAAATAAATAAATAAATAAATAAATAATTTTTTTAAATTAGACAAAGTGACAGAACCCTTGCCTTGAATTTCAGAAGCCCTGACTTTGATAACAGGTATAGGAAAGAAAGAAAGAAAGAAAGAAAGAAAGAAAGAAAGAAAGAAAGAAAGAAAGAAAGAATAATAATAATCCCTCCTGAGGAGCTCCCCCTTGGCAGGACTCTCTCTTTGGGCTTCTCACTGTCTCTGTTAGAAAGGAAGAGAAAAAAAATAAAGTGTGTGTATGTGTTTGGGGTTGGGGAGCGGGAAAATGCCACTAGAAGTGATGGAATTGTAGTCCAGGAACCAAGCCCCAGCAATAACCCTGGTGATAAGAAACAAACAGCATAAGGAACATTGTAAGTGTGGGAAAGGTATTTTGTTCTCATTAAAAACAAAAAGAAAACCAAAAAACATTTATACTATTTGCCTTCAAAATATCTTCACATGAGAGTTAAAAAAAAAAAGGTCTTTTGCCACTTCTGTGCAGGTTTTACTGTTCTAACCTCGTAACTAATAAGAAAACAATTTTATGTAAAAACAGTAACTAACATAGGGCTTCTATCAACTATTCAAACTACAGTCCCCAAAACAAGTACATAGTAGCAGATGACTAGCTCTATAGAGTAGTTGTCCTCCCTAAGAAACCACTATATCCAACCTACATATTGTGTTGGTGTCATTCATTCATATGCAGCTAATACACCCTGCCATGTAAGTCACGGAATTTAAAGGAGTAGCAATATGGAAATAGTGATCCTCTATTAGAATAATGACTACAGAGTTTTTGGATCCTAGTACAAGAGACTCCACTCATCCTATTGTAAGTGATGCTTACCTCAACACATAGGTTGGAAGAAGTACCCTATATATGTTTGTTTAAGCTTCTGGGGCATGGTTCATTTTATTTATTTTTAAAGAGATTTAATTTATCTATTTTCAAGAAAGAGACTGACCAACACCATAGTACTGCTCAGTTCTGAAGTACAGAAGCTCTGAAGAGCCAGGTGGTGGCACACCTGGTTGAGTGCACATGTTATAATGCTGAAGGACTAGGGTTTGAGCCCCCTGCCTCCACCTGCAGGGGGAAAGGTTTGTGAGTGGTGAAGATCAAATGAATATTTTTTTCCTTTATTTATTTATTTATTTATTTATTTATTTGCCTCCAGAGTTATCTCTGGGGCTCGGTGCCTGCACTATGAATCCACTGCTCCTGGAGGCTATTTTCCCCACTTTGTTGCCCTTATTGTTATTATTGTTATTGCTGTCATTGCTGTTGTTGTTGTTGGATAGAACAAAGGGAAATCGAGAGAGGAGGGGAAGATAGAGAGAGGGAGAGACTCATAGACACCTGTAGACCTGCTTCACCGCTTCTGAAGTGACCCCCCTGCAGGTGGGGAGCTGGGGGCTCGAACCTGGATTCTTACGCCGGTCCTTGCACTTTGTTCCATGTCCTCTTAACCCGCTGCGGACCGTCCAGCTCCCATGAATTTTCTTTTTCTTTTTTTTTATTATTGTAGTTATTATTGTTGTTGTTACTGATGTCATCGTTGTTGGATAGGACAGAGAGGAATGGAGAGAGGAGGGGAAAACAGGGGGAAGAGAAAGAAAGACACCTGTAGACCTGCTTCTCTGCTTGTGAAGCAACTCCCCTGCAGGTAGAGAGCCGGGGGCTTGAACCAGGATCCTTACGCTGGTCCTTGGGCTTTGCGCCACCAGCGCTTAACCTGCTGCACTACCACCCGACTCCCCATGAATTTTCTTTTAAGTAAGAATAATGGAACTTTTGTAAGCAGTAAGGTATTGTACTGGGAGTCAGGCTGTAGCGCAGCGGGTTAAGCGCATGTGGCATGAAGCCCCTGCTCCCCACCTTCAGGGGAGAGTCAGGTGGTGAAACAGGTCTACAGGTGTCTCTCTTTCTCTCCCCCCTCTGTCTTCCCCTCCTCTATGCATTTCTCTCTGTCCTATCCAACAATGATGATATTAATAACAACAATAATAACTACAACAACAAAAAACAAGGGCAACAAAAGGGAAAAATAAATAGAATATAAACTTTTTTTTTAAAACAGAAAATCTAAAAAAAAGCATTTTACTTTAGTGTTAATGGAACTGAAACAATAATGAGGGGAACTTTTTGAGAAGAGAGAAGAGCAATGTCCTTGAACAGAAGAGAGAAGACTTGGGGTGAGGGGACTTGGCCTTATTATAAGAATGATGACTCACTCATTAAATGGGCTGTGGAGGATTAAGGGAGCACAGATGCTGGTAGTTGAGTTGAGTTTGTTGACATTCCCTTCTAACTTTAAGTTTGTCACTTACTTAACATTTCACTCATGATTTGGATATAATTTGAAACTTTGTAGTTTAAATTTGAACTAGTCAGACTTGGAGCTAGTATAGAGACAGTGCACCAGATTTCATGCCTGAGACACCATGGGTCACAGGTTCAGTCCCAGAATTACAATTTTTTTTATTATCTTTAGCTGTTTATTGAATAGAGGCAGCCAGAAATTGAGAGGGAAGGGGGGAGATAGAAAGGGAGAGAGACAGAGAGATACATGCAACACTGCTTCACCGCTCACAAAGCTTTCCCCCTGCAGGTGGGGATCAGGGACTCAAACCTGTGTCCTTGCCATTGTTCGTTTGTTTTTTTTAATCTTTATTTACTGGATAAAGACAGCCAGAAGTGGAGAGGGAAGAGGATGATAAAGAGGGAGAGAGACAGAGAGACACTTGCAACACTGCTTCACCATACACAAAATTGTCCCTCTGAAGGTAGGGACTGGGGGCTCAAACTGTGGTCCTTGTGCATTGTAACATTGCTGGTATGATAGAGGTTTCTGTTCACCCCACACCCCTGATACTGTGGTCATTTAGTTAAAAAGAGAAGGGAGAATTGTTGTATGCTTTACATTGGGTTGTTCTAGCTCTCCCCCTGCCAAGAAAATTGGTTCAGTCCTGCTAGTTTCACGGCCCGCTTGTCCCCGCCCCAAGGAACCCCGAGAGAGTTCCAGAGTTGCAGAGTTCGAAAGTGCTTGGCGCCACCGCGGGGGAAAGAGGCAACAGAGTTCTGTTTGGTGATTAGTTTGTCTTAGTTTATAAATCGTTGTTCCTGAATAAAGAAATACAGTTTCCCTGCCCAGCCGTACGTCTCTGGTCGTCTCTGTCACCCGCCCGTGAAGCTAGCCCAGCCAGCTGGAGCCTCCGAATTTTAACAACACTGGGCAGTACGCCAGCTCCCCCCTGCTTAATGCTGGATCTATTTATATAACCACTGTTACCTAAGAACTGCCCTGCCTGCAGGACACTGGTTTAATCCCCATTGGTTCACGTGCTTTTTCCTTCTCCCCATCCCCTATCCTACTTACTTCCTCTTCCTGACACTTTTGCCTCAGGAGATATAAAGGACAGTATTTTCTTTTTTTTTTTATATATATTTATTTTATTTATTCCCTTTGTTGCCCTTTTTTTTTATTGTTGTAGTTATTGTTGTTGTTGTCATTGTTGGATAGGACAGAGAGAAATGGAGAGAGGAGGGGAAGACAGAGAGGAGGAGAGAAAGATAGACACCTGCAGACCTGCTTCACCGCCTGTGAAGCGACTCCCCTGCAGGTGGGGAGCCGGGGTTCGAACCGGGATCCTTATGCAGGACAGTATTTTCTAATGAATAGAGATTAGATTCTTGAACTGCATCCCCGATTGTCAATAAAGATTGAACTGCATTCCCAGCTCAACCATGAGTTCTTGGTCGGCTCTCTCCAGCACACGAAGTTACCCTGGCAACTGGCGCTCGAACAGGGACCGGCATAGCATGTGCGCTCAAGCACGTGCATCACCACCTGTCACCCCCCTCTTTTTATTAGACTTCTTGCATTCACTTGGCCTACAGGATATCAGATGATTTCCATCCAACACCTACTAGATTACAGCTTTTTTTGGTTTTTGTGTCCCAGCTTCTAAATGTGGTGTGTGCCACTGCTCAGTTCTTGGACCTCTATTATTTTATTATTTTATTTATTTATTTTCATTGCCACCAAGGTTATCACCAGGGCCCAATGCCTGCACAACCAAGCCACCGCTCCCAGAGAATGTTTTTCCTTTTCCTCCTCTTCTTCTTCCTCCTCCTCCCCCTTTTTCTTTATTTGATCAGGCAAAGAGAAATTGAGATGGGAAAGGGAGCTAGATACGGAGACAGGAGTGGGGCAGAAAGACACCTACAGTACTTGCTTTACCACTCACAAAGCTTCCCCCTTACAGGTGGGGAATGGGGACTGAAACCCAGGTCCTTACATGGTAACGTGTGCACTTAACCTGGTGAGCTACTGTTCAGCCCCTCTCTATTCTTTTCTAATTACACTTAATCCTTTATGAGTTTATATAGTCCCATAGATTTATATCAGGTACATATTTGCTTATGATTCCCAATTTTATTTACTGTCAGCTCTTCCTCTGAATTCCAGGTTCACATATCTAAATATCTACTCAGCATCACTACTTAGTTGTTTCAAACGTGACACTTTTGTAATTGATTCAGTCCTTTTTTTTTTTCCTCTCATTTCCTCATTACATCCTCAATCAGGACAATACCAACCTTCACTCAGGCCGAGTACTTAGCAGTCATCTGCAATGCTTCACTTTGTGCCACATAGAATCCATTTTGTTAACTGCATCTTAAACACAATTAAATCATGTCATCCTCAACATCGCCACTATTCTCATCCCAGTCCTGGTCCTTCTTACTCGGATTATTACAATGATCTCCTGATCCTGTTCTTCTCATTACAGTAGTCAGAATGATGCTTTTAAGTCAGACCATACCATCACTCAAGGAAAAGCTAGCCTTTTTTTTTAAATACTATTTTTAATTTTTTTCGTATATTTATTTATTTTCCCTTTTTGTTGCCCTTGTTTTTTATTGTTGTTGTAGTTATTGTTGTTGTTGTTGTTATTGATGTCATCGTTGTTACATAGGACAGAGAAAAATGGAGAGAGGAGAGGAAGACAGAAAGGGAGAGAGAAAGATAGACACCTGCAGACCTGCTTCACCGCCTGTGAAGAGACTCCCCCGCAGGTGATCCTTACCCGGTCCTTGTGCTTCATGCCAGGTGTGCTTAGCCCGCTGCGCTACTGCCCGACTCCTAAAAGCTAGTCTTCTTATAAATGCTTCTACACTCCATACGACTGTCCTTCATTTATTTTGCTCCAATCAAATTGGTTTCTTTGTCCTTTATTCCTTTCTAGACCAAAGTTACACAAAATGAGGTCCTGCTTATTAATAGTTTATGCTTAATTAGAAGGAGAAATTTAGAAACACCCACACACACACACACACACAATGGGGCCAACATATTGCTTCTCCTCCCAAGCCATGTTTCCAAACCAAGATTTAATAACAAACTGTTACCTCAATCTCTTCTAGGAAAGTAATCTGACCAGTTCCCTCCAAAAGACATGTAATCTGCAGTGATAGCATATCCCCTCTCCTCTAAAAGTATCCTTCTCTGAAACAATCTTTTGCTAAAAACAGTCTAGTTCTCCCTCAGTCTGACTATAAAAACCTTCCATTTTGTGCAACCTCTTCCAGCATCTTTTTTCAATTTATTTTTAAGAAGGAGAAAAAGAATATTTTGGGGGAAGTTCAGGAGGAGTGGGGAATCAGAACACTGCTCAACTCAGGCATATGTGGTGCTGGAGACAGAGCCCGGGGCTAAAGTTTACAAGTCCTGTGCTCCGGAGTCAGGCGGTAGCTCAGTGGGTTAAGCGCAGGTGGCACAAAGTGCAAGGACTGGTGTAAGAATCCCGGTTTGAGCCCCCAGCTCCCCATCTGCAGGGGAGTCACTTCACAGGCAGTGAAGCAGGTCTGCAGGTGTCTTTCTCTCCCCCTCTCTGTCTCCCCCTCTCCATTTCTCTCTTTCCTATCCAACAACAGTGACATCAATAATAACTACAACAATGAAACATCAAGGGCAACAAAAGGGAATAAATAAATTAATTAAATTAAATTAAAAAAAACAAGTCCTGTGCTCTAGTTCATGAGTTATTTGACCACCCGCCCAACCCTGCCCTACCAGTCTTCCAACAGCATTTTGCTTGTTAGATGGAATGATTCTTAATTCATGGATTATTTAATAAAATTAACCAATTCTTTCATGTTTTTATTTTTTTATAAACAGGATTTACAAAGCAATGTGGCAGAGTAATGGTTTGTCTGTTGAATAATACATTTTTGAAATGAGGATTTTTTTTTTTCCACAGCACTGCTCAGAGCTGGCTTACGATGGTGTGGGGGATTGAATTTAGTACTATGGAGCCTCAAGCATGAGAATCTGTTTGCATAGCCATTATGTTATCAACCTCTACCCTAAATAAGAAATTATATTCTAATTATCCATGTGGTGAACCGGAAATTAAGACAAATAATACAAACCAGTAAATAAAAATCATTGTGGGTTTTTATACCACACAGTCTGAGAAGTAGTGTTCTACGTGTCTTAAAATTGCAACTCTCCTGCATAGCTCTTCTCACACTTGATTCAGTGGTTATAAACCCTTAGTATACGTCACTATATCACACACTATATACTTGGCAGTTGTATGGTGTGTATAGTCCTTTCTCATGAGAGGTGCTGAAAGGAAGTATTTGTATCTCTGTACACAGCACAGTGATGTTTGCTGGATCAACAAATAAATGCACCTCATACAGCAATTTAGGCAAACAACTTACAACAAGCCAAATAATGATAAAGCTAAGTAAACAGGAATTTTAATGTGAAGAAAATTTTGTGGACTCCTATTAGTGGCTTGAGTGGCATGTCTGCATGACTGCTTGGACAGTCAGACTTAGGACAATTCTGAAGGGTCTTCTAGTACTGTCTGATGATTTAACTTTTGCTTTTGATTAATAGATTTTAACACCACTTAAAAACTCAGCCAAGGGGGCCAGGCAGTGGCACACCTGGTTAAGTGTACATAGCACTAAGCTCAAGGACGCAGGTTCAAGCCCCCAGCTCCCCACCTGCAGGAGGGGAGGGGTCACTTCACAAGCAGTGAAACAGGTCTGCAGGTGTCTGTCTTTCTCTCTGTCTTCTCCTCTCTTGATTTCTTTCTGTCCTATCCATTGGCAATAACAATAACAATAAGGGCAACAAAATGGAAAGGATGGCCTCCAGGAGCAGTGGATTCATAGTGTAGGCACCAAGCGCCAGTGATGGCCCTGGAGGCAAAAAACAAACAAACAAAACAAAACAAAACAAAAAAAAAAACCCTCAGCTGCACCCAGCTAAGTGCACATAGCACATAGTAGTAAGCGTAAGGATCCCAGTTCAAGCCTCTGGCTCCCCACCAGCAGGATAGGTCACTTCACAGGTAGTGAAGCAAGTGTCTTTCTCTCTCCCTATCTCCCCTCTTCTTTCAATTTCTTTCTGTCCTATCCAATAAAATGGAAAAAGTGGCAGCCAAAAGCAGTGGATTTGTAGTGCCAACACCAAGCCCCAGCAATAACACTGGAGGCAATAAAAAAATAAAATATAAAATAAAATAAAAGTCAGTTGATAAAGGTTATGGTTAGTTCAATGTCAAGTTGTCTAGGCTAAGGCAAACAGTTATTTCTTTCAACAAATATCAAAGTGTTACTCTGAAGTTATTTTGTATTTTGTAGATGTGGTAACAATATAAAGCAATTCTTTAAAATTAATATTCACCCCAGGTGATTCACTTCCTAACAAAGTCCCAAAACCTAGATATAGACCAGGTTCCAGGAGATAGCGCATATGTTCACACATATCCATAAAATAGGGCAAATATATACCTGAAAGCAGCAGTACACTAGAGTTTGCAGTGAGCACCCCCCAACACTTCATCTCCACTATTCCAACCTTTGGGTCCATGATTCTTCAAAAACTTGTTTGGCTTTGTATGTTAACTCTCTTTTCAGCCACCAGGTTCCAGATGCCATCAGGATGCTGGCCAGGCTTCCCTGGACTGAAGACCCCACCAGTCTTCTTCTTCTAGCGTATGCCCTTCTTCCGTAGCCAGTCAACAGCATCAGGTTGAGCCTGATGTAAAGTTTCGAGACCTCCTTTGAATCTGGAGAGGTGGCAGTCGTTGACTATGTGGGTCATAGTCTGTCTGTAGCCACAGGGGCAGTTCAGGTCGTCTCTGGCTCCCCAGCGATGGAACATAGCAGCACACTGGCCATGCCTGTTCGATAGCGATTGAGGAGGACCCAATCATAACGTGCTAGGTTAAAGCCGGGTTGACGCTTGCAGGGGTCTGTGATGAGGTGTTTGTTCTTGACCTCAGCTGACTGCCAGCTCTGTTTCCAAGAGACTGGAACAAAGAAGTTCAGTGTAGGCGTAGGGGACCAGATTGGGTGACGAGACGTCAAGCGTTGGACAGGGTGGGCGAAGATATCCGAGTATATTGGCAGGTCCGGTTGAGCGTAGACGTGGGAAATGAACTTAGATGATGCCGCATCCCGACGATTATCTGGTGGGGCGATGTTGCTAAGAACTGGCAGCCATGGAACCGGAGTGGAACGGATGGTTCCAGAAATTATCCTCATGGAGGAATATAATTTGGAATCGACCAAGTGGACATGGAGGCTACGGAACCATACTGGGGCACAGTATTCTGCAGTGGAATAGCATAATGCCAGAGATGATGATCGTAGTGTGGAAGCACTCGCGCCCCATGAGGAGCTGGCCAGACTTGCAATGATGTTATTCCTCGCGCCCACCTTCGCTGCAGTTTTTATGAGATGTTCGTGAAATGACAGAGTGCGATCGAGAGTAACGCCAAGATAAACTGGCTGGGCTTCATGCCGGATTCTCGTATCGCCAAGCTGCACATTAAGCTCATGCGAGGCCGAGGCATGGTGTAGATGGAAAACAGATGATACCGTTTTTGCAGTGCTAGGGATTAGTCGCCATTTTTTACAGTAATCAGATATCAGAGACATGTCTTTCGTGAGTGTTTCCTCGAGGATGTCGAACTTGGATGCCTCAGTTGCACAGCAGATGTCATCGGCGTAGATGAACTTCCTTGAAGAAGTTTCTGGGAGGTCATTGATGTAAATATTAAATAGCGTAGGAGCCAGAACAGAGCCCTAGGGGAGGCCACTTGAGACAAGTCTCCATCTGCTAGACTTGTCACCCAGATGCACCCGGAATCTTCTGTTTTGGAGAAGAAATGATATAGTGTTGGCCACCCATGGAGGCAGGCATCTTGAGATCTTGACTAGGAGACCACGGTGCCAGACCGTGTCATAGGCTGCTGTGAGATCAACAAAGACAGCACCCGTCTTTAAATTCTTCTGGAATCCATTTTCAATGTAAGTTGAGAGGGCCAGGGCTTGTTCGCAGGTAGATCTTCCTGGGCAGAAACCAGCTTGGGTGGGTGATAGGAATTTCTCTGTAAGAGGAGAAATACGTGACAGAAGCAGCCTCTCAAGGAGTTTGTAACACACGGAGAGGAGAGAAATTGGTCTATAGCTGGCGGCCAGTGTTGGGTCTTTCTTTGGTTTCAAAACCGCTATTATCTTCGCACGACACCAAACTTTGGGCATAGACTCAGATTCCAAGATGTGGGACAGGAATGAAGTGAGCCACTTCTTTGCCATGGGGCCCAGGTTAAGAATGAGTTCTGGGGTGATGTTATCATAGCCAGCAGCTGTTCCCGGTTTAACCCTCTTCAAAGCGTCTTCCAGTTCAGACAGTGTAAAGGGAGAGAGTTTTGGAGATGGACAAGATAACCGGAAGTGGGATGACCCCACCAGTGTTTCCTTGGAGCTCTGCTTCCCCAGAGACCCACCCTGCTAGGGAAAGAGAGAGGCAGACTGGGAATATGGATCGACCAGTCAACGCCCATGTTCAGCGGGGAAGCAATTACAGAAGCCAGACCTCCAACCTTCTGCAACCCACAACGACCCTGGGTCCATACTCCCAGAGGGATAGAGAATGGGAAAGCTATTGGGGAGGGGATGGGATATGGAGACTGGGTGGCGGGAATTGTGTGGAGTTGTAACCCCCATCCTATGATTTTGTTAATGACTCCTTTCTTAAATAAATAAATAAATAAAAATTATTATTCAGGGGAAAAAGGGGGGAGGCACATAGAAATAGTAGACGTGACTTAAAAAACAAAGGGAAGGCAGCACCATAGAAAAAATGGGCGGAGCCGGGTGGTGGCACACCCAGATGAGCGCACATGTTACAATGCGCCAAGGTCCTGGGTTCCAGCTCCCAGTCACCACCTGCAGGGGGAAAGCTTTGCGAGAGGTGAAGCAGGGCTTCAGGTCTCTCTCTGTCTCTCTCCATCCTTATCTCCCACTTCCCTCTCGATTTCTGGCTATCTCTATCCAAGAAATAAATAAAGACGATTCAAAAATAAAGTTCTCTGGAGATCAAAAAAAAGAAAAATGGGCAAATAAATATAAATATATACAGATAATTATAGAAATAATAGTCAAACCATATTTGGGCTCTTAGGAGAATAGTAGCTTCCAGTGGAAGAGAAGGGGACACAGAACTGGTGGTGGGAAAGATGTGGCGATATACACTTGTTATTTTATAATTTTGTAAATTAATATTAAATCATTAATAATTTTTAAATCAGTACTTCTCTCTCTCCATATTTTGTTTTTCTGGAGAACCCTTACTAATAGATAAAAATCTACATTAGATAATTTTTTAAAACCTTTTATAGGGGATAAGGTTGATGGTTTACAGTACAGTTGTTGACATGTGGCTAAAAATTTTCATGTCCCCATGACAAATGTTCACAAAACACTCTCACCTACAACTTAGATCCTTTTCTACTATGCTGCATTAGCACCCCAAAGTCCTCCCAGTGGAGTCCATTCATTCCCTTCCCTCCTTCCCCTGAGTTCTGTGCTTTGGTGTAATACACCAAACCTAGTTCCAGTTTTACTTTGTAATAAACAAGTATTTTAAGTAATTTACTTTTAGGCTATAAGTCTTTGAGACTAAATGTCTACTTTAAGAATGAAAGCACTGCAAGAGAAAAACAGAGTCACCTACAGAGGAAAACCCATAAGCTTAGCAGCAGACTTCTCCACACAAACATCATAGGCCAGAAGAGAATGGCAAGATATCTATGGAGTACTCAATGAGAAAGACTTTCAACCAAGAATACTGTATCCTGCTAGACTGTCATTCAGACTAGATGGAGACATCAAAACCTTCTCAGACAAGCAACAGTTGAAGATCAACTATCACCAAGCCTGCCCTGAAAGAAGTTCTGAAAGGTCTTCTATTAACAGGTAGACCATCATAAATAGGACATATATCAGAACACTAAAATTCTACAAGAATGGCGTTAAAATATCTTCAATCTTTGATATCAATAAATGTCAATGGCCTGAATTCACCTATTAAAAGACGCAGAGTAGGAAGATGGATCAGAAAACACAACCCAACAATATGCTGTCTACAGGAAACCCACCTAACTCAACAAGACAAACACAGACTTAAAGTGTAAGGATGGAAAACTATCATACAAGCCAATGGCCCACAAAAAAGGGCAGGAACAGTTATTCTCATATCTGACACGACAGACTTTAAAATAGATAAGGTTAAAAAAGATAGGAATGGACATTACTTAATGCTCAGATAATCATTCAATCAAGAGGACTTAACGATTATTAACATCTATACACCCAATAAGAAGCCATCTAAATACATCAAACATCTACTGAAAGAGCTACAGCAATATTTTAACAGGAACACACTAATAGTAGGGGACTTCAACACCCCACTTTCTCAATGTGACAGATCATCCAGGCAGAAAATCAATAAAGAAAATAAAGCTAGGTAGGGAGATAGACAACCTAGAACTATTGGACATTTTCAGAGTCATTCATCCCAAGAAACTGGAATACTCATTTTACTCAAGTCCACATGGGTAATTCTCAAGGATAGACCATATATTAGGCCACAAGGACAGCATCAGCAAATTCAAGAGCACTGGAATCATCCCAAGCATCTTCTCAGACCACAGTGGAATTAAACTAACACTTCACAATCAACAAACGATTAGTAATAGTCCCAAAATGTGGAAGCTCAACAGTACACTACTTAACAACTACTGGGTCAAAGAGGAAATCAAGGAAGAAATTAAAATGTTTCAAGAGTTCAATGAAAATGAAGACACAAGCTATCAAAATTTTGGGACACAGCTAAGCCATACAAGCACACATTAGGAAACAAGAAAAAGCACAAATAAACAGCCCAACTGCACATCTTAAAGACCTAGAAGAAGAATAAGAAGAACAAAGGGACCCTAAAGAAGCCAGACGAACAGAAATCACTAACGTTAGGGCAGAAATCAATAACATTGAAAATAAGAAAACCATACAAAAGATCAACGAAAGTAAATGTTGGTTCTTTGAAAGAGTGAACAAAATCAACAAACCTTTAGCCAGACTCACAAAACAGAAAAGGGAGAAGACCCAAATCAATAGGATCATAAATGAAAGAGAAGATATCACAACAGACACCACAGAAATTCAACTTACAGTGTGAGGCTTCTATGAACAACTATATGCCACCAAGCTACAGAACCTGGAAGAAATGGATCATTTCCTAGATAACTATGAACTTCCAAAATTAAGTAAAGAGGAACTAGATAACATGAACAGGCCCATCACAGCTAATGAAATTGAAACATCTTTCAAAAACCTTCTCAAAAATAAAATTCCTGGACCAGATGGTTTTACAAATGAATTCCACAAAACCTTCAAAGAAGAACTAATACCTCTACTTGTAAAAGTCTTCCAGGAGATTGAAGACACAGGAATACTCCCTTCCAGCTTCTATAAAGCCAACATCACTGTGATACCAAAAGCAGACAGGGACACAACCAAAAAGAAAACTACAGATCAATATCTCTGATGAACATAGATGCTAAAATACTGAACAAAATTCTAGCCAACCGGATACAGCAGTATATTAAAAAGATTGTTCATCATGATCAAGTGGGGTTTATCCCAGGGACGCAAGGTTGGTTTAATACACATAAATCAATCAATGTGATCTACCACATCAAAAAAAACAAGACCAAAAACCACATGGTCATATCAATAGATGTAGAGAAAGCCTTTGACAAAATACAACATCCCTTTATGATCTAATCACTACAAAAAATGGGAATAGATGGAAAATTCCTGAAGATATTGGAATCTATATATAGCAAACCTACAGCCAACATCATACTCAATGGTGAAAAACTGGAAGCATTTCCCCTCAGATTAGGTACTAGACAAGGCTGCCCACTATCACCATTACTATTCAACATAGTGTTGGAAGTTCTTGGTATAGCAATCAGGCAGGAGCAAGGAACTAAAGGGATACAGATTGGAAGAGAAGAAGTCAAACTCTCCCTATTTGCAGATGACATGATAGTATACATAGAAAAACCTAAGGAATCCAGCAAGAAGCTTTTGGAAATCATCAGGCAATACAGTAAGGTGTCAGGCTATAAAATTAACATTCAAAAGTCAGTGACATTTCTCTATGTAAACACTAAGTTAGAAGAAGTTGAAATCCAGAAATCAATTCCTTTTTCTATAGCAACAAACACAATAAAATATCTAGGAGTAAATCTAACCAAAGAAGTGAAATATTTGTATACTGAAAATTCTGAGTCATTACTCAAGGAAATTGAAAAGACACAAAGAAGTGGAAAGATATTCCATGTTCATGGGTTGGAAGAATTAACATCATCAAAATGAATATACTACCCAGAGCCACCTTCAAATTTAATGCTATCCCCATCAAGATCCCAACCACATTTTTTAGGAGAATAGAACAAATGCTACAAATGTTTGTCTAGAACCAGAAAAGACCTTAAATTGCCAAAACAATCTTGAGAAGAAAGAACAGAATTGGAGGCATCACACTCCCAGGTCTCAAATTGTATTATAGGGCCACTGTAATAAAAACTGCTTGGTACTGGAACATGAATAGACACACTGATCAGTGGAATAGAATTGAGAACCCAGAAGTAAGCCCCCATACCTATGAACATCTAATCTTTGACAAAGATGCCCAGCCTATTAAATAGGGAAAGCAGAGTCTCTTCAACAAATGGTCTTGGAAAAAAATGCGTTGATATATGCAGAAAAATGAAACTGAACCACTATATTTCACCAAATACAAAAGTAAATTCCAAGTGCATCAAGGACTTGGATGTTAGACCAGAAACTATCAAATACTTAGAGGAAAATATTGGAAAACTCTTTTCCACATAAATTTTAAAGACATCTTCAATGAAATGAATCCAATTACAAAGAAGACTAAGACAAGCATAAACCTATGGGACTACATCAAATTAAAAAGCTCTGCACAGCAAAAGAAACCACTACCCACACCAAGACACCCCTCCCAGAATGGGAGAAGATCTTTATATGCCATACATCAGATAAGAGTTTAATAACCAAAATATATAAAGAGCTTGCCAAACTCAACAACAAGAAAACAAATGACCCTATCCAAAAATGAGGAGAGGACATAGACAGAATATTCACCACAAAAGAGATCCAAAAGGCCGAGAAACACATGAAAAAATGCTCCAAGTCTCTGATTGTCAGAGAAATGCAAATAAAGACAACAAGGAGATACCACTTCACTCCTGTGAGAATGTCATACATCAGAAAAGGTAACAGCAGCAAATGCTGGAGAGGTTGTGGGTTCAAAGGAACACTCTTGCGCTGCTGTTGGGAATGTCAATTGGTCCAGCCTCTGTGGAGAACAGTCTGGAGAACTCTCAGAAGGCTTTAAGTGGACTTACCCTATGTTCCTGCAATTCCCCTCCTGGAGATATATCCTAAGGAACCCAACACACCCATCCCAAAAGATCTGTGTACACATATGTTCTTGGCAGCACAATTTGTAATAGCCAAAACCTGGAAGCAACCCAGGTGTCCAACAACAGATGAGTGACATAGCAAGTTGTGGTATATAAACACAATGGAATAGTACTCAGCTATTAAAAATGATGACTTCACTGTTTTCAGCCGATCTTGGATGAAGTTTGAAAATGTCATGTTAAATGAAATAAGTCAGAAACAGAAGGATGAATATAGGATGATCTCACTTTCAGGCAGAAGTTGAAAAACAAGATCAGAAGAGAAAACATAAGTAGAACCTGAACTGGAATCGGCATTTTGCACCGAAGTAAAAGACTCTGGGGTGGGTGGAGGGGAGAATACAAATCCAAGAAGGCTGACAGAGTACCTAGTGGGGGTTGTATTGTTATATGGAAAACAGAGAAATGTTATTTATTTATGTACAAACTATTGTATTTACTGTTGAATGTAAAACATTAATTCCCCAATAAAGAAATTAAAAAAAAAAAAAAAGAATGACAGCACTGATGTGTATTTCTGGGCTAGTCTAAAACTCATCAGGAAACTTTCAGACTACTCAGAGAGTCATTAATTTATTTTATTTTTTGCAATGTTTTAAACTTTGCTAATTTCCTTTGATAGGACAGAAATCATTTCATTTGATAGGACAGAGAGAAATTGAGAGGGAAGGGGGTGATAGAGAGCGAGAGAGAGAGAGACACCTGCAGCCCTGCTTCACTACTTGTGATGCTTCCTCCCTGCAGCTGGGGACCACTCGGCTACTTGTTCAGTGATACAGTCACTTAACCAGATGCATCACCACCCAGTCCCTAAGAGAGTCTTTAATTTATTGCAGGCTTTATTGCTCATACTTGACCAGCAGGTTAAATGTTATAGTACTTCTACCTGAAGGCACTTCAGAAAACCCTCACAAGTTTCATTTTTTAATTATGCAAATCCTATGACTTGAAGCAGTATAATCCACCTATGCACAATACTGTACTACTGCAATTCTTGGTACCTTATAGCTTGCTCCAGTTAATAATTAGCTTAGTTAGTACTGAGGCCCATTCTCAACCTCTAGACCCTTTATTTTATTTTATTTGTTTTCTCCCTCTAAAGAGAAATCGCTTAACTTCAGCTCTGAAGGCTTTCCCACAACTCACCCTCCCAATGCCTCTGGGCTATCTTTCTGTCAGACTGCAATATGCAGTAAACCCAACTACAAGTTCATTAACTTCCTTCTGAACCTAACTCTTCCCCCTTCATCATGGTCACACACACCCCACCCCCATCCCTCTTCATCTTTGTCACATTTGGGGTAGTTGTCAGTGATTTCCTTTTTTTCTTGTATCTCCCACATACAATCAGAAAACAAATTTCTTTGATTATTTCTTTGAAATGTAGATCAGATATCCTTTCACTTTCATTTATAGAGTTTCAACTTATCTATTCTTTCTTTCCCCAGCTCACAGATAGTAGTAGATAAGTCAGAGGAAGGAAACATTTGCTCCAGTTCTGTTTGTGCACTTGATATCATGATGTCATTTAAATAACTTAAAAAGTTATTTGGATAAATAACATCTTAAATGAAATTTCTTAAAGTACACCAAAGGAAAATGAACAAAATCAAAAGCAAGCATGTGAGACATCTTGAAAATAAAATAGATTTATTTTTTGTGATCCACATATATTCCAAAAAAATACTGAAAGATAAAGAGTTCATACATGTCCATAGTTTTTTTCCTTATGGAATCACCAGAAAGGAAGTTGAAGCTATGTTTAAACTTTTATTATGGACCAGTTTCACATTTTAAATACTCATTAAAAAGTCTAATAACCAAAAAAAAAAAAAAGTCCACTAGACAACTGATTTTACAAATGGTGACCGTGAGATTTAAAGAGGTTAGGTTAGGTGGTAGTAATACAGCTGGTTAATGGAGGAATTAATATTCATTCTTGCTCTACACAGCCCACTGTTTTACTGCATCACTATACAAACTACTTAATGCTAAATATATCTATTCAAAGTACTGTTGCCATTATTGTAGACTATTAACCTGAAACTGGTTCATAACCAAATTGGCATTAAAAACATATTGATACTTGCACAAGTTTGGAAATTAACTTCAGTGTGGGATAACACAGAAATGTCTAATTTGTATTTCTTCACTTTTCTATTTAAGTCCAATGGAAAAGAGCAATTCATTTAGGCAGTACAAATGGTGTTAACATCAGTCATCATCTCTGGTGCAAAAGGGACTCTGGATAACTGTTATAAAGTGGAATGGACCCAAGTAAATTTGCCAAAAGAAGGACTATGGAAATTCTGCCCACAATCAGAACAATGGACACAGATTTGTCAAAACAAAGAACAGTCAAGTGAAGGAAGGCAATTTGTCCTGCCCTTGTTTTGCTGCTTCATGACTATTTTTCCAGTTACTGATTTTCTATTCATTCTAACAAAGAAAAAGATGAAACTAAAGATTTAACATTTTTCAGGTTAATTTATTGCAGGCTTTATTGCTCATACTTGACCAGCAGGTTAAATGTTGTACTACATCTACCTGAAGGCACTTCAGAAAACCCTCACAAGTTTCATTTTTTAATTATGCAAATCCTATGACTTGAAGCAGTATAATCCACCTAAGCACAATATTATACTAATGCAATTCTGGGTACCTTATAGCTTGCTCCAGTTAATAGTTAGCTTAGTCAGTACTGAGGCCCATTCTCAACCTCTAGATCCTTTATTTTATTTTATTTGTTTTCTCCCTCTAAAGAGAAATCACTTAACTTCAGCTCTGAAGGCTTTCCCACAACTCACCCTCCCAATGCCTCTGGGCTATCTTTCTGTCAGACTGCAATATGCAGTAAACCCAACTACAAGTTCATTAACTTCCTTCTGAACCTAACTCTTCCCCCTTCATCATGGTGTCCTTTAGCAGACACCACTGCCAACAGAAAAATGACAACATTGAAAATAATCTCCAACAGCAAAGCCAACCACTTCAGCTCTACAAAGTTCAAGACTTAATGCCCACTCTGCGTCTTTGACTTACCTTCAAAGTTTTAGTGCTGAAAAAGACTACATTTATTTTACTATTTACTTGTTTTGTTTCTTTTACCGGAACATTTCACAGCTCAGGCTTATGGTGCTACTGGGTATTGAACCTGGGAGCTCAGAGTCTTAGGCATGTCAGTCCTTTACATAATCACTATGCTATTTCCCCAACCCCCCCAAAAAACTACATTGACATGTAAGTTTCTTGTAAGGTGATTACTGCCCTGACCTAATGAATGTATTTTATGTGGTCTCACAGTATTTTGGCACCCACATTAGCCTTGGAGTATTGTATCAACAAACTGCATCTTGACAGTTAGGAAATAACATCAAGATTCAGACAAAAGACAAATTAGCCTTTGAGTCTGAAGCTAGGCCCTTGGGAATTGAAATAAGAGGCCCTAAAAAAAAAAAAAACCTATGAAATAATGTTTTTTTTAAATTTGTGTGAGTAAAACGTATTTCTCCTTGGCCCACAGGGGTAAAAACTACTTCTCAGGTACCAGACTAGACCATAAGTGTCCAGGGCCATTTAAATACTTTCAAAAACATTGTGCACTTGTATTTACAAATACAGTTTTTTTTTTCTTGGTAAGTCAAAAGCACTTAGCAGCCACTGTGGTAGTGCCTGGCGCTTCATCAACTATAGTCAGCAGATGACATTAAGTGGGCTTCCGCTCTGGCTTTATACTGCTCTATCCCACCTCCTCACACCCAGTCATACACCCAGGCAGGCACCCATAAAAAGAAAGTTTCTGAGTAAACAGGAGACGCAAATTCACAGAGCCAACTCCTCTACAGGTTACTTAAATCCACATTAAGGGTGTGCCAGTTTTATTTAGGGACTCTCTTTCTAGACAACTTAAAGCTCCCGAGTTAACAGTGAGTTTTGTTTAAATAGGACATGGTTTCCTAAACAGTTATTTTGATCTACGCTTTAGGTCGTCTGGAGGAGGAGATGCGGTAAAGCAGGTAGTTCGCCAACCTCTTGTCACTTTGTGGTTGAGTTTTAAACAGCTGCGTTCACCGGTGAGGTGCTAACATTCAAGCCCTAAACCTCACACTGGCAGATTGTTAAACTCTGAACCGTGGCTGGGACGCTCCAGTTGGACTTAATGACCTCGGAGGGGGTTGAGCTTCCGTATTGGGAAAGTGGGGGGTTGGGGGGGGGGTTATGGGGTGGGAGGACAGAGCCTTGTTTGCTGTAGAGAGGAGCTACAGTGGGCGTTCTGGAACACGTGCACAGAGCAAGCAAAGCAAAACCGACCCGGATGAGGTTGGGGCTGGGGGGGGGGGGGGACTCACCACACCATCAACCCAGTTCAGCCGGTTAATAGCACTCTGAGGCAGCCCACTGCACTGTACCCAGGAGGGTGCTGGTTCTAAAGCCAAGAATGTCCTCCCTACTTGACAAGCCCTGCCTCCCGGCGGGTCCCACTCCTGAAGTTCCACATCTGGGCGGTGGTGAGGGTGGCGGGGAGAGGAAGCTCTAGGGAGTTGTATGCTCTGCTTGTTGCTGTTTGTTCCTGAAATTCCATGCCACCTTCTCACTGCGCATCCCTTCCTGTAGCTTACATTCTACTGGTCCAGGAATAGACTCCCGGCCTCCACCCCAAAGCCCTGTGCGCCCTAGCTTCTGAGCACCACCCCACCCACTTCCCCACCACTAACTGTTCCATAGGATGGGTGCGCAAACAGCTCCCATCCCACTTACACGTGGCCACAGCGGGTCCGGACCGGCTGGTGCAACACCTCTAGGCACACAGAGCAGTCGAAGGACGTGATGGGCAGCTCAAGGTCCCCCCTGCGCTCCAGAGCCCGCGGGGTGGCCGCGGCGGGCGCGGATTTGCCGCTGTCGCTGCTCAGCACAGAGCCCATCGCCGCCCTTCCTGCTCAGGCAGCTGCCAAGAGTGCAGTGCCTGCTGCCGGGTTGTTTTGTTGTCCTGCGGTGGAGGAAGGAAGTCCCGGCCCAGCTGTGACAGCCTCCTCCCAGCGCGCCCAGCTCAGGCAGCCTGCACGCAGCCTCAGGCTTGTCAATCTGTCTGTCCTTCGCGCTCTGCCTGGGTAGATGCGCGTGCACGCAGCAACGTCCCGTCGTCCTGGGAGGGTTGAAACCTGAATCCTCCACTGCAGAATGAGGGCAATGAACCTTCCAGGCTATCTGTTAGGAACCGCCCTCCCTACAATCACAAGGTGAGTAAGATGAGATTCTGGTCTTGGGAAATCAGAGAACACCTGCTTGTAAGGTCGTGGTCTCACCAGTGTTGCACTGTGAGACCACAATAAACTACAAAGACCATCTCTGACTGAGGGTCTTATAGAACAGAGAGTATCATGATTTCACTATATCAAAATTTCCTTCATTCGGAGGTAGCAGTATAGGAAAGAGGATTAGAATCCTAGACCTCTATTCATTCCAGAATAGAGATCCTGCTGGTGGTGTTTGGACACCCTTTTCCATTGTTTTTTTTAAATAATCAAATTTGTTATTTATTAATCAATGCATTTAATAAGACTCCTTTAATGTTACCGCTGTCTAGAATCAGTTTCCAGAGATGAAGACACAGTTTTCCCACTAAGCTTACAAATCAGTTCTCAAAGAACATACTTTAAAATGCTTTGGAGGGGGGCGGGCATGGGGTTAAGTGCACAAACTGCCACGTGCAAGGACTCGGGTTCGACTTTTTAAATGAGATGATATTTGAGCAGATTCATGAATAATGAAAAGGAGCTAGCCATTCAAAGATTTAGGAGAAAACATGCTAAGTACAGGAAATAGTGAATGAGGCAAGAACAAAAGCCAGAAGGCCTGCAGAGTTAGGGCATGTGAAATGGGTGTGGGAGGAGGCAAGAGAAGGGGTAGATGAGAAGAGATGAGGTAGAATACAGGCCCATCCTATCCAACTTTACTGTCCAGAAACAGGAGCTTGAGTTTTATTCTTATCTCATTATTTCATTTGCTCTGGTTGTTTGTTCTTTCCAAGACACTAGCAAAAAACAAGAAAGTAGGCAGAGAAACCAGTTAAGAAGGTATTGAGTTTGACTAAGTGAGCATAATAATAGTTCAAACCAGGGAGTTTACCTGAGAAGAAAGTGATAGACAGGTTTGGGCTTTATGTAGGAGGAACTCCTAGAATGACTTGCCAATGAATTTAATATAGAAATAAAGCTAAGGGAGCCAGGCGATGACACAGTGGGTTAAGCGCACATGGCACAAAGCGTATGGCCTGGCATCAGGATCCCGGTTCCAGCCCCCCCCCAGTTTACCCACCTGCAGGAGGAGGGGGTGTCACTTCACAGGCGGTGAAGCAGGTCTGCAGGTGTGTATCTTTCTCTCCCCTTTTCTGTCTTCCCCTCCTCTCTCGATTTCTCTCTGTCCTATCCAACGACAGCAACAACAACAACAATAATAATAATGACAACAAACAACAAGGGCAGCAAAAGGGAAAAGAAGAAGTATATAAAGTATGTAAAAAAAAAAAAAAGAAAAGAAAGAAAGCAAGCTAAGACTCCATTCCTATTTTTAAAGGAGACAGAAAAGCCTGGAGTCTACATGTCTCAGCATCTGTGCTATTGCCTCTGTCAAGCTGAATTTCTTTACCCAGTTCTCTACCTTTTTTATGTCCATTTTTAAATCATTCCCCTTTTTATCCAGTTCCACTGGATTCAGGACTGACCACCCTAACTCCTATCCAAGAAGTGTTTTATAATCAGTGCCAACAGTAACCTTCTAGTGACTAAACCTCCATGTGACTAAATCTCTTCTTGCATGATTTTTCAACTATATTTGCTATTATCGACCACCTCCTTATAGCAACATTCATTGGCTTTTCTTCTTTCACATTTTTTTTCTTTTCTGGAATCTCTCTCTTTTTAATTAACTTATTTATTTGATAGAGACAGAGAGAAATTGAGAGGGAAGGAGGAAGATAGAGAGGGACAGAGACAGAGAGACACCTGCAGCCCTAAGGCTTGAACCCAGGTCCTTGTGCACTATAATGTGTGCACTTAACCAGATGTGCCACCACCTGGACCTTCTGGCTTTTCTTTTCCATGAAAGAATTAAGTGCTGAAGATCATAGGATTTTTGTCTTAGGCCTTTTTCTTTTTTCATTCCTCTTTCTCATTCATTCACTCCCTAAGAGTCTCAAAAATCACGTGGATTCTGTTGCTGTTTAGATTCTAAGATGTCCAAGTCTTTACCTCTGCTCTCACTCACTGAATGTATGACTGCTTACCTAATATAGACATAACCACCTGATTGCTTTAGGCAACTTCATCTCAACATGTCCAGAAATGAACTCATTATAGTCTCCTCCCACCTGGTCCACCTCCATTTGTTGATCCTTCTTTTAGTAAATGACACTGTGTACCTGGTAATTCAGTCCAGGCTCCTGGGAGCCATTCTTGTTATCTTCCTCTTCCTCATTCTCATTGAATTAATCTCAGTTATGATCACAGTTTGGCTTCTAATGTATTATAGCTTTGGATCTGTTTCATTTTTCTCTAGTCCTATGGACAGCTAATATTTAAAAACAATAACTGTATTCTTTTGTGTGATCTCTTGCAATAGATCTACTCTGTTCCACCTGCACCCCCTATGGCCACTATTAAATCTTACCATCCTCATTGCAACTAAAGTAGCCTTTCAAAAAAACAGTATTATGTGTCACACAATGCTTAAAGTACCTTAATGACTTTCCATAAACCAAAGTCCTAGGTTCAGTCCCCCGCACCGTCAGCCAGTGCTCTGGTTAAAAAACAACAACAACAATAATAATAATAACTAAATTAAAAACAAGAAAGTGCAAATGCCAGGGAAAAAAGACATACTTTATTTATTTCCTTGTAACAATAGTGAAAAAATATATAATCTCAAGTATTGTCAAAGGCATGAGAAACGATTTCTTTATTCTTCAAAATATACAAGAACGAGTCTGGAGGGCATTATATAACTGAAATAAGTCAGCTAAAGAAAGATATAGCTTTTTAAGTTGTAAGACTGGGGAACTATCACAATAGTTTATGCAACTGACTTTTTTTTAATTACTGATTTAATAATGATCAACAAGACCATAGGATAAGAGGGATACAATTCCACACAATTCCCACCACCAGAGTTCTATATCCAGTTCCCTCCATTGAAAGCTTTCCAATTCTTTATCCCTCTGGGAACATGGAACCAGGATCCTTATAGGGTGCAGAAGGCAGAAGGTCTGGCTTCTGTAATTGCTTCCCCATTGAACTTGGGCATTGGCAGGTCAATCCATACTCCCAGCCTTTTCCCCTGTCTCTTTCCCTAGTGAGGCAGGGCTTAGGAGAGGTGGGGTTCCAGGGTACATTGGTGAGATCATCTACCCAGGGAAGTCAGGTTGGTGTCATGGTAGCATCTGCAACTTGGTGGCTGAAAGAGCATTGAGATATAAAGCAGGACAAATTGTTAAGTAATCAGGAACATAAAGGTAAGAATATAGCAGATGAGATTTGGGGGTCTCCATTTTGAAAAAGGCTAGTAGGTCTATTTTAGGTATATTACAGTGGGGCCCATGACTTTACTAATTTTTGCCTGAGCCCAACAGCTAACATGCAGGTGGACCAAAAGTACTGTCTGGGGAGATGGTGTCAAAGTTGGAAATAGGACTAGAAATCTGGACCAGGGAAGAGAGTATATTGGTAAACTATATAAATATTGTCAACTATAAACCCCATAGATTTGATCTGGGGCCCATATTCAGTGCAGGGGCCTGTGTAACCTCTGCATCCCTGTAGGTGTGAGTTTAAATTCTGTGGTCATGGCTAGGAACATTCTAGGCTGCACTCATTTCAGGATCCATCTTCCTCCAATGGTAGAGTATGTTGACCCAGCCTCCCATCAGAGAATTGAGGCAGTCCCTGCCATTGTTGCCCCACATTGAGGGTAAGGTCTTACAGAGGCCCATAAGAGAGTCCACTATGTTGTACCAGTGACAGTGGAGACAGGGATCTGTTAGAGATCTAGGCCCATCATGTCTATCTGGGAATCCCAGGATTAGGGCAAGAGACTGGCATACTGTAATGATGGCTCTTTTGATTACTACAAGGCCACCCCAGCAACAGACTTTTGTACTTCATTCCAGGCATCAAATCACCATAAGCCAGAGTTCAATAGTGGTCTGGAATATATATATAAGAAGAAGAAGAGAAATAAAGGTTGTACAGTAACATGGCTGCCATTTTAAAGACACTGACCTAGAATAAATATATTGCTAGTCACACAACAAAACAAAAGAGCTGCACAGTATCTGTAATGTTTTCCTTTTAGAAAACCCTGGGCAATCAATTCTTTTGTTTTGTTTTGTTTTTCCCTTTTGTTGGCCTTGTTTTATTGTTGTTACAGTTAATGTTGTAGTTATTATTGATGTCATCATTGTTGGATAGGACAGAGAGAAATGGAAAGAGGAGAGGAAGACGGGGGCGGGGGAGAGAGAGATAGACACCTGCAGACCTGCTTCACCACTTGTGAAGTGACTCCCCTGCAGGTGGGGAGCCGGGGGCTCAAACCAGGATCCTTACGGAGGTACTTGCACTTTGTGCCACGTGCATTTAACCCGCTGTGCTACTGCCCAACTCCCTGGGCAATCAATTCTTATGTCACTTAACTATAAATCAGATATTAAGTGTTTTTATCTGTTAACAAGTCCTCTTAGACAGGGATGATAGCATAATGGGTATGCATAAGACTGTCATACCTGAGGTTCCAAAGTCCCAAGTTCAGTCCCATGAACCATCATAAGCCAGAGCCAAGCAGTGCTCTGTTAGAAAGAGAGAGAGAGAGAGAGAGAGAGAGAGAGAGAGAGAGAGAGAGACCTCCTAATAGTTCTATGGCACAGATAACGAATGCAGTAGTCTCATAATTTTCCATAGAGGTGCCAAAGAGATAGTTCACCAGGTAGGTAGGTGTGCCTGGCCAGGAGTGTGGTCCATATTTGAGCTCTGCATCATGTGCAAGGCTCTGTAGCATTAAAGAAAGTCCCAGCACTATTGTCTGCTCTGCTTTTGTTCCCACCCTTGTGAATGGGGGAAAAAAATGCCTTAAGTAGTGAAATCTTAAATGTATGAGGTCCTGGCACTACAAGAAAAAAAAATCAGTGGCACACCTGGTTAAGTGCACACATTACAATGCACAAGGGCCTGGGTTCAAGCCCCTGGTCCCGACCTGCAGGGGGAAAGCTTCACACATGGTGAAACAGGGTTACAGTTGTCTTTGTCTCTTTCCCTCTATCTCCCCCTCCCCTCTCAATTTCTCTCTGTCTCTATCCAATAATAAATAAATTAAAATATACAAAAAAATTCCCGTAGACACAGATGCAATTTGGGAGCTGGATGGTGGTGCACTGGGTTAAGCACACATAGTATGAAGTGTAAGAACCTGCAAGGATCCTGGTTCGAGCCCCTGGCTCCCCATCTGTGGGAGGCCCACTTCAGAAATGGAGAAGCAGGTCTGCAGGTGTCTGTCTTTCCTTCCCCCTCTTTATCTTCCCCTCCTCTCTCAATTTCTTTCTTTCTTATCCAACAATAACAGCAGCAGCAACAACTGTGGAGAAAAGATGGCTACCAGGAGCAGTGGATTCATATCGCGGACACCCAGCCCAGCGATAAACCCTGGAGGTTGTTTTTCTGTTTTTTTTTTTTTTTAACCATGTCCTGTATTATTTTCTGCATTTGGAGATTTAGAATGCTAAACTTTGAAGACATTAAAGAAAACCAGGTGCTGAGTCATAAATTTAATATCATATTTTTGTTTATCTTACTAGGTCATGAAAGACTTTCAGGACACCGACTAAACATGTTAGAAAACTTGGCAAGTAACAGAGCTTAACTCTGAATAAATTAATCAAGAAAAGGAAGTATCTAAGATATTGCATAATTTGGAGATAAAAGGTAAGTATATCCATTTTGGTTATGGTGGACCATTACTAGGAAAGTTTCAAGAATTCTTACACCAAAGGATGATGATTCTTCTTCTAGCGTTTGCCCTTCTTCCGTAGCCAGTCAACAGCGTCAGGTTGAGCCTGATGTAAAGCTGCTTGTTGCTGGCTTTGAAAGTGACTGGGATCCATGTGGATTCAGTCGGCTAGGAAGGATCGTCAGTTTCCCCAATAAATGGGTACTCACGGGATGCACCACGAGAAGGTCGATCCAATGCATCCCAGGATGATGATGAGAGGCCGGGTCATCCTACTCTACCACTCAAGGAAAACTGGTCTTGAAATGAGTGGAGCCTAGAATGTTCCTAGCTGTGATCTTGGACTACAAACACATACTGACAGGGATTCAGTTTATACAGGGTCCTACACTAAAGATGAATGTATATGGGCCCCGAGTCAGATTAACGTGGTAAATAGTTTATTATATTTATATATTTTCTTTTTTCTTTTCTTTTTTTTGCCTCCAGGTTTATTGCTGGGACTCAGTGCCTGCACCATAAATCCACTGCTCCTGGAGGCCATTTTTTTCCCCTTTTGTTGCCCTTGTGGTAGCCTTGTTGTGGTTATTATTGTTATTGTTGATGTCATTCGTTGTTGGGTAGGACAGAGAGAAATGGAGAGAGGAAGGGAAGACAGAGAGGGGGAGAGAAAGATAGACACCTGCAGACCTGCTCGCTGCCTGTGAAGCGGCTCCCCTGCAGGTGGGGAGCCAGGGGCTCCAACGGGATCCTTCCACAGGTCCTTGCGATTTGCACCACGTGGGCTCAACCCAGTGCACTACCAACCAACCCCTTTATATATTATCTAAAAATTTGAATGCTACTCTCTTCCTCGATCCAATTTTCTAGTCCTGTTCTCAACTCTGACATCATCTCCCCAGAATTTTATTTATGTTGATGACGATGATTTGTGATTATATATATATAGCTGTTGTTTTTTCTCCGGGGTTATCACTGGGGTTCAGTGGATTTGCACCACGAACACACTGCTCCTGGAGGTATTTTTTTTGTTGTTGCCCTTGTTGCTTTTGTTATTGTTATCATTGCTGTTGTTGTTGTTGGATAGGACAGAGAAATCAAGAGAAGAGGGGAAGCCAGAGAGGGGAAGAGAAAGATAGACACCTGCAGACCTGCTTTACCACTTGTGAAGTGACCCCCACTGCAGGTGAGAGCTGAAGGCTTGAGCCAGGATCCTTATGCCAGTCCTTGTACTTAACCTGCTGCGCTACTGTGGACACCCCCAGAAAATATGTTTTTAAGACCACTTTCATCTTAGCTATCAAGCTCTAGCAAAAGTCACCACAGTCATAGACCCCTAGGAACATACCTAAAATAGACTTCCTAGCTTCTATTCACCCTATATTAATTTTTTTTATTTAAGAAAGGATTAATTGACAAAACCATAGGGTAGGAGGGGTACAACTCCACACAATTCCCACCACCCAATCTCCATATCCCACCCCTTCCCCCAATAGCTTTCCCATTCTCTATCCCTCTGGGAGCATGGACCCAGGGTCATTGTGGGTTGCAGAAGGTAGAAGGTCTGGCTTCTGTAATTGCTTCCCCGCTGAACATGGGCGTTGACTGGTCGGTCCATACTCCCAGTCTGCCTCTCTCTTTCCCTAGGGTGGGTCTCTGGGGAAGCTTAGCTCCAGGACATATTGGTGGGGTCTTCAATCCAGGGAAGTCTGGCCGGCATCCTGATGACACCTGGAACCTGGTGACTGAAAAGAGAGTTAACATACAAAGCCAAACAAATTGCTGAGCAATCATGGACCCAAAGCTTGGAAAAGTGGAGAGGAAGTATTAGGGAGGTACTCACTGCAAACTCTAGTGTACTTCTGCTTTCTTACTTTGGTGCCATACTCCAAACTCAGTCAATTTCTGCTTTGCGTTTCTACTTCTTTTTTTTTTTTTTTTACATGCATAACATTCCCCAGATTCCCATTTAACAATACAACCCCCACTATTTCATTCATCATTTTTCATGGACCTGTATTCTCCCCACCCACCCACCCACCCCAGAGTCTTTTACTTTGGTGTAATACTCCAATTCCATTTCAGGTTCGACTTGTGTTTTCTTTTCTAATCTTGTTTTTCAACTTCGGCCTGAGAGTGAGATCATCCTGTATTCATCCTTCTGTTTCTGACTTATTTCACTCAACATGATTTTTTCAAGGTCCATCCAAGATCGGCTGAAAACGGTGAAGTCACCATTTTTTACAGCTGAGTAGTATTCCATTGTGTATATATACCACAACTTGCTCAGCCACTCATCTGTTGTTGGACACCTGGGTTGCTTCCAGGTTTTGGCTATTACAAATTGTGCTGCCAAGAACATATGTGTACACAGATCTTTTTGGATGGATGTGTTGGGTTCCTTAGGATATATCCCCAGGAGGGGAATTGCAGGGTCATAGGGTAGGTCCATTTCTAGCCTTCTGAGAGTTCTCCAGAATGTTCTCCACAGAGGTTGGACCAATTGACATTCCCACCAGCAGTGCAGGAGGGTTCCTTTCACCCCACAGCATCTCCAGCATTTGCTGCTGTTACCTTTTCTGATGTGTGACATTCTCACAGGAGTGAAGTGATATCTCATTGTTGTCTTGATTTGCATTTCTCTGACAATCAGAGACTTGGAGCATTTTTTCATGTGTTTCTCGGCCTTTTGGATCTCTTCTGTGGTGAATATTCTGTCCAAATCCTCCCCCCATTTTTGGATGGGGTTATTTGTTGTCTTGTTGTTGAGTCTGGCAAGCTCTTTATATATGTTGGTTATTAAACTCTTATCTGATGTATGGCATATAAAGATCTTCTCCCATTCTGTGAGGGGTCTCTTGATTTGGGTAGTGGTTTCTTTTGCTGTGCAGAAGCTTTTTAATTTGATGTAGTCCAATAGGTTTATACTTGCCTTAGTCTTCCTTGTAATTGGATTCGTTTCATTGAAAATGTCTTTAAAATTTATGCGGAAAAAAGTTCTGCCAATATTTTCCTCTAAGTATCTGATAGTTTCTGGTCTAACATCCAAGTCCTTGATCCACTTGGAATTTACTTTTGTATTTGGTGAAATACAGTGATTCAGTTTCATTCTTCTGCATGTTTCAACCCATTGTTTCCAACACCATTTGTTGAAGAGATTCTGCTTCCCCCATATAATAGTCTGGGCCCCTTTGTCAAAGATTAGATGTCCATACGTGTGGGGCCTCATTTCTGGGCTCTCAATTCTATTCCACTGGTCAGAGTGTCTGTTCATGTTCCAGTACCAAGCAGTTTTGATGACAATGGCCCTATAATACAGTTTGAGATCTGGCAGTGTGATGCCTCGGGTTCTGTTCTTTTTTCTCAAGATTGTTTTGGCAATTCTAGGTCTTTTCTGGTTCCAGATAAACATTTGTAGCATTTTTTCTATTCTCCTAAAAAATGTGCTTGGGATCTTGATGGGGATAGCATTAAATTTGTAGATGGCTCTGGGTAATATATTCATTTTAATGATGTTAATTCTTCCAACCCATGAACATGGAATATCTTTCCACTTCTTTGTGTCTTTTTCAATTTCTTTGAGTAGTGACTCATAATTTTCAGTATACAAGTCTTTCACTTCTTTGGTTAGGTTTATTCCTAGATATTTTATTGTTTTTGTTGCTATAGAAAAAGGAACTGATTTCTGGATTTCAATTTCTTCTAACTTAGTGTTTGCATAGAGGAATGCCACTGACTTTTGAATGTTAATTTTATAGCCTGACACATTACTGTATTGCCTGATGATTTCCAAAAGCTTCTTGCTGGATTCCTTAGGTTTTTCCATGTATACTATCATGTCATCTGCAAATAAGGAGATTTTGACTTCTTCTCTTCCAATCTGTATGCCTTTAATTCCTTGCTCCTGCCTGATTGCTATGGCAAGAACTTCCAACACTATGTTGAATAGTAATGGTGATAGTGGGCATCCCTGTCTAGTACCTCATCTGAGGGGAAATGCTTCCAGTTTTTCACCATTGAGTATGATGTTGGCTGTAGGTTTGCTATATATAGACTCCACTATCTTCAGGAATTTTCCATCTATTCCTATTTTTTGTAGTGTTTTGATCATAAAGGGATGTTGTATTTTGTCAAAGGCTTTCTCTGCATCTATTGATATGACCATGTGGTTTTTGGTCTTGCTTTTGTTTATGTGGTGGATCACATTGATTGTGATCCACCACATCAACAAAAATATATACGTATATATTACGTATATTAAACCAACCTTGCATGCCTGGGATAAACCCCACTTGGTCATGATGAACAATTTTTTTGATATACTGCTGTATCCGGTTGGCTAGAATTTTGTTCAATATTTTCGCATCTATGTTCATCAGATATATTGGTCTGTAGTTTTCTTTTTTGGTTGTGTCCCTGTCTGCTTTTGGTATCAGGGTGATGTTGGCTTCATAGAAGCTGGCAGGGAGTATTCCAGTGTCTTCAATCTTCTGGAAGACTTTTAAAAGTAGAGGTATTAGTTCTTCTTTGAAAGTTTTGTAGAATTCATTTGTAAAACCATCTGGTCCAGGACTTTTATTTTGGGGAAGATTTTTGATAACTGTTTCAATTTCATTAGCTGTGATGGGCCTGTTCATGTTATCCACTTTCTCTTTACTTAGTTTTGGAAGTTGGTAGGTATCTAGGAAATCATTCATTTCTTCCAGGTTCTCTAGCTTGGTGGCATATAGTTGTTCATAGAAGCCTCGCATGATATGTTGAATTTCTGCAGTGTCTGTTGTGATATCTCCTCTTTCATTTACTATCCGATTTATTTGGGTCTTCTCCCTTTTTTGTTTTGTGAGTCTGGCTAAAGGTTTGTCGATTTTGTTTACTCTTTCGAAGAACCAACATTTACTTTCATTGATCTTTTGTATGGTTTTCCTATTCTCAATGTTATTTATTTCTGCCCTAACTTTAGTAATTTCTGTCCTTCTGGTTGCTTTAGGATTCCTTTGTTGTTGTTCTTCTAGGTCTTTAAGATGTGCAATAAGGCTGTTTATTTGTGCCTTTTCTTGTTTCCTAATGTGTGCTTGTATAGCTATGAACTTCCCTCTTAGGACTGCTTTAGCTGTGTCCCAAGTATTTTGATAGCTTGTGTCTTCATTTTCATTGAACTCTCGATACATTTTGATTTCTTCCTTGATTTCCTTTTTGACCCAGAGGTTGTATAAGAAGTGTACTGTTGAGCTTCCACATTTTGGCACTGTTACTAATCTTTTGTTGATTGTTAAGTGCTAGTTTAATTCCACTGTGGTCTGAGAAGATGCTTGGGATTATTTTAGTGCTCTTGAATAGGCTGATGCTGTCTTTGTGGCCTAACATATGGTCTATCCTTGAGAATGATCCATGTGGATTTGAGTAAAATGTGTATTCCAGTTTCTTGGGATGAATGACTCTGAAAATGTCCAATAGTTCTAGTTTATCTATCTCTTCATTTAGCTCCCTTATGTCTTTACTGATTTTCTTCCTGGATGATCTGTCAAGTTGAGAGAGTAGGGTGTTGAAATCCCCTACTATGATTGTGTTACTGTTAATATATTGCTGTAGCTCTTTCAGTAGAAGTTTGATGTATTTAGATGGCTTCTCATTGGGTGCATAGATATTAATAATTGTTAAGTCCTCTTGATTGACTGATCCTCTGAGCATTAAGTAGTGTCCATTTCTATCTTTTTTAAACTTATCTATTTTAAAGTCTATCATGTCAGATATGAGAATAGCTGTTCCTGCCCTTTTTTGTGGGCCATTGGCTTGAATGATAGTTTTCTATCCTTTCACTTTAAGTCTGTGTTTGTCTTGTTGCGTTAGGTGAGTTTCCTGTAGACAACATATTGTTGGGTTGTGTTTTCTGATCTATCTTCCTACTCTGCGTCTTTTAATAGGTGAATTCAGGCCATTGACATTTATTGATATCAAAGATTGAAGATATTTTAACGCCATTCTTGTAGAGTTTTAGAGTGTTTTGATATATGTCCTATTTGTGGTGGTCTGGTTGTTTATAGGAGACCTTTCAGAACTTCTGTCAGGGCAGGCTTGGTGATGGTTGCTTCCTTCAACTGTTGCTTGTCTGAGAAGGTTTTGATGCTTCCATCTAGTCTGAATGACAATCTAGCAGGATATAGTATTCTTGGCTGAAAGCCTTTCTCATTGAGCACTCGACAGATATCTTGCCATTCTCTTCTGGCCTGTAGTGTTTGTATGGAGAAGTCTGCTGCTAATCTTATGGGTTTTCCTTCGTAGGTGACTCTTTGTTTTTCTCTTGCAGCCTTGAGGATCCTTTCTTTATCCTTATTCCTTTCCAATCTAAGTATGACATGTCTTGGTGTCTTTAGGTCTGGGTTAATTCTGTTTGGGACCCTCTGGGCTTCTTGAATCTTTATGTCTTTGGTGTTGTCTAGACTAGAGAAATTTTCAGCTATTATGGCCTGGAGAACGCTTTCTCCCTCCCCTTCTCTTTCTTCCTCTTGTAAGCCAATAATGCGTATATTGTTTCTTTTGAAGTCATCCCATAGGACTCTGTTATTGTTTTCAGCATCTCTTAATCTCTTTTTGAGATCTCTTACTTCTTTTTTAGTTGTCTCTAATTCATCCTCAATCTTGCTAATTCTGTCTTCAGCCTCATTGATTCTATTCTCTCTGCCCTCTACTGCTTTCTGGAGTTCATCTATTTTGTTGCCCTGCTCTGATACTGTTTTAGCTTGTTCAGCTAGTTGCCTTCTTAGCTCAGCGATTTCAGCTTTCAGCTTTCAGCTCTCTAATAACCATGAGATAATTAGAATTTTCTTCCATATTCTCATTTGTTGTTCCTGCATTTTTGGTTACAATTTTTTCAAATTCTTTACTCACTCCTGTTATTATTTCCTTAGCTAATGTTTGGATGTTGAACTCGTTGTTTTGTGCTTCATCCTCTGGAGGACTTTTAGCTGGACTCTTGTCCTAGTTTGAGTCTCCAATATTTTTTCTTGTTGTTTTAACCATTTTATATAAGTTAACAGTTTTTTCAGTCCCTGAGTTGGAGTTCAGTGGTGTAAAAGCCTTTTTTTTTTTCCCCTGTAGGCTATGGGAGTCTGAGGGCTTTTAAACTATCAGTAGGCTTCTTAGCTTAATCACTGACTCCTGACCAAGAGATAAAGCAGGGTGTGGCAGAAATAATCCAGTGGTTATGCAAAGAGACTTTCACAGCCCCTCAGCTATGCCACCGAGGTATAGGTCTTCTCCTGAGTTTCCCGGTTAGATCTCTGTACCCTGGTGTCCCTCCCTGTTTCTGCTCCAGATTCTGAGGGTAGTAGCAATGGAGACTCAGAGTTGCACTTGGTGAGTCTCTGGGGAGTCCTTTCCTCCCTTCAGCTGTCCCCTTGTTGGTGGAGCAGACTGGAGGTGGTGTCTCCACTGACAAACTATTGAACTGTTAGCAGTCACTTAATCTCTCCTTAGACCCCTCTCTCCTCTCTGTCACCAGCCACGCGTGTTTGTACTTACGGGTGATTTACTGGGTTTCTGTGGTCATTCTAGTCCTGTCTTGTTTTGGTCCGGGTGGTCTCCTTTGGTATTCCTAGTTGATCCGCCACCCTATATTAATCTTATTGTATTTCAACCACCAAATTGCAGATGCCACTATGATTCCATCCTGAATTCCCTGGGCAGATGACCTCACCAACGTGTCCTAGAACCTCACCTCTCCAGAGCCCTACTCCATTAAGAAAAGATAGAAACAGGCTGGGGGTATAAAGCTACCTGCCAACACCCATGTCTAGAGGAGAAGTGGTTAAATAAGCCAGAACCCCTACCTTCTGCACCCCATACAAAAATTTGGTCCATACTCCCAGAAGTAAATGTTATGGGAATATGACCAGAGCACTTTGTACTCCAACTCAACCAGGACCTGGAGAGAAAAGATGGAAAAAAATGGAGTGAGGGAAGTAGTAAGTATGACTTAGAAAGAAAGAGAAGGCAGGAGCATTTAAAACAAGACGGCAACACAGCCCTGGGGGGGTGGATGAGGGAGACAGGGAACAAGGATGGGTGTCATTATCAGGCCCAACTGAGCTATCTTGCCAGTCCTCAGAGAGTATTTTTAAATGTCTGTATGTCAGCTGCATTTTAGTTTATTATCTTTTTAAGTTACTGGTTTTGAATTTATAAATTTGTATTTTAAAACCATTACTATCTAAGCTAAATATTACCGCACCACTCTGCATATAATGCTGGAGTTCGAGTACAGGCTCTGTGGATTCCACTTGTTGCTTAGCTATCCTTGTGAAATTATTGTACTTCATTGCTGAACTACAAAATAAATACTTCATATTTTAACTTTAACAAAAACAAGGAGGCAAATATATTGAAAGATTGATAGGTAGCTATAGGAAAAAAAAGTAGTAGATGTGACTTAGAAAAGAAGGGATAAAGCAGGGCCATAGGAAAAAAGGGCAAATGTATAAATATAGAGAGTTACAGAAATAATAGTCAACCCACATCTGTGATCTTGGAAGAACTAATGCAGTTTCCAGTGGAGGGAGTGGGGACATAGAACTGTGGTGGTGGGACAGATGTGGAATTATACCCCTATTATTTTATAATCTTGTAAATAAATATTAAATCACTAATAAAAATTTAAAAAGAAAGTTGGGATAGATGTTGTGCGTGGGCCGCGGAGAAGAGAGAGAGGGGGTCCGGAGCGAAGAGGAAACACAAATCTTTATTTGCGCGCTGGCACCTCAGAGTTGGGTGCTAGAGAGGCAGGTTGGGCCACGTGGAGGTAGCGAAAATGGCTGCCTCATGCAGTAACCTTTCCTGCGTCTGAACACCAGAGTGGAGCACTGGCAAGAGAATGAGGTGCGGAAGAAGAAGGGCTTTTATAGGAGTAGCTTTCGCGAGAATGGGAAGGGGGAGGAGTAACCATAGCACTCCAGGATAGGATAATAACTCTCGTGAGAATGGGAGGAGGGAGGAGTAACCAAAGCACTCCAAATATCGCGGGGATATAGACAATGCCCTGAGGGCACAACATGACTGAACAGGCACTCCGAGAATGTCCCAACTCTGCGGGAACTAGCAGTAGCCTGAGGGGACAACATGGCAGATGTGACTGCATCGGCACAATTTCCCAGCAGGGATATATATACATATACATGTTTGTGTATGAATATTACAAAGCTATTTACAATGATAAAGTCATCTCCTATGGTTCATCTTGGGGGAACTTGAAGGAATCATTCGAAGTGAAATAAGCCAAAAATAGGACAAATGCTGGATGATCTCACTTTTAGGTGAAACTTCAAAAGCAAAGCCAGAAAGGCAAAGCACAACACAGGGTGAAACTTGGACTGGGTGTGGTGTATTGCATCAAAGCAAAGGACTCTGGGGAAGGGGGTAGAGATGGCGTGGGTCATGGTGCGTGATGGTGGAAATGGACCTAAGTTGGGGTGGGGGGGTGAGAATGTTTTACAGATGCTTAACATGGGGAAATGACAAATTGTTTCCTTGCATCAACTACTGTACTATAAGACAATGATTAAAAATATTTTTTGTGTAGTGTTTCTATTTCTCTTCTTAAATCTTTTTTTAAATTTTATTTATTTTCCCTTTTGTTGCCCTTGTTGTTTTTTTATTATTGTTGTAGTTATTATTGTTGTTGTTATTGATGTCATCGTTGTTAGATCGGACACAGAGAAATGGAGAGAGGAGGGGAAGACAAAGAGGGGGTAGAGAAAGACACCTACAGACCTGCTTCATCTCCTGTGAAGCGACCCCCCCTGCAGGTGGGGAGTGGGGGCTTGAACCAGGATCCTTACACCAGTCCTTGCACTTTGTGCCATGTTATTTATTTCTCTTTCTTCTTAAACTCCACCCTCACCCTGTTTTGCATTTGGTCTTCTGGACCTTTGTATGGCCAATAGGAAAAGTGGAGCAAGGTGGAGAGACAAGATTCATGGTGGAAATTTGACCAATGGACTAAAGTAGGTTCACACCCCTGAGCCACATAGTATGATGACATACTCTGCGGCAACTCTCTAGAGGTCAGATTAATTGTACAAAAATCTCATAGTTGACGCACATTGGTGAGGTTAAGTAGGGTGATGACTAATTGAGGAGACAGTCTATCCTTTGCAACTATGGACAGATGTTGTGGTTCAAAAGTTGTGGTATATATACACAATGAGATACTACTTAGCTGTTCAAATTGAAGAAGTGATCTTCACCTCATCTTTAATGGAGCTGGAGGAATCATGTTAAGTGAGATGAGTCAAAAAGGATGGTGAATACAGGATGATCTCACTCAAAGGTAGAACATAAGGAACAAGAACAGAAAGGGGAAACACAAAATAAGACTTGGACTAGGTGTGGTGCTTTGCTCCAAGGCAAAAAACTCTGGGGAAGGAGGATAGGAGAGGACTGAGGTGGCTTTGGGGCCCTGCTGCATGATGGTGGAAGAGGACCTAGGTTGGGGGTGAGAATATTTTTCAGACATCTATCCTGGTGAGATGAGAAATTTTACCCACGTATCAGCAACTATGATGTAAATCATTACCCCCTCCCAATAAAATAATGTTTAAAAGGTGACACTGATATTAACTATTATTTATTTATTTTTATTTTATTTTATTGCCTACAGGGTTATTGCTGGGGCTCGGTGCTTGCACTGTGAATCCACTGCTCCTGGAGGCTATTTACCCCCCTTTGTTGCCCTTGTTGTTTATCGTTGTTATTAGAATTGTTGTCATTGTTGTTGGATAGGTCAAAGAGATCAAGAAAGGAGGGGAAGACAGAAAAGGGGACAGAAAGACAACTGCAGACCTGCTTTACCACTTGTGAAGCGACGCCCCTGCAGGTGGGGAGCCCGGCTTGAACCAGGATCCTTACACCAGTCCTTGCGCTTTGCACCAGGTGCACTTAACCTGTGCTACCTCGGTCAAGATACCGAGGCCCTTAAACTATGTCACTGTGCAGGCAGTACCTCTAATACTAGTAATGCTAGAGGTGATGTTTTTGGTAAACAGGCAGGGCTTGTGTTTGCTGATTTCCTTTTGATTCAGTTCATCTTTCCTTGAGTGCATTCCGGCCCCCAAGTGTACTAATTTTAAGGCTTCAACTAGGATTACTCTTAAGTGCTGCATTTATCTAACTGCAGTGCTATGTCTCAAAGACAAAATATATCATCCCTACAATATCATCTTATTGAAAGCACCATATCCAACAGTATAGAAATCACATAGAGACAATTAATAAATCCTTCTTCAAGGCACTGGACAACTGGATCCTGTGTGTTAAGAAGATGCCTCTGCTCTTCAACAAATGGTGTTGGAAACAATGGGTTGAAACATGCAGAAGAATGAAACTGAACCACTGTATTTCACCAAATACAAAAGTAAATTCCAAGTGGATCAAGGACTTGGATGTTAGACCAGAAACTATCAGATACTTAGAGGAAAATATTGGCAGAACTCTTTTCTGCTTAAATTTTAAAGACATCTTCAATGAAATGAAGCCAATTACAAAGAAGACTAAGGTAAGTATAAACCTATGGGACTGTATCAAATTAAAAAGCTTCTGCACATCAAAAGAAACCACTACCCAAACCAAGAGACCCCTCACAGAATGGGAGAAGATCTTTACATGCCATACATCAGACAAGAGTTTAAGAGGATGCCCCTGGGCGAGTGAGATAATCCATCTAGGAGGGTGCCTGTTTTGCCAGGCACAAGACTCAGTTGTGAGGTTTCTCTGCATCACCTGATAGAATTACTACACTGGGGGAAGCTTCAGTGCTGTGTTCTCTCTTCCTGCCACTCTTTACATCTGAAAGTTTGACCCAGAGCAGCGAATTTCCAGAAATGACCCCACAATGCCACAATTACTTATCAATATATTTCGTGTATCTATATCTACATATTTCTAATGCATTGCATTGGCCTGTTCTTTTTAAATATTTATTTATTTATTTTACTTTATTTGAGAGGACAGAGAGAAATCAAGAGGAAGAGGGTGAAGAGAGGAAGAAAGACACACACACACCTGTGGCACTGTTTCATCAATCATGAAGCTTCTCCCCTGAAGGTGGGGATTGGGTTTTTGAACCCAAGTTCTTGCAGAAAGCAACATGTATGCTCAGTTGTGTGCATCAAGCCCAGCCCCTGGCTTGATAGATATTGATAAATACATACCATTTTTGTTGATGCCAATATAAATCTGTCTTCCCATAGTTAATTTTGTTCATAGATTGTTTTTAAGAATGGGAGCTACTCTGTGCCCTAATCCAACTTTCTAACCCTTTTCTCTACTGACACCATTTTTATAGGCAACATTTTTATTCAACTTCATGCTAGCTATCAAATTCATACAAAACTACCATAGTTGTTGCCCCCTAGAAACATGCCTAAAATGGACTTCCTAGCTTCCTTCCATCCTAAAATCCCTAATCTCATCTACTGTGTTCCTATTGTTTTGGTTCCTATTCACTAACCTCTTTGTCCTGACACCTTCCAGGCACCAAGTTGCAGATGCTACCATGATTCCATCCTGACTTCTCTGGGCAGACGACCTCACCAATGTGTCCTGGAGCCTCACCTCTCCAGAGCTTTACCCCACTAGGGAAAGACAGAAACAGGCTGGGGGTATGGATTGACCTGCCAATGCCCATGTCCAGAGGAGAAGCAGTTTCAGAAGCCAGAACTCCTGCCTCCTGCACCCTCCCCAAAACTATTTTGATCCATACTCCCAGTGGGGGAGAAGTGATTGGAGGGAGAGGATAAGAGGACTGAACTCCAGCTCCATCAGGACCTAGAGAGAAAGAGAGAGAGTGAAGAAAATGGGGAAGGACATTTGGATGTAGTAATAAGGTTATGTGTGGCTTAGAGGGGGATAGAGGACAGGACCTGGAAGGAAAAGGGGGCAATTATATATAAATATAGACAGATAGTTGTAGAGATGACAGTTAACCCATGTCTGCAACCTTAGGAGAATTGCTATGGCTTGCAGTGGAGGGATTGGGGATTCAGAGCTCTAGTGGTGGGAACAGTATGGAATTATACCCCTGATGACATGTAATTTTGTAAATCAATATTAAATCACTAATAAAATTAAAAAAATAAAACTGTCCTCCATTTACTATATTAATTCAGCTTTTACTAATTTTCCAACATGGGTATAGTGAACAACTCTGTTTTCTGAAGCACTCTGATAGTCTTTGAAATTTGAAACTATCAATTTTTTTTTTTACATATGGAACTCATGAATGATAAGTCCACTTAGAAAGAAGCATCGTAGCAAGACCCAGGCCAGTTTTCTCTGCTCGTTGCCGTGGGGGGAAGTGTTGCGGCTTCACTTGAGGGAGTTACAGCCTTCATTCCCCCCACCACTGTCCCCCCCCCAAGTTAATTTTATAATATGAAGCTTTTACGGAAAACAAAGCTACATTTGTTACCTAACTATCAACACACCTCCCTGGGTTGTATGTGATTCATAACTGCGAGAGAGAGAAAGAGAGAGAGACAGAGAGAGAGTGAAAGGAGGCTCAGAGATACCATTTTTTGGGAAGAGGAGGATGTGGCTGAGCAAGAGCTGAGCCTGTTTCCGGATTCTTTTGCTTTTTTATTTTTATTTTATTTATTTATTTATTTATTTATTTTTACTATGGGCAACACTAATGTAATTTCCTTTCCATAGATCTTATTTCCAGAAAGAGGGAGGTACAGATTTTGAAGGCTCTTCTCAATTTTCTCTTTCACTCGTTTCTCAGACTATCCCACGTTTTGCAGCCTTTGTAACTAACCTGAGATACCTATACTTTAACCCGTGGAGAATGGAATTGGCGCCCAACCAAATCCGTTTTTTTCTCCATCGTTTTTTTGCCTAGTAGCAATGATTAAACAGTCACTTAACAATATATGTAAATCAAACCATCGTGCTGTTGTTAGATGCAGTAGTTTTAAAGTTTTAAGTATAGTTGCTTTTCTGCTTATAGTGTGAGATGGAAAATTCCTTACCCTTTCCCCCAGAAAAACAGAACTTAATCAGTAAGCCACCAGTTGTGGCTTACCAAGACCCCGCATACAGGAAAAGCTTATCAGTGGGCGTTTTGGCCCTAACCAAAGAAACAACCTTAGTAAAATTAGACCAGCAAATTAATCAGAACATGGCGACACTAGAGGGCACCATCGAGTCCCTTGAAGGGTCGCTTGACATCCCTGGCCGAGGTGGTCTTGCAGAACCATAGGGGACTTGATTTGCTGTCCATGTAACAAGAAGGATTATGTGTGGCCCTAAGAGAGACTTGTTGCTTTTATGCCAACCACTCTGGGATGGTAAGGAAGACTTTAAGTGAAGTTAAGAAAAGAATAGGGGATAGGGACAACCTCCTGAAGAACCTGGAGAGTAACCAGGGCAACTGGTTTACAAACATATTCTCCTGGCCCCCTTGGTTGATGACACTGGTCAGCTCCTTGGTAGGGCCCCTGATCACCTTACTCCTAATCTTTACCCTAGGACCCTGTCATTGATCTCCCTGATTCAGACACAATCTGAGAAAGTAATGCTCCTTGAAACAAGATATACTGAGGTTTTTACAGAGGAAGAGGAAGAAGATGAATCAAAGATTTGATTCTTGGCTAAGATTAGTGGGGAATGTTAGATGCAGTAGTTTTAAAGTTTTAAGTATAGTTGCTTTTCTGCTTATAGTGTGAGATGGAAAATTCCTTACCCTTTCCCCTAGAAAAACAGAACCTAATCAGTAAGCCACCAGTTGTTTACCAAGACCCTGCATACAGGCAAGGATTATCAGGACCTTTGCACAAGGAAGCTATTTACCAGAAGGCTGCAGCTGATGGCAGGAGGATGTGGTGACCCTACCTGGCTAGGCTCTATTGGTTGTGTGGTTTTGCAATGTTTGAAATTAGCCCGCGCTTTGCTTTGAGTGGATCCTGCTTTTTGCTAGGTTTGAAATGATTGGATTCTGCGTTTTCTATAGCATGTTATTGGATATAGATTGATAAGGTGATGTGTTCCCCCTCCCTGAGTGTATTCAAAAATCCTATAAATTGTGTGGTTTGGGCCTTGTTCGGGGTCGAGCTGGTGGACTGCTGTCAGCCACCTCTCGGCTCGGATTCGAATTCGTGAATAAACATCTTTTGCTTCCTTGCAGTGGATGGTGGTTTGATTTTGCTCGCTAACAGCTGTCTGTTAAGTTTTTCTCAATAATAAAAAAAAACACATAGCCACAAAAAAAAGAAGCATCTTTAAGTTTGCCTTCTGTTTTTCAAATTGAATATTTTATTAAGATGGCAATTGTCTTTGAAATATGTACACACATACTTACCCACTCAGAATGAAATTTGCCTTATGTTTAGCTTTTATATTCATAATTGTTAACCATAATATATAAACTAATAAACTCAAAAGCTTTAATGACTTGACGATTCATTTCAGAAAAACATCTGGAACTCCATTTCCAAACAGAGATGAATAGTAAAAAAAAAGGAAAAAAGACCAAAACCCAAAGTTATTAATAAAGGTAAACAGACCTTCAATGTGATGATTTTTATGCTAAACTTAAAATAAATATGAACCAATTCTATGCTAAACATACCATAAAACTTATAGGAAAAAGCTAGGTCAATTTTTGCTTTGATTTTCACTGGGAAAATACTATTTTAGAAGATAACTGTATACACTATAGTGTGCAAGGACACAGGGTCAAACCTCTAGACCCCACCTGCATGGGGAAAGCTTCACGAGTGGTAAAGCAGGACTACAGATGCCTCTCTGTCTCTTTCCTTCTCTATCTTCCCCTCTCAATTTCTCACTGACTCTATTTAATAATAAATAAATAAATAAATAAATAAATAAATAAATAAATGAGAAGAAAAAAAGAAGAAGACATTTGTCTCAGTGGTACACTATCACATCTTCCCAAAAGATGTGTTAGCACAACTCACCCACTAGCAATGTGTCGTTTCCCTACACCGCAGGCCTCAGTGTCCCTGTCCTTATCCCATACCCCCGGAACCTCCCTCCTCTTCTCTCATTAGTGTCCTCTGGCACAAATAGACCTCACTCAGAAATCACATTGAGGAGTTTCTAAACCTCTTTTCAGCTCGACTCTGTGTTATCAAGGGGAAGAGAGAAAAATCAGGTGACTCTAGGTCAGCAGTTGCTGAGGTAAGAGAAGAGTCACTTGTTTTCTTCCACTGAAGCCTTTGGAGAGTCCTCCTTCAGGAAACAGTGGGGGAAAATCAATGCCAGATGGCTCTCAAGGAGCTGCTGCTAATGACTCTGCTGTTTTTAAACCCCCTGGAGGAGGAGGGGCAGGGCTATCTTCACAACTAATCAATACAGCACTGTAGCACTGCAGACATGAGAGCTGACTCACTGACCTCCATCACAGAGGGAGTTGCCTTACTCAGCCTCAGCCTGTGGGTCCTTGCAAAGATTATTTCTCCTGGTGCTGGTGAACTATGTCTTGGTTCAGACAGAGCAGCAGCAAACCCTCCCCTTCCACTTTTTATTGTTGTTATAATTCTATTTCAATCAATTCAATGAAATTCATAAATAATGGTAAGCTCTTCTTACTAGCAACTACTGGATGCAGTAAAGTGTGAAATACCTTCTTACATAACTTAATTCTTGGATGGTTGTGACTGTTACTATATGAAGTTAAATAACTAATAGGAGGCCATGTAGTTTATGAGCGGTAGAGTGGGAATGGTGACGTGGGATTATAATATAGCAAAGTTTCAACTTTTATGTCAATACTGAAAGAGCACTTCTGATTCAAACCCACACAGACTGACATGACTCCCATATATAAGTGAGCAAAAGGCAGAGAAGGAACAGGAAAAAAAATTGTTCTTGTTTATTCGCGACATCCAGTTGTGCCTCTGTCCTTATATTCGGTCACATGTCCTCCCTTTTGCTTAAGACAGCTCTAGTTGACTCTTGTCATCTGCCAGCAAAATTGTGTAAACCAATACTTGACAAAAGTAAGTGAATAAGCATTGTCCTAATTGTCTGTCTCATAAGAATATTTATAGGTCTGGAGAATACATGAGGGAGAGGGTACTGCCATCTGTTACCAGAAAAGACAACCCAACTCAGATAATCATAACCATTAAGAAGAATGACAGGGCTCTCTGCTAGGTGAGCGCCCTGTCAATATCCATCAAGTCCCAGATGCTGCGATGACCCCATTCTGACCTGCCTGCACAGATGATTACATGAAGTGTCCAGAAACCTCATCTCTCAGGAGCCTTACTCTACTAGGGAAAGATTAGGGGCAGAACTGGTCTGTCTGGGAGTAGGGATAGACCAGACTACAGCCCATGTATCAGCAGGAAACAGTTACAGAAGCATGCAACTTTGACCCAGTGAATATTGGGTCCATACTCCTAGAGGAGGAAATGCTGAGAGACAGGAAGTAAGTACCTGAGGGAAAGAAACCGCTGTCCAGGAAATGGAGGTGGTGACAGGTGTGGTTTAGGAAGGTGAAGGCGGGGCTTGAGTGTTATAAACTAGACTTGTGGGTGTGGCTTCACTCTCTAAGGGTGAGCGCCTTGTCAACTGGTGAGTAAGAGCGCTGAGAGGCTTCTCTTTGTCACTCTGCTAGGTGAGTGCCCGTCAAGATGCGAGTAAGGCGGCTTCTGTCTATCTTTCTCTCTCTTCCTCCCTCTCTCAATTGAGTATTCTCAATTTTCTTGAATAAAGTTTAAAATCTCTGAAAAAACAAACAAACAAAAAAAGAATGACCGGATAAAACATCTGTCCATAAGCAGGACATGCAGGTTTCTCAGCTCTCTTAATCAAGGAATCCCAGCACCATTTCTTTTTGTACAACTTCCTCCATACCCATCTCCTCCATAGACAAACTGAGAACTGCTGCCCAAGGAAACTTGCTTATTATTCCCAACACAGCTACCAGTGGTACATTTTTCACTAGTTTCTTAGTGAGAGAGACCCCCTCGTCCCACTCGTCCCCCCCCCCTCATCCCCCCTCATCCCCCCTTCATCCCGAGTTTCCAGGCTTACCTTTGAGTAGACACATCCAACTACAGGGATTCCATCATGGGCCTCTAGCTTCACATCCAAGGACTTAACCTCTCGACCACAGCCATCAGCCATGTCGGGGGAAGGTTTCTAGTAATCTTAGCTTCTATCCATAATCATGAAAACCTGCAAGGACCCTCTTCCTGCTTCCAATCACACCTTTCAGATGTTTTCCCTTCTCCAGCTGACTCTGGCCCTCTTTCCACGCCATAGCTTCCCTTTCCACGCCATAGTTCTACAAAGTCCAAACCATCCCTAAGTACCCCACTTTTTCAAACCATTCATACATACCCCATCATTTCTCTTCATTTTACTTATTAATGCTTTTGCTATTTTTGCCTTTTTTAAGTTCTGCATACTTTCTTGATTTAGCTATTCAGTTTCCTCCAGTTCTACTGATTTTAGACTGCAGACTGCTGCTTAGAACTGACAAGGATCAGAGACTTTAAGAACTAAGGAGGGGACTGGTAGGGAGTTGGAAGTACTGGGTAGTATTGGGGCATATTTATCTTTGGTTCCTTGGTTTACTGAAATATTTCTAAAAATCAACCAGTCACACCTAAAATAGAGACTGTGTATCCAACACAAGAATTTCAACATTAATTGGAAAAAGTCTTTGGTGATTTCTTATATAAGATTTGCATTATTTATATAGGCAAGAGGGTTTTTTTTTATAGATTGCCTTGGTCAAGTCAACAATTAAGGAATCCCTGTGGTGGTTGTAATTTCTTCACTCCACACCAACCTCTTAATATGTAGATGTCAGGAAGAGTAATATTGAAAAAAATATGAGAAAATAAGAAAACACAAAGAAAAACTTGAACTGGACTGGGTTTGGTGTATTGCGCCAAAGTAAAAGACTCTTGAGTTGGAGTGGAGGGTTCCGGTACTGGAACATAATGGCACCCCACTTAACGGGATTTGAACACAGACCTCTGGCTTCATATCCAGCAACTCAACCACTCATCCAGGCCCTTCAGCCATGCCAGGGGAAGGTTCCTAGTAACCTTAGCTCCTATTGATAATAAAAAACCCACTTCCTGGCTCCCATAACACTTTTCACATGCTTGCACTTAGCTATCTCACTCTTGCTCTCTTTCCTCCCTTTCTACGACTTACCTCCACACGAACCAAACCATATTTACATACCCCACTTCGCTTGACCCGCGTGCCCACAGGATAGAACAAGACAGGTAGAAATCCCCCATCCCCTTCACCTATGACGCCCCAAAACCTTTCCCTAAACTCTTCCTGAACCTCCAGATGCACACACTCCACACCTAGACACCAAACTAACTCCACAGTCTTCTTCCAACACAAATCCTCGACATCCCTTTCTACCATGAAGGACATAACACAGCAGTTCCCCTTCTACTTTTTTGGGTGTCTATCTTTCTCTCTCCCTCTCTGTCTTCCCCTCCTCTCTCCATTTCTCTCTGTCCTATCTAACAACCATGACATTAATAACAACAACAGTAGTAACTACAACAACAATAAAAAACAAGGGCAATGAAAGTGAAAATAAATAAATATAAAAAATTTTAAAATATGTTTTTTAAAAAAGAAAAGAATGGGAATTTAGACCAACAGGGATGAGGAAGTTACACAAGCTCCTGTGCTAAATATGAGTAGACATAGGCTCTAAGTCAGATCAATGGGGTTTACAGTTAATGGTATTTATATACTCTTTCCATATTTGGGAGCTACTCTCTGCCCTGATCCTGTCTAGTCCTATCCCAACTCTGACATCATCTTACCAGGCAATACTTTCAGTGCACCTGATGTTAGTTACCAGGCTCAGGCAAAAATTAGTAGAGTTGGGGGGGTTGAGTGGTTGTGTAGCAGGTTAAGTACATGTGGTGTGAAATGCAAGGACCAGTGTAAGGATCCGGGTTTGAGCCCCTGGCTCCCTACCTGCAGAGAGGTTGCTTCACAGGTAGTGAAACAAGTCTGCAAGTTTCTAACCTTTTTCTCCCCCACTCTGTCTTCCCCTCCTCTCTCCATTTCTCTCTGTTCTATCCAACAATGATGACATCAATAACAATAACAATAATAACTACAACAACAATAAACAAAACAAGGGCAACAAAAGGGGAAAAAAAGCAAATAAAAAATTAGTAAAATCATGGGCACCTTAAAATATACCTAAAATAGAATTCCTACCTTCTTCCAACATGAAGACCCCAAATCTCACCTGCTATATTCTTACTTTTGGGTTTCTGATTATTAAACAAATTGTTCCACTTGGTATTTTAATGCTTTTTAGCCACCAAGTTGCAGATGCTACCATGATGCCAACCTGACTTCCCTGGGCAGATGACCTCACTGATGTGTCCTAGAATCCCACCTACCCTGAGCCCTACTCAACTAGGGAAAGATAGAAACAGGCTGGGGGTATAGATAGACCTGTCAATGCTCATATTACTCTCCAGCAGAGAATTACAGAGGCCAGACCTCTCAGTTTCTGCACTCCATAAAGATCTTTGGTCCATACTCCCAGAGAGATAAAGAATAAGGAAGATTCCAGTGGAGGGGATGGGTTATGAAACTCTGGTGATGGGAACTGTACCCCTTATATCCAACAATCTTATTATCTTGTTGATCATTATTAAATCAAAAAAGGAAGAGAGATAGGAGAGAAAGAAAGGAAGAAAGAGAGGGAGAAAGAAAGAAGGAAAGAAAGAAGGAAAGAAAGAAAGAAAGAAAGAAAGAAAGAAAGAAAGAAAGAAAGGAAATTGGCTTGACATTAAAAGATGTCACTGGTTTTACATAGGACTTTTCTATCTGGGAATTATTTGTGCTTATATTTTCTAAAAGGACTACATATTTATATATAGTCTTACATTTTATAGGCTTATATTTTCTAAAAGAAGTCATTTTAGAGCTTATTCAAACTGCCTTAGAAGAATTTTTTTATTCACTATGTTGCAACTACATGTATTTTTTAAAGTATCTATGCTCATTGATAGTGGGTGCTGTGTTGAACTATTTGCTGTAATGTAATCTTATAAGCCACCATTAATCACACATTTTTCAAATGGCTTAAAATTATACATATATATATATATATAACTATATATATATATAAATATATATATATATATAATACATGTGTCCAAAACCTTCTTCCCTCTCGTAGGAATTGCTTTTCCTTCTGCTAAAACACTGTTCTTCAGCCTCTTCACCTTTTATTAAAGAGTTTCAACTTGCCTACTTCTTTGATAAAGCACCTTTGTCACATAATAGTTATTATTTTCCTTTTAACAATAATACTTTTTGAAATTATCTATTTTAATTTACTTCTCCATGATTTTTTCAATTGATACAATATGATTTAAGGCTAACACAAATGCACATAAAGCAGGGGCAAGAATATCTATAGATCCTATATTTCCTCAGTCCTCGAACCTCTAGAGTGGGGCTCACTTTCCTGCATGCTTCTCTCAGTTCATACTAAATAATATAGCATCCACTGATCCCAACCTAATCAACGCAATGAGTACCACTTCAGCATGCTTCACTTCAGACTGTGTCCAGAGACATCAGACGTGGAATGTCAACCCTTCACCCTCATTACTCAGGTTAGACCTTTCCTTTCATAGGATTCCAGGTGGTTCACTTTCCAACAAAGTCTCAAAACCTAGATATAGACCAGGTCTCATGAGATAGGGCATATGTTCACATGTATCCATAAATTAGGGCAAAATATATACCTGAAAGCAAAAGTACACAATAGTTTACAGTGAGTCAGTATGACGTTCATAATGAATTAGTGTCTACTGAGACTTAGATACCCTCCTCACCTATTTCCTATTATACTTCCTCACTCACTCCCAAGCTATCCTTATCAAAGCAAGGACTGCAAAAGCTGAATAAGGGCAAGAGAATGGCGTACTTTAATGATGACTCTTTAGTCATTATCAGGCCACCCCATCAACTGGGACCCTAATGGACGAGTCCTGAGATTTCCAAACAGACATGGTGGGCCTAGACCTCAAATAAATCCCTCTCTCCATTGTTACTGGTCATCTATATCAGGAACAATAAAACAGACCCCTTTGTGGACCCCCCATAGGACCTTGCCCTCAACTTGAATCAACAATGGTAGAGAATGTTCCATCCTCTGAAGGGAGCTGGACAACATACTCTATGCTACACCTGAGGAAGATGAGTCGATACTGGGGCAGCCTGGAATGTTCCTGCTCATGACCACAGAATGTGAACTCAGATCTAGAGTGATACAGAGGTCACTCAGGCTCCTAAGCTAATTATGGGCCCCAGATCACATCAAATCAATGGGTTTACATTAAATAATATTTATATCTCTTTCCCATATTTATATCTCTTTCCCATATTAGCTACTCTCTTCCCTGATCCAGCTTTCTGGTCCTTTTCCCAGCCATGACACATCTCCACAGACAAAAACTTGGATCCACCTGCATATCAGATTTCAGGCTCAGACAGAAAACAACAACAACAAACACTAGAATAGCTACAGACCCTTTGAAATATAACTAAAATATGCCTACTAGATATCTTTTTTTAATATTTTATTTATTTATTTTCTCTTTTGTTGTCCTTGTTGTTTTTCCTTATTCTTGTAGTTATTATTGTTATTGATGTTGTCATTGTTAGATAGGACAGAGAGAAATGGAGAGTGGAGGGGAAGACAGAGAGGGGGAGAGAAAAATAGACACCTGCAGACCTGCTTCACCGCCTGTGAAGCGACTCCCCTGCAGGTGGGGAGCCAGGGGCTCGAACCGGGATCTTTACGCCGGTCCTTGCGCTTTGCTCCATGTGCGCTTAACCTGCTGCACTACTGCCCTACTCCCGCCTACTAGATATCTACAAAATGGAGGACCCTCCCAACACTTCATCTGCACTATTCCAGACTTTAGGTCTATTATTATTCAACACTTTGTTAGACTTTTTATGTTAACTCTCTTTTCAGCCACCAGGTTCCCAGATGCTAGCAGGATGCAACCAGACTTCCCTGGACAGACAACCCCACCAATGTGCCTTGGAGCTCTGCTTCCCCAGAGCCCTTTCCCACTAGGGAAAGAGAGAAACAGGCTGGGAGTATGGATCAACCTGTCAATGCCCATGTTCAGCGGGGAAACAATTACAGAAGCCAGACCTTCAAAATTTCTGCATCCCACAGTGACCTTGGGTCCGTACTCCCAGAGGGTTAAAGAATAGGAAAGCTATCAGGGAAGGGGATGGGATATGGAGGTCTGGTGGTGGGAATTGTGTGAAGTTGTAACCTTCTTATCCTGTGGTTTTGTCAATGTTTCCTTTTTATAGATAAAAAAATTTTTTTTAAAAAAAAAGCTTCTACACAGCCAAAGGAATGATCACAAAAACAGACCCCTCACACAATGGGAGAAGATCTTCACATGCCATTCATCAGAGAAGACACTAGTAACCAAAATATACAAAGAGCTCAGCAAACTTAGTAACAACAACAAAAAAATGACCCCATCCAAAAATGGGCAGAAGATATGAACAGAACATTCACTACAGAAGAGATCCAAAAGGCTAACAATCACATGAAAAATTGCTCCAGGTCACTGATTGTCAGAGAAATACAAATAAAGACAACATTGAGATACCACCTCACCCCTGTGAATGGCACACATCAAAAAGGACAGCAGCAATAAATTCTGGAGGGACAAAGGAACCCTTCTACACTGCTGGTGGGAATGTAAATTGGTTCAACCTCTGTGGAGAGCAGTCTGGAGACCAACTCTCACAAGGCTAGACTTCATCTTCTTCCTATTTCACTTCCCTCAATCACTCTTAAGTCTAGCTCACACTGTAGAGCGGGCACTTTGTCATGTGCCAGGGCCCAAGATGGCGTCTGGGCCACCACATAGGAGTGTCATGAAAAAAGAAAGCTTCACAGATGGGAGAACAGTGCTATGGTGATTTTCCCTTCTCTTACTTGCTCTTTCTCTCTCTTTCTCCTTTCCTTCCTCCCTCTATATGAGGAAAAAAGAGAAAGTCCACCAGAAGTTATGGATCATATAGGCATGGTGCCACAGTAAAGTTCTGGTGGTGAAACAAAACAAAACAAAGGCAGAGAACCCTATATTTTATAAGAAAAGTAAAAAAGAATTAAATTTCCAAAGACCTCATTTGTCTATAGAACACCTGGGGAGATACTAATCGTTATCACATAAATTTCACTGATTCTGAGTTGCCACAGTATCGACCCATCTTCCTCAGGTGTAGCATAGAGTATGTTGTTCATCCTCCCTTCAGAGGATGGAATATTCTCTACCATTGTTGATTCAAGCTGAGGGCAAGGTCCTATGGAGGCCCACAAAGGGGTTTATTTTGTTATTCCTGATACAGATAGATGAGTGATAACAATGGAGAGAGGGATTTATTTGAGGTCTAGGCCCACCATGTCTTTTTGGGAATCTCAGGACTCCTTGATGAGGGCCCCAGCTGATGAGGTGGCCTAAAGCAAAACAAAGGCAAAGAACCCTATCTTTTATAAGAAAAGCAAAAAGGAATTAAGTTTCCCAAGGCCTCATTTGTCTATAGAACACCTGGGGAAGTACTAATAGCCATCACATAAATTTCACTGATTCTGAGTTCCACAGTCACTGCTGTCAAGGTTTTTCCATCATCTTCCAGATTGTTCAGAATTAGCCATGGATGTCATCATGAGGTATCCTACATATATGTTTATAAGGTTCAATTGGCATAGTGTAATATCACTGTCATAGTAACTCCCTTATAAGGTTTCATTGCACACTGCTGGCTGCTGTACACTCTTGCAAAGTTGCACCAATACTCTGCCTGATAGAGTTGATTGCTTATAATAATTTTAATGGCATCTCCATTGGCTACAACCACTGATGGAAGTATCTTTCCATATTAACAAATACAACTTTGTTTGTTTATTTATTTATTTATTTTACACATTTTAAGACCAGGATCAGTCTGCAAGACTGAGCAAATTCTAGAGATTCAGCCAGGTTGATGAATAAACTTTTTAAAAAAAATTTATTTATTTTCCTTTTTGTTGCCCCTGTTATTGTTTTTTATTGTTGTTGTTATTATGGATGTCATCATTGCTAGATAGGACAGAGAGAAATGGAGAGAGGAGGGGAAGACAGAGAGAAAGATAGACACCTGCAGACCTGCTTCACCACTTGTGAAGCGACTCCCCTGCAGGTGGGGAGCTGGGGCTCAAACCCGGATTCTTATAATAATTATGGACAAGATTGTAGAATAAGAGGGGTACAATTCTATACAAATCCCACCACCAGAGTTCTGTATCCCATCTCCTCTCGTGAAAACTTCCCTATTCTTTATTTCTCTGGGAGCATGGACCCAGGGTCATTATGGGGTGCAGAAGGTGCCAGGTCTGGCTTCTGTAATTGCTTCTCCTCTGAACATGAGTGTTGGCAGGTAAATCTATACTCCCAGCCTGTCTCTCTCTCTCTTTCCCTAGTGGGGCAGGGCTCTGGGGAGGCAGGGCTCCAGGACATATTTGTGGGGTCGTATTCCCAGGGAAGTCAGGTTAGCATCATGGTAGCATCTGCAACTTGGTGGCTGAAAAGCTTTAAGATGAGACCCTAAATCTCATCTGCTATATTCTTACCTTTAGATTCCTGATTATTAAACTTTTGAGAATCAAAGGATGGTATATGTGACAAAGCAATTATGGTGTTTCTTCTACAGTTTTATATCTAGACACAGCCAGATGAAAGAAACAGAATATTTGAAGATGTTACATCCTAGATAAACTTCCCCTCTCTCTTATTTCCCATCATGGTCAAAGGTAAGCATGTTCCAGAAGTGTATATACTTGAATAATGTCACAGAAGGAAGAAGAAAAAAGGGTTAGGCGTAGTGATATTGTTGATGAGATAATCCGGAAATATTTGGAAAGGATAGAAGAACATCTGGTCGGGAGGTAATTTAGGACTGTACATGACATTTCCTTCTGAAGAGGTTTTTATTTGCTCACATGTTTTTTTCTTTCTTCCTTCCTTTCTTACTCTTTCTTTTTTCCTTTATTGGTAGATTAATGTTTTACGGTTGACAGTAAATACAGTAGTTTGTACATACATAATGTTTCTCAGTTTTCCACATAAGAATACAACCCACACTAGATCCTCTGCCATCATGTTCCCGGACCCATATTCTATTCCCCCATCTACCCCAGAGTCTTTGGCTTTGGTGCAATACACCAACTTCAGTCCAGGTTCTACTTAGTGTTTTCTCTTCTGATCTTGTTTTTCAACTTTTGCCTGTGTTTACTCACACATTTGTTCCTGGATGCAAAACAGAAGATAGAGTTGGGCGGTTGTCATTCTTTATTTAAAAATGTTTTTCTATGTATTAATGAGAAAGATAGGAGGAAAGAGAAAGAACCAGACATCACTCTGGTATATGCGCCACTGAGGAATGAACTCAGGACCTCCTGCTTGAGAGTCCAATGCTTTATCCACTGCACCACCTCCCGGACCAGGGGCAGTTGTCATTCTTTTGACTGTTAAGCATATAAAACTCTGTACTATTTAGCAAGTTATTTCATTGTGCTGTTTCCTGCTTCCTATCATACAAGTTGAAAAGGAGCCACATTTCTTTCTACCTGGAGACTAGGGTACAGATATTTGGTAAAGACTTAGCAATAGATGTGCCTTCTCCAGTTCTGTGTGACTCCCGAGCAGCTGATGCTAACATATTTAGAGTGTGTTCATGGTAATGACATCAGAGTCTGCAGGAAGTGGTGCCAGAGGCTGTGTGTTAGTCCGAGTATCCTCACCATCTGCCCCCAGTGGTGATGGGATTGTGGCTGTCAGTCTTGTTGGCCAGTCTTGAGTACTGCTCATTTTCCTAGCCTGCTTCTCCAGCTTTCCAGATCATTCTGTGAGTCACCTAATATCTTTCCAATAAGTTCCTTTCCTGAGGTTGTTTTCTGTCATTTGCAATTAAGAACTCACATTAATCCAACAGAACAGCCTTCTGGGATGTCAGGAAGAGAAAGACTTGTGTGTAATTATTTTCCCAACTCAGTAGTCTGTCTTTTTATGTGACTTTTCTAAGTATTCTAATTAATTAATTAATCAATTAACTAATTACTTAATGTTTTACCATAGTACTTCTCAGCTCTGGCTATGGTGCTTAAGGGAATTGAACCTGGGGCTTTAGAGTCTCAGGCATGAAATCTTTTGCATAACCAGTTCCTATCTCCCCAACCATCATTGTGCATCTTTCTTTCTTTCTTTCTTTCTTTCTTTCTTTCTTTCTTTCTTTCTTTCTTATTTATTTATAAAGTGGACTGAGCCAGGCAGTGGTGCACCTAGTTGAGTGCATACATTACAGTGCACAAAGTCCCAGGTTTAAGCCCCTGGTCCCCTCGTGCAGGGGGAAAGCTTCACGAATGGTGAAGCAAGGCTGCAGGTGTTTCTCTCTTTCCTTCTCTCTGTCTCCTACTGCCCTCTCTATTTCTCTCTGTCTCTACCAATAATAAATAAGTAAATAAAATATAAATATTTGGGGGGTGGGTTAAGCACACATGGCCCAAAGTGTAAGGACCTGTGTAAGGATCCCGGTTCCAGCCCCCAGCTCCCCACCTGCAGGGGGGTCACTTCTCAAGCGGTGAAGCAGGCCTGCAGGTGTCTGTCTTTCTCTCCCCCTTTCTGTCTTCCCCTCCTCTCTCCATTTCTCTCTGTTCTATCCAATGACAACAACAGCTATAACAACAATAACAACAAGGGCAACAAAAAGTAAAGTGGAAATACTGACAAGACCATAGGATAAGAGGGGTATAATTCCACAAAATTCCCACCACCATAGTTCCATATCCCATCCTCTCTCTTGAAAGCTTTCTTTATCCCTCTGGGAGCATGGACTCAGGATCATTATGGGTGCAAAAGGTAGGAGGTCTGGCTTCTATAATTGCTTCTCCACTGAACATGAGTGTCATTAGGTTGATCCACATTCCCAGCCTGTCTCTTTCTTTCCCTAGTGGGGCAAGGCTCTGGGGAGGTGGGGTTCCAGGGTACATTGGTGAGATCATCTACCCAGGGAAGTCAGGTTGGCGTCATGGAAGCATCTACAACTTGGTGGCTTGAAAAGGCATTAAGATATAAAGCAAGACAAATCAGGAACGTAAAGGTAAGAATATAGCAGATGAGATTTGGGGTCTCCATTTTGAAAAAGGCTAGTAGGTCTATTTTAGATATATTACAAGGGGCCCATGACTTTACTAATTTTTGCTTGAGCCCAACAGCTAACATACAAGTGGGCCAAAAGTATTGTCTGGGGAGATGGTGTCAGAGTTGGAAATAGGACTAGAAAGCTGGATCAGGGAAGAGAGTATATTAGAAAAGTATATAAATATTGTTAACTGTAAACCCCATAGGTTTGATCTGGGGCCCATATTCAGTGCAGGGGCCTGTGTAACCTCTGCATCCCTGTAGGTGTGAGTTTCAGTTCTGTGGTCATGGCTAAGAACATGCTAGGCTGCACTAATGTTTCAGGACCCATCTTCCTTCAGTGGTAGAGTATGTTGACCCAAACTCCCTATGGAGAATGGGTCTTTTTCTTTTTTAGTTACTATTTTTGTCATTACTAGGGCTTTACTGTTCTGGCCAACTTTTTCATATGTATATGTATTTATATATTGAGAGAGAGAGAGACCACAGCAACAAAGTTCCTTCCATTGTGGTAGGGGCCTGGACCAAACTTTCACACTCATCATACTCATCACACTCATGACAAGGGGCACTATACAGGTGAGCTACTTTGCCAGCACCCTTAAAATTGTTTTTTTAATTACTATCTTTATTTATTGGATAGAGACAGCCAGAGATTGAGAGGGTAGTAGGAGATAGAGAGGGAGAGATAAAGAGACATCTGCAGCGATGCTTACCACTCGCAGTGCTTTCCCTTTGCAGATGGGAACCAGGGGCTTGAACACAGGTCCTTGCACATTGTAACGTGAACTTAACCAAGTGAGCCAACAGCTGGCCCTGCCAGCACCCTTTTTTATAGAAAGTGAGGGAATGAGAGAGAGAAAGAGACAGAGAGAGAGAGAGAGAGAGAGAGAGACTGCACCACCTCACCGTTAGCAAAGCTTATGGTTGGAGGGGTTTAACGGGTAATGCTTGAACCCAGGTCCTTTCACTTGGCAGCATGTGCATTTTCTCTCTCTCTCTCTCTCTCTCTTTCTCTCTCTCTCTCTCTCTTTCTGTCTCTCTCTCTCTCCAGGGTTATCATTAGGGCTCGGTGCCTGCACTATGAATTCACTGCTCCTGGCGGCCATCTTTTTTCCACTGTTGCTGCTGTTATTGTTGTTGTTGCTGCTGTTGTTGTTGTTGAATAGGACAGAGAAAAACTGAGAGGGGAGCAGAAGACAGAGAAAGGGAGAGAAAGGTAGACACTTGCAGACCTGCTTTACCACTTTCGAAATGACCCTCCTGCATGTGCAGGGCAGGGGGCTCAAATTGGGATACTTGAGTGAGTACTTGCGCTTGTGCTATGTGCACTTAACCTAGGGCGCTAGGCCTGGCACCGCAACGTGTGCATTCTGTGTGGTGAGCTATCTTCTGTCACCACTCTTGCTTTAATATGTAAGTAAATAATAGTCTTTCTCAACCATGAAGCTGAGAATTGAAACACAACGTGAGATAATATATAGCTTAAATTTTCAAGGATACCAGGGGTCATTGTGAATAAGGACACAGATGCCCCTTGATGTTCTGACATGGGACTATTGATTCTACGCTTTTATTGATTCTGGGCTTCCTAGTAATTCAAGGGTAGGTTGCTTAACCTCCTACCACACCCCCGGTGGATCTGGGTCATAATTTGCTCTTTGATCTCCTCTTGTCCTGATTAATGATGCTGTCTATTGCCATGGTTCCTGCTGAAAATGTTGTTTTCCTGATATCCTCCTTTGTATTCTTTTTTTTTTTTACCCTGCCCCCCTCTCTTGTATTCTATGACAAGAACACCATCAGTTGTCATCCTAGGCAGAACTTTGTTGAGGATAAAAAGGGATGCTAGTTATAATTATACAAAGACAATAGGCATCAAATAGTACAGAGCAATATGATTATCAATACTTCTGCTACTGGAACTTTACTTCGTAGTTTCCCATCTTCTCCTTGAGGCCAGAGCTTGTTCCTGAAACCTAGGTTGGTTGATGAATGGGGTCATCCCAAGCAACAGTTCCCTCAGACATTGATTGCTTTGTTTGGGGACACTGTCCTTTGGTTCCTTTGCCAGCTTTCCATTGTCAGCTGAATCAGACTCTTACATTCTGTTTCTGGGGGAGTATGTTCAGAGTCAAGTCTCAAGAGTATTGTCTGTTTTACTTTGAAAAAAATGAGTCATACTTCCTGAGATAAGGCAAGTAAGTACTACTGTTAAACCAATTATCTCACTAAGGAACAATCAGTCTTCAGATTAGAAACACACAGACACAGGGCTCTTTGCACTGACAGAAATCTGTCATTTTCTCTTGTTCTGTTCTAATCTACATCACTCCCAGCCTTGTAGGCCATTGGGTCTGAATCCTTTTGGAAGATCAGGCAAATCACAGTGTTACTTTGCCTGTGACTTGCAAGCAGATACTCTCATATCCCAGATTTTCTGGGTGGATGGAAGCATCTCTCTCTTTTAAATTTTTGTAGATTTATTTTTTAAATCCTTTTTGAAATTTTTATTTATTATTGGATAGAGACATATTGAGAGGGTGGAAGAGAGAGGGAAAGAGAGACAGAGAAACACCTGCAATACTGTTTCACTGCTTGTGAAGTTTCCCTCTACAGGTGAGAGACCAGGGCCTTGAACCTGGGTTCTTGTGTAATATAATGTGTGCAGATGGAAGCATTTCTCCACCTCTCAGCAAAGTTCTGGACATCTGGCATCAGTTGACACCAAAATAGTTCTTCAAACACCTCTGCTTATCATTATAGCTTCTCTTTCATGATAAGCTCTTTCTCTAGAAAGCCATACATATACAGTAACTTAGAGGAATAGGATGTCAATTACGATGTGTTGGTTATATTGCATTTAAGTTATCAGAGTACTAGTACTTCAGAAAAGCAGAATTGTTAAACTGTGAGGGATAGAAGGAGACAGAGTTCCTAGAAATCATTTTCCAGAGAGCAATCAGTATAATTTCATCCCTTTGAGGGTATTTCTGGTATGTAGGCGATTCAGTTCTTTTTCCTGAGTTGTACCTTTCTTTGGTAATCATTCCATATGTAGAAATTTTGGTCAATTCAATTCAACTGCATAAACTGAATAATTAATTGAGGCCAATTATAGTTGGCCCGGATAACACCAAAAAAATGAAGGCATAGTTTTGGACTTCAACCAACTCAAAACCCTGGAGGGCCACTCAAGGAAGAATTATGTATTCCACAAGTTTTACCCAACATTAGAAACTTACTGCTTATGGAGTATCTGTCAATTAGACAGACTGACTGACACAAGGAAATGCTGAAAGCAAAGTTTTTAATTGTTGCTTTTTTTCTTTTTAAACTTGTAAGAAGTAAGGACAGAGAATGATAATAACCAAAACACTACCTCCCCAACAGTCATTTCAGAGAGTTTATTTATTTATTTATTTTATATTTATTTTCCCTTTGGTTGCCCTTGTTTAACATTGCTGTGGTTATTATTGTTATTATTGATGTCGATGTTGTTGGATAGGACAGAGAGAAATGGAGAGAGGAGGGGAAGTCAGAGAGGGGGAAAGAAAGACAAATACTTGCAGACTTGCTTCACCATTTGTGAAGCAACTCCCCTGCAAGTGGGGAACCCAGGGCTCTAACCGGGATCCTTAAACCGGTCCTTGCGCTGTGCGCCACGTGCGCTTAACCTGCTGCGCCACCTCCCGATACCCTCAGAGAGATTTTTAGGTTGTATCAAAATGCATGATCCGGCGTTAGGGTGGTTTCATCAGCCAAAAAAAAAAAAAAAAAAAAAATAGGGAGGAGTTGTTCTGTGCATGTGCAGTGAAGCCTGCGCCTTCAGATATGACTTGCTTGAAAATGGCAGTCTTAGCATGCTTGGTGGGGAAGCTCTCTAGGGGAACATGTCACCAGGCCTTTTAAAAGGTAATACGATTTCTCTACTGCACAGTTGTGAAGCACTGGAACCAATTCTGCTGTGAGAGTGATGTATCTATGAGATGAGGAAGCAGCTAGCCTCACAATTTTGATATGCCTTGCTCAAGATATTGAGTTGTTGAAAGAAACATTAGTTTACAAATATATCGTGCTGGGAGTCTGGTGGTAGCACAGCGGGTTAAGCTCACGTGATGCAAAGCACAAGGACCGGCATAAGGATCTTGGTTTGAGCCCTGGGCTCCCCACCTGCAGGGTGGTCGCTTCACAAGCAGTGAAGTAGGTCTGTAGGCGTCTTTCTCTCCCCCTCTCAGTCTTCCCCTCCTCTCTCCATTTCCCCCTGTCCTATCGAACAACGACGACATCAATAACAACAATAATAAAACAAGGGCAACAAAAGGAAATAAATATCAAATATATATATATATATATACATACATATGTGTGTATATATATATATATATATATATCATGTTTGTTAATGCACTAAGGGTAATCTATACTTCTTTTCCTAAATTTCTTTATTGTGGAATTAATGTTTTATGTTCAACAGTAAATACAATAGTTTGTACATGCATAACATTTCCCAGTTTTCCATATAACAATACAACCCCCACTAGGTCCTCTGTCATCTTTTTGGATCTGTATTCTCCCCTCCCACCCACCCCAGAGTCTTTTACTTTGGTGCAATACGCCAATTCCAGTTCAGGTTCTACTTGTGTTTTCTTTTCTGATCTTGTTTTTCAACTTCTGCCCAAGAGTGAGATCATCCCATATTCATCCTTCTGTTTCTTTCTTTTTTTCTTTTTTATTTAAGAAAGTATTAATTAACAAAACCATAGGGTAGGGGGGTACAACTCCACACAATTCCCACCACCCAATCTCCATATCCCACCCCCTCCCCTGATAGCTTTCCCATTCTCTATCCCTCTGGAAGCATGGACCCAGGGTCATTGTGGGTTGCAGAAAGTAGAAGGTCTGGCTTCTGTAATTGCTTCCCTGCTGAACATGGGTGTTGACTGGTCGGTCCATACTCCCAGTCTGCCTCTCTCTTTCCCTAGTAGGGTGGGTCTCTGGGGAAGGGGGACTCCAGGACACATTGGTGGGGTCCTCAGTCCAGGGAGGTCTGGTTGGCATCATGCTGGCATCTGGAACCTGGTGACTGAAAAGAGAGTTAACATACGAAGCCAAACAAATTGTTGAGCAATCATGGACCCAAAGCTTGGAATAGTGGACAGGAAGTGTTAGGGGGGTACTCACTGCAAACTCTAGTGTACTTCTGCTTTCAGGTATATATTTTGTAGTAGTTTACGGATACATGTGAACATATGCTCTATCTCAGGGGACCTGGTCTATATCTAGGTTTGGGGACTTTGTTAGAAAGTGAACCACCTGAGATGGAATTAGAGTATACTATGAAAGGAAAGGTCTCACCCGAGTAATGAAGCTGAAGGGTTGTCATTCCACACGTGAAGTCTCTGGACACAGTCTGAAGTGAAGCATGTTGAGGTGGGCATCCTTTTGTTTCTGACTTATTTCACTCAACATGATTTTTTCAAGATCCATCCAAGATCAGCTGAAAATGGTGAAGTCACCATTTTAAATAGCTGAGTAGTATTCCATTGTGTTTATATACCACAACTTGCTCAGCCACTCATCTGTTGTTGGACACCTGGGTTGCTTCCAGATTTTGGCTATTACAAATTGTGCTCCTAAGAACATATGTGTACACAGATCTTTTTGGATGGGTGTGTTGGGTTCCTTAGGATGTATCCCCAGGAGCGGAATTGCAGGATCATAGGATAGGTCCATTTCTAGCCTTCTGAGAGTTCTCCAGACTGTTCTCCACAGAGGTTGGACCAATTGACATTCCCACCAGCAGTGCAGGAGGGTTCCTTTGACCCCACAGCATCTCCAGCATTTGCTGCTGTTACCTTTTCTGATGTATGACATTCTCACAGGAGTGAAGTGGTATCTCATTGTTGTCTTTATTTGCATTTCTCTGACAATCAGAGACTTGGAGCATTTTTTCATGTGTTTCTAGGCCTTTTGGATCTCTTTTGTGGTGAATGTTCTGTCCATGCCCTCCCCCCATTTTTGGATTGGGTTATTTGTTGTCTTGTTGTTGAGATTTGCAAGTTCTTTATATATTCTGGTTATTAGCCTCTTGTCTGATGTGTGGCATGTAAAGATCTTCTCCCATTCTGTGAGGGGTCTCTTGGTTTGGGTAGTAGTTTCTTTAGCTGTGCAGAAGCTTTTTAATTTGATGTAGTCCCATAGGTTTATGCTTGTCTTAGTCTTCTTTGTAATTGGATTCGTTTCACTGAAGATGTCTTTAAAATTTATGTGGAAAAGAGTTTTGCCAATATTTTTCTCTATCTGATAGTTTGTGGTCTAACATCCAAGTCCTTGATCCACTTGGAATTTACTTTTGTTTTTAGTGAAATACAGTGGTTCAGTTTCATTCTCTGCATGTTTCAACCCATTTTTTCCAACACCATTTGTTGAAGAGACTCTGCTTTCCCCATTTAATAGTCTGAGCACCTTCGTCAAAGATTAGGTGTCCATAGGTGTGGGGGCTTACATCTGGTCTCTCAATTCTATTCCACTGGTCAGTATGTCTATTCATGTTCCAGTACCAAGCCGTTTTGATGACAATTGCCCTATAATACCATTTGACATCTATACTTTTGAACTAACAAAACTTGCTACCTGCCTCTACTCAGTCAAAATATTAGCACCAATATATTGTTTTTATCCTGTTTAAAAATCACACATGGGGAGGGCTGGGCGGTAGAGCAGCGGGTTAAGCGCACGTGGTGCAAGGTGCAAGGACCTCCGTAAGGATCCGGGTTTGAGCCCCCGGCTCCCCACCTGTAGGGGAGTCGCTTCACAGGCAGTGAAGCAGGTCTCCAGGTGTCTGTCTTTCTCTCCCCCTCTGTCTTTCCCTCCTCTCTCCATTTCTTTCTGTCCTATCCAACAACAAACAACATCAACAGCTACAATAATGACCACAAGGAGGCTACAACAGCAAGGGCAACAAAGGGGGGAAGGGTGGCCTCCATGAGCAGTGGATTCGTGGTGCAGGCACTGAGCCCCAGCAATAACCCTGGAGGCAAAAAAAAAAAAAAACCACACATAGAGGCTGGGAGGTGGCGCACCTGGTTAAACATACATGTTATAGTGCACAAGGTCCCAGGTTGGAGCCCACGGTCCCCACCTGCAAGGGGAATGCTTTGTGAGTGGTGAAGCAGTGCTGTAGGTGTCTCTCTCCCTCTTTATCACCCCCTTCCCTCTCAACTTCTGGCTGTCTCTATCCAATAAATAAAGATAGTAAATTAAAAAAAAAAAATCACACATGTACATTGCTAGAAAAGCAACAGTATCACAATAAAAATGATTTCCTAGGGCCAGGTGGTAGTACAACTGGTTGAGCGCACACATTACAGTGTGCAAAGACCTGGATTTGAGCCCCTGCTCCCCACCTGTAGGAGGAAAGCTTCACGAGTGGTGAAGCAAGGTTGCAGGTGTCTCTCTGTCTCTGTCTCTTTCTCTCTCTCTTTTACCCTTGTTCCTCTTGATTTCTGGCTGTTTCTAGCCAATAAATAAGTAAAGATAATAATAAAATTTTTTAGAATAAAAATAAAAAATGATTTCCTATTCAAGTATACCAATATACCTCCTAAGAAAGAATGGACATGAGAGATGTACTCTACTATTTTCATAGGGCCTATGGGTTCCAGTAACACCAGTGGGCATATTAGAAGAAAAAATCAGTAAAAGCTTTTTAATCATTAACTTTCCTAAAAATAGACTGAACTGCCTTTAAAAACAGTACATTCTTCTGCTCTAGCTTTAAGTAAGACAAAACCAAAACAGCCTCTTGAAAGGACTGCTAAGTAGATTCAAGTTCCTACATAAATTTACAAGGTATGGGAGTTGGGTGGTAGAGCACACCGTGGCGCAAAGCACAGGGACCAGCATAAGGAACCAGGTTCGAGCCCCTGGCTCCCCACCTGCAGCGGCGTCACTTCACAGGCGGTGAAACAGGTCTGCAGGTGTCTATCTTTCTCTCCTCCTGCTCTGTCTTCCCCTCCTCTCTCCATTTCTGTCCTATCTAACAACGATGACAACAATAATAACTACAACAACAATAAAAACAACAAGGGCAACAAAAGGGAAAATAAATAAAATTTAAAATTTTTTTCAAGGTATATGGCCTACTATTGAGGAAGACAGCAGGTTGAATCAGTTTGTGTAGCACTGAAGCTTTTAAAGGCATTCTTTGCTGTTCTCCAAAACATCAACTGTGGAATTTTTGCAGAATGAAACTTTTTCTTTGGGGGAGTTGAGGGAATTGGATAAAACATGAAATTATTTACATGATTACCCAAGTTTGGAAACTCTCAAAGAGGTATTAGCACTAGGTTGGGTCCACATGCTTTGCTAATTTCGAAACTCCTATCTGTTTGAGAAGTGATTCACTTTAGGCTGTAAATCTGTTGTTTCAAAAGAGACAAAATCTGGGATATTATTCAGGCATTTAGAACAAAGTTTAAACCCCAAATGGAATCAGTGCCTGGGTATTCATCAACTTTGCAAATGAAAACAAAATAAAATTGAAAGCAATCTGTTGATATGAAGTAAGGCAGAGTCAGAAGTGCCTTTCTGTGAAGACATACCTTCTTTTCCTCCCCTCTCCTCTCCTCTTGTCTATTCTCTCTTTAACCTTCTCCTTTTCCTTCTCTCCTTCTCCACCCCCCCTTTTATTTTTTACCAGATAACTGTTCGGTTTGGGCTTATCAGTGCTGAAGATTGAATCTGGGAACTCAGAGTCTCAGATATGGAAATCTTTTTACATAAGTATTATGGTATCTCCCCCAGCCTGAAGATAGACTTCTCCTTTTTCTTTTTTAAAAATATTTTATTATTATTATCTTTATTTATTTATTGGCTAGAGACAGCCAGAAATCCAGAGTGAAGGGTGTGATAAGAAGGGAGAGAGACAGAGAGATACCTGTAACACTGTTTCACCACTTGCAAAGCTTTCCTTTGCAGGTGTGTGTGTGTGGGACAAACCTAGGCCCTTGCGCATTGTAACATGTTAACCCAAATAATCATCACCAAATAATGTGATGATAACAATAACTATCCATTGGCTTCTTGAACCCTAAGACAGCAGGAACCTCACATTTCCACTATAGAGCCTATATTTCCCCCAGTCCTGGAACCTTAGGGTGGGGTGCACTTTCCTGCATACTACTCTCAGTTCATATCAAATAGTATTGCATCCGTCGATCACAACCTAATCAACACAAGAGTGCCACCTCAGCATGCTTCACTTCAGACTGTGTCCAGAGACTTCACGTGTGGAATGGCAACCCTTCAGCTTCATTACTCGGGTGAGACCTTTCCTTTCATAGTATTCTCTAATTCCATCCCAGGTGGATCACTTTCTAACAAAGTTCCAAAACCTAGATATAGACCAGGTCTCCTGAGATAGAGCATATGTTCACACGTATCCATAAGCTAGGGCAAAATATATACCTGAAAGCAGAAGTACACTAGAGTTTGCAGTGAGTACCCCCCCAACACTTCCTGTCCACTATTCCAAGCTTTGGGTCCATGATTGCTCAACAATTTGTTTGGCTTCGTATGTTAACTCTCTTTTCAGCCACCAGGCTCCAGATGCCATCAGGATGCCGGCCAGGCTTCCCTGGACTGAAGACCCCACCAATGTGTCCTGGAGTCCCCCTTCCCCAGAGACCCACCCTACTAGGGAAAGAGAGAGGCAGACTGGGAGTATGGATCGACCAGTCAACACCCATGTTCAGCAGGGAAGCAATTACAGAAGCCAGACTTTCCACCTTCTGCAACCCACAATGACCCTGGGTCCATGCTCCCAGAGGGATAATGGGAAAGCTATCAGGGGAGGGGATGGGATATGGAGATTGGGTGATGGGAATTGTGTGGAGTTGTACCCCTCCTACCCTATGGTTTTGTTAATTTATCCTTTCTTAAATAAAAAATAAATTAAAAAAAATAAAAATAAAAATATTTTATTATTATTATCTTTATTTATTTATTGGCTAGAGACAGCCAGAAATCCAGAGTGAAGGGTGTGATAGGAAGGGAGAGAGACAGAGAGACACCTGTAACACTGTTTTACCACTTGCAAAGCTTTCCTTTGCAGGTGTGTGTGGGGGAGACAAACCTAGGCCCTTGCGCACTGTAACATGTATGCTCAACCAGGTGTGCCACCATCCGGTCCCTGAAGATAATACTTTTAATGTTGTTGATGGTAATATACCATTGGTGACAATTTAGATACAAGTTTCAAACCAACTAGACGTTTTTTCATGACTGCTTTAAACAACTGTGATCTTGCCTCTCATCCCTGCGTCATACAGAGTTAATCGCCTACATAACAATTGGTTTGTGGCTACTTCTTTTAAAAGTGAAAATAAAAATCACTGTCTTCAGTCTACTCTGTATGAAAGGAAGTCCTTTAAACACTAAGGAAAAGGGTGTATTTATGTGTTATTGAATAAGATCTCTCCAGTGGAAATCTCTTCAGGCAAGAATTACTGTTGAGCAGTTGGTAGACTGATTCAGGATAGAATTGAATAAAAGTAATTACTGGGGATTGGGCAGTAGCACAGTGGGTAAAGCACACGTGGCGCCAAGCATAAGGATCCCATTTCGAGCCTCCAGATCCCCACCTGCAGGGGGGTCGCCTCATAAGCAGTGAAGCAGGTCTGCAGGTGTCTATCTTTCTCTACCCCTCTCTGTCTTCCCCTCCCCTCTCCATTTCTCTCTGTCTGATCCAAAAACAATCACAACAATAACAGCAGTAATAACTATAACAATGATAAAACAACAAGGGCAACAAAATGGGAAAAAATGTCCTCCAGGACCAGTAGATTCGTAGTGCAGGCACTGAGCCCAAACAATAACCCTGGAGGGGAAAAATAATAATAAAATAGTTATTTACTTGGTGCTGGAGAGATTGTTCACTAGGTAGGAAGTAGGATTCCCCATGCACACATCCCCATGTTCAAACACTGGCACCACATATGAGGGGCCATAGTGCTAGAGAGAGCTCCAGTACTGTAATTATTTCCCCCTCTCTGTCTCCCAATATGAATGTAAAAATGATATAGAGGGGAAATTGTAAGTCCTGGCTGAACACACACACACACACACACAAAGAGAGAGAGAGACAGACAGACACACAGACAAGATCTGGTATGTTCAATGTGGTGTGGCTGTAGACAAAAGAGAGAGAGAGAGAGGGAGACTGAGACTATTCGGGCATATGTGGTATCCAGGACAGAACCCAGGGCCTCGTACATGCAAGTATTATGTCCTACCAATTATCCCAGCTCCCTAGGCCTCACTTCTGCAAGTCTCTTTTTCTTTTATTCTCTCTCTCTCTCTCTCTGTACTAGACCACTGCTCAGCTCTGGCATATGGTATTTCCAGGGATTGAACCAAAAGCTTTGCAGCCTCAGACATGGACATTTTTGCATAGCCATCATGGAATCTGGCTAAGTCATTTTTTTTCACATACAAAAAAAAACTATACCACTTATTTAACAATGCATGTCAGCCACTGTTAACTTAACCCTCCAGATGATGGAAGCTAATATCAATAGTTAACATTCGATTTCCTACTGTTTGGATCACATCTGGAACATTGTGTTCAATTCTAAGCATTGTATTTTTAGGGTAACACAGACACAAGAAAGTATTCTTAGAGAAGTGAGGGAAAAATAAAAAGGGAACTTAAAATCATACATAAAATGGAACTGCTAAAGACAGTGTATATATTTAGACTAGAAAATAACAGATTATAAGAGAACACAATAGCTAGACAGCCCTTCTCAAATATGTAAAAGGAGGAAATATGCTTTTACGTATTGTTTGAAAAATTCAGACACTGGGTAGAAGCCATAAGTGGTATTTATTTTCCTTTTGTTTCCCTTGTTGTTTTATTGTTGTAGTTATTATTGTTGTTGTTACTGATGTCGTCATTGTTGGATAAGACAGAGAGAAATGGAGAGAGGAGGGGAAGACAGAGGAGGAGAGAAAGACACCTGCAGACCTGCTTCACTGCCTGTGAAGCAATTCCCCTGCAGGTGGGGAGCTGGAGGCTTTGTGCCATGTGCCCTTAACCCGCTGCACTACCACCCAACCCCCAAGGGGTATTTTTCACCTTAACCCAAGATGTAGAGTAGACCTTTTTTTAAAAAATTTTTTATTTATAAAAAGGAAACATTGACAAAACCATAGGATAAGAAGGGTACAGCTTCTCACAATTCCCACCACCAGACCTCCATATACCAACCCCTCCCCTGATAACTTTCATACTCTTTAACTCTCTGGGAGTATGGACCCAAGATCATTGTGGGATGCAGAAGGTTGAAGGTCTGGCTTCTGTAATTGCTTCCCTGCTGAACATGGGCGTTGACAGGTCAATCCATACTCCCAGCCTGTCTCTCTCTTTCCCTAGTGGGGAAGGGCTCTGGGGAAGCACAGCTCCAAGGCACATTGGTGGGATTGTCTGTCCAGGGAAGTCTGGTCACATCCTGCTAGCATCTGGGAACCTGGTGGCTGAAAAGAGAGTTAATATACAAAGCCAAACAAACTGTTGGACAATTATGGACCTAAAGGCTGGAATAGTGCAGATGAAATGTTGGGGGGGGTCCTCCATTTTGTAGATATCTAGTAGGCATATTTTAGTTATATTTCAAAGGGCCTGTAGCTATACTTGTGTTTTTTTTTTTGTTGTTTGTTTTTTGCTGAGTATGAAATCTGATATGCAGGAGAATCCTAATTATTGTCTGGGGAGATGATGTCATGGCTGGGAAAAGGACTAGAAAGCTGGATCAGGGGAGTCGGGCTGTAGCACAGCGGGTTAAGCGCAGGTGGCGCTAAGCTCAAGGACCGGAGTCAGGATCCCGGTTGGAGCCTCCAGGCTCCCCACCTGCAGGCAGGTCCCTTCACAGGCGGTGAAGCAGGTCTGCAGGTGTCTGTCTTTCTCTCCCCCTCTCTGTCTTCCCCTCCTCTCTCCATTTCTCTCTGTCCTATCCAACAACAACGACATCAATAATAACTACAACTATAAAACAAGGGTAACAAAAGGGAATAAATAAATAAAATAAAATAAATTAATTAAATAAAATAAAAGAAAGCTGGATCAGGGAAGAGAGTAGCTCTCTAATATGGGAAAGGGGTATAAATATTACTGTAAACCCCATCAATTTGATGTGATCTGGGGCCCATAATTAGCTTAGGAGCCTGTGTGACCTCTACATCCCTCTAGATCTGAGCTCACATTCTGTGGTCATGAATAGGAACATTCCATGCTGCCCCAGTATCGACCCATGTTCCTCAGGTGTAGCATAGAGTATGTTGTCCATCCTCCCTTCAGAGGATGGAACATTTCTACCATTGTTAAATCGAGGTTGAGGGCAAGGTCCTATGGGGGTCCACAAAGGGGTCTATTTTGTTGTTCCACCTTTGTTTTTTAATTGATGATCATAGTTAGCCAAGCATGTCATAGACTATGATTGACCAGAAGACTGTAGCTTTCAGTTCTACTTTTAGTATTAGGGTCTATATCTCTTCCTGTTGTTTTTGGTCAATGAAAAAACAACAAATAATCTTTACTATTTAAAAATTATTTATTTGCATGTATTTTTAATGACATATATGTGTGTGTGTGTGTGTGTGTAGCTAGGTAGAGCAAGAGAGAGAAGAGCACTACTCAGCTTGTCTCATAGTGGCTAGGGCTTGAACTTGGTACCTCAGAACCTCAGGGACAAGAGTTTTTTGCATAGTCGTTATGCTGTCTCTCCAGCCCCCCCAAAACATATAATCAAGAGATTATGCTACATTATGCAGTTTGATAATACACTGAAAGGTTTTAGCTGTGACAGTTTGATTTAAAACCCATGTCTATTTTAGAAACTTGTCATAGCTATAACCTAACTATAAAATTATGCTTGGTCACATTTATATTTCTAATGTATATTTCCATGTATAAGGAATATAAAGTATTTCATACTACCACTTCAAGGACATAATTTAATGACTTGTGCATATCTTGCTAAACCAGAAATGCAGCTTTTTCTGAGTTTTTTAAAAAATTGAAATTTTAAGTATTTTCTTAAAATAGATTGAACTCAACTTGCCCTGCAATTTTCTGGGAGAACACCCTTTATCAATCTTAAAGCATCAGCCAAGGACGTTCCCTCTGGCTTTCTGAAGTGGGATGGAAGTCCTGTCTCATACGGTTCATGTTCAGCAGAGGGGCATAGTGTCTCTAAAGTACCTCTCATGGATGCATTACTCTGGGTGAGGGATGAGGGCAAGGGTGACTTGACACAGTCACTGAGTTCATTTGGATGAGGGTGGGGAAAGGGAAGAAACTTAGAGAAGTAGGCATGGTTCCAGAGAAGAGGAGGGGAAGGGACCGTAAGTGCCACTGCAAGCTGTGGTTAAAGCATTAGGCAGAGCAGCTGAGATTATGCACGGAGGCAACACAAGAGACTGTGGAAATATAAGAGCTTCCTTCCTGAAGGGCACTTACGGGGATAAAAGGAGAACTCCCTACTCTCAAATTTGAGCCCATTAGTGTTGAAGAATAGAGAAGCCTACAGATGCCTGTCTTAGAAGGATAATGTAAGATACTTTGTATTATGGTGACAACTGGTTAAGCGCATATCTTATAGTGCACAAGGACCCAGGTTCAAGTCCCTGGTCCCCACTTGCAGGGGAAAAGTTTCTCAAGTGGTAAAGCAGTGCTGCAGGTGTCTTTCTGTCTCTCCCTCCACTCTTAGTTTCTTTGTCTCTATCTAATAGTAAATAAGTAAAATACTCAAAAAAGAAAACAGATACTGGTGGTGGTATAAAAACAGTACTTTAAAATAATATACTACCATTTTACGTTTTCGAAGTTGTTCTTATGGGGCAAAATATAACGTTATTGAAATTTTAAAAGTCTTGATCTTTTTCTAAATTAGTGACCACTAAATTCAGGGTATCAAATGTTTTTGTAAAACCAGTGAACTCAGTGGCTGTCTATGGTCTTTGAGCTTTGTGTACACAGTAATTAATACAGCGGCTCTGTCCGCAACTTCACACTCTTGCCCACTATGTAGTTTGAAAGGGTAGAGTTAGTTTTGTGGTATTAACTATTGTCTGGAAGGACAGCTGGCCAGGAGTTTTGACTCAATTGCTTGAAAGCATGAATGGCAGGTCCAGGGTGCACTTTATTTATGATTTTTTTTACTAATTATTTTTTAAAAAATATATTATTTAGTTAGTTATTCATTATTGGATACAGACAGAGAGAGATTGAGGGAGTAAAAGAGACAGAGGCACCTGCAGCCCTGCTTCATCACTCGTGAAAGCTTTGCCCCTGCAGGTGGAGACCAAGGGCTTGAACCCAAGTCCTTGCGTGCTGTAATGTGTGTGCTTAACCAGGTGTGCCACCACCTGGCCCTCTTAAGATCCATTTTATAAATTCATTCTGTTTTTTTCTAACAAAGCTTAATTTCATACACTGGGTTTGTGCCATAATTTCTCAAACTAAATCAGCAATATTGAAATAATTTTCCACTAAAGTCCTTTATACTTTGCAGTTTCTTTTAGAAATGCCAAATCTATTATTTCTTAAAGTCTCATATTAAAATTATTTTTAAAAAGATTTCTGTATTTGAAAGAAAGAGATATTGAGACCAGAGCACTGCTCAGTCCTGGCTTATGGTGGTAGTGGGGGTTAAATCTGGGGCATTTGGGGCCTCAGCCACGAAAGGCTGGTGCATAACTGCCTTGTTATCTGCTCCACCCATTAGTATTCTTTCTTTCCCTTTTCCTTTTTCTTTTAATTTTTCTTTTTATCTGAGCACTAATCAGCTCTGGTTTATGGCGGTTGGGGGGTTGAACTTAGAACTTAGAGCCTCAGGCACGAGAGTCTGTTTACATAACCATTACACTATCTATCCTGCTCCATAAGTTCATGTAGTAGGCATTTATTGAGAAAAAAGTTACATATAAGATATAGTATTATGTTGAGTCTGGGCAATTGAAGAAGATAACATTAAAAAAAAAAAAATCTTAAGTGGTCCAGGAGGTGGTGCAGTAGATAAAGCATCAGACTCTCAAGCATGAGATCCTGAGTTCAGTCCCTGGCAGCACATATACCAGGGTGATGCCTGGTTCTTTCTCTCTCCTCTTATGTTTCTCATTAATAAATAAATAAAATCTTTTTTTAAAAAGAGAGATTTTAAAAGTGAGAAGTAAGAGGCAGATTAGTGTTCAAATTCCAGTGCTTCTTAGAATTAACTGAGTAAACATTAGTAACTCTAGTTCCACTTACTACATGGGGTTTGTGGGGAGTCGGTGTTTCTGTGTGTTGGCTTCTTCAGTTATAAAGTGGGAATAATAATAGGATGCATTTCTTAGAATTATTGCTAATTTACAATGAACCAATACATGGAGAGTACTCTGAAAAATATCTAGCTTTTGGCAAATGACTCATTATGTGGTATCTATCATTATTCAAGACACTCTACTAATTCATAGGTGAATTAACTGTACGTTTCCCTAGCCTTACTATGTATTTTAAAACATTGAGAGATAATCTTAGACTTTAGAACATCTTTTTTTTCCTTTTTAAAAATCTTTTATTATCTTTATTTATTTATTGGATAGAGACCATTAGAAATTGAGAGAGAAGAGGAAGATAAGAGAGGAATAGTGACAGAGACACCTGCAGCCCTGCTGAACCACTTGTGAAGCTGTCCCCTTTCAGGTAGAGACCGAGGGTTCAAGCCTTGGTCCTTGCACATTGTGACATGCATGCTCCACCAGGTACACCACCACCTAGCCCCTCCCTAGAACATCTCAGAAATGTTGGGGGTGGAGCCAAGATGGCGATTTTGGGGCCACAGCTGCTCTGAGCCGCAAGAGGCAACAGCTTGCAACCCAGAATCTGCTGCATAGGGTAGGATACTGGGCTGTCTGTAGGAGAGTAAAAACGGGCTGGTTAGAGTGACACCAAAATACAGTCCCATAACTCTCTCTTGGGCTGACAAACGGAGGTCAGAGGGACAAAGGAAAATCCTTTGATTATTTCTAAGAAATGTTCTTACTGTTTCAGGGCATCAAATCGATGGAAAATTAATTATATTAGTGCTCAGATACTTTCAATGAAATAATTTCACTGAAAAATGAAAGAATCCAGGGGTAGCTCACTAGGAGGGTGACTGCATTGCAGGCTAAAGGCCCAGTACCACACGGGAGGTGCTATAGCAAAAGAGGAAGCTTTGGTACTGCAGTTTCAGATCCCTTTTTATCTGGATGTAAAAGTGGTCCAGTGATATGAGATTTCACATGAGAGGCCCCAATTCCACCAAAGAGAAGGAGAAATAATTTAAGTATCTGCTGGTGGTCGGGCAGTAGCACAGCGGTTTAAGCTCACATGGCTCAAAGCACAAGGACCTGCAGGATCTGGGATTCCCTCCGCTCCCCACCTGCAGGGGGATCACTTTACAGGCAGTGAAACAGGTGTCTATCTTTCTGTCTCCCCTCCTCTCTCAATTTTTCTCTGTCCTATCCAACAACAACAGCAATGACAACAATAATAATGACAAGGGCAACAAAATGGGGGAAATGGCCTCCAGGAGCAGTGGATTCGTAGTGCAGGCACCTAGCCCCAGCAATAGCCCTAGAGGCAGAAAGAAAGAAAGAAAGAGAGAAAGGATTTAAGTATCTGCAAAAAAGCACGTTTAGGTATATGCAAATTAAGAGTTTCCACAAGAAGGAAGACTATACCAGTGAGATATTATTATTATTATTATTATTATTATTATTATTACTAGAGCACTGCTCAGTTCTGGTTTATGATAGTATAGGGGACTGAACCTGAGACATTGGAGCCTCAGCCATGTAAGTCTTGGTACCTCCCCTGCTTTGTATCTTTTAATATTCTCTATGACATTGCCCAACACAAGAAACAGAATCTGCACTTAAAAAAAAAAGTAAGTAAGTATTCAGAGCTAACTTTGCATGATAAATTCTACTAACACTTTTGTATTCTTTGGAGTTTTTATAAACACAACTTTAAGTGCAAAGGAGTCAAAATCCACAATGAGTTTAAATGACTGTGTTGAGTCATTTTATCTTCTACACATGCCCAACTTTCCTTTCTCAAATCAACAACCTTCAAATAGTATCTATACATAGGCAAGGTAGAGTGATTAACTGGGCAAAGCAAACCATATAATTCAAACCAAATGACCCCTTTGGGCCTGAGCTATCCAAATAACTATGACTAAATTTGTTCTTTGTTTTATTTTGTTTGCTTTGCTTTGGAAACTGGAAGATCAACAGGAAAAGTTGGTGAAGAAAGAACTAAGTTATCCAAACAGTTGCCTCAAATTTCAGTTTAGGGACAGTTAGTTCTGATATAGATAATGGGAAACACTGTAAAAGTGTCCTACCCCAAAATAAGAATTCTAGCACTTGTCTTTTCATTATTCAAATGTAACTTCTCTTTAAATTTTATATTTGCATTTTAAACACATTGTCATTATGAAGATGTTTACTTAGCTTGGAGAGAGAGCTCACTGGATAAGGTATGTACCTTGTCATGTCTAAGATCCAGGTTTGAGCCCCAGTACCACCTGAGAGCACTACAGCACCAAAGGAAGTTTTGGTGCAGTGATGTGTTTCTCTAAGCTAAAAGAGTTAGCCCTTGAGTGGTGAAACTGCCCATGCATGAGGTCTTGGCTCCACAAAAAAGAAAAAAGGAGGAGAAAGAGAGAGAGAGAGAGAGAGAGAGAGAGAGAGGAAGAAGAAGAAGAAGAAGAAGAAAGACATGTAATTTCCCATGAGCAAGGTCTTGGCTCCACAAAAAAAGAAAAAAAGCAGGGAGAGAGGGAGAGAGAGAGAGAGGAAGAGAGAGAGAGCGAGAAAGAGAGAGAGAGAGAGAGGGAACTGATTTTATATTTTCTAATTATTCTAGAATTAGCATAATTTCTTAAACATTAAAAAATCAAGAGGGAAAAATCAACTAAGACACATCACTAATGACAGAAATGACACAAGTGTTATCAGCATAGATCCTACAGACATTAAAATAAAAACAAACAAAAAATCTTTAAAAATATTTGCTAATATACTGGAACTTTGTTGGTGGGTCTGGAGTGTTTTATGTACATTTATACATGTGATGCTACACCACTAAATTTTTCACCAAAGTTATCACTGGAACTCAGTGGTTGACAACAACACTGCTCCTGGTGGCCCTCTTTTTCTTCTTCCATTTTTTTAAAAAAATTTTTTGTTATCTTTATTTATTTATTGGATAGACAAAGCCAGAAATTGAGAGGGGAGGGTGATAAAGAGAGGCAGAGACACCTGCAGCCCTGCTTCACCACTCGTGAAGCTTCCCCCCTGCAGGTGGGGAGCAGGGGCTCAAATCTAGGTCCTTGCGCACTGTAACATGTGCGCTCAACCTGGTACACCACCACCCGGCCCCTTCCTTCTATTTTTTTTCTATAGAGGTGAGAAACACACACAGACACACACACACAGAGAGAGAGAGAGAGAGAGAGAGAGAGAGAGAGAGAGACCTATAGCACTGCTCCACTGCTTATGAAGCTTTCCCTCTGCAGGCGGAGGCCAGAGGCTTGAGCTTGGGTCCCCATGCTTGGTGACATATATACTGTACCCAGTAAACTTTCACTCAGCTGCCCAACATTATTTATTAATTGGATAGAGACAGAGAGAAGTTGAGAGGGGAGGGGGAGGTGGAAATGGAGGAAGAGAGACACCAGCAGCACTGCTTTACCACCTACAAAGCTTTCCCCCTGCAGGTGGAGATGGGGGACTTAAACCTGGGTCCCAGAGCATGACGACATGGATGTGCTACTTCCCAGCCCCCCGACATTTAATAATGATGTTCAGTCAGTATTATGATACTGTTAAATCAATATATTAAGAACATTTGGCAATGATTTTTGGAGAGAAATTTACATATAATGAAAACATTCCTAGAAAAACCTGCTATCACAATTGCAAAAGCGAAAAAAACAATTCTGAACAGCATTACACTGATTAAATAGATGTTTTAAATTAAGACATCTCCATGAAGCCGGTGAAAGAGTTCACTGGGTAGTGTGCTGCTTTGCCGTGTTTTGAGCCTGGACCCCACCACATTGAAGGTAGTTTTGGTGCTGTGGTCTGTTACGCTTTCTCTGTCTCTCTTTATTCCTCTTTCTACTAAAAGGAAGGAAGGAAGGAAGGAAGGAAGGAAGGAAGGAAGGAAGGAAGGAAGGAAGGAAGGAAAGGAGGAAGGAAGAAAGGAAGGGGGATTGGAAGGAGAAATCTCTGTGAAGAAACTCTCAATTTCAATGACAAATAATCTTAAACATTCAGGGAAGAAACAGCACCAATTTTATATTATATAAACTCATTCAGAAATACAGGAAGATAAATTTCTTCAGTCACTCATTTGTTATACGTGACCAACATAGCACCAAACAGGCAAATATATTATAAAAATGACAATATAGGATGATTAAATAGGGTTTCCCCTAAAATGAAAAGTTGATATAACATTTGAAAATCAATCGGTACAACTTAACCAGCTAGAGAGTAAAAGTAATGTGTTACTTCAATAGGTTTAGAAAAAGTATCAAATTTCAATACTCATTTATAATTCAGTTAACATCATGAACATAGTGGAGAAATATCACTCTTCCTTCTAGAGTTTAGAGTGGAGTTGGGGAGATAGTGAGGTGGCACTGTAACAAATTTGAGACATCAGAGGTCCTAGGTTCAATCCCTGGCACTACCATATGTCAAAACTGAGCTGCCCTGTAGGCTTTTCTTTCTCCCATTTGTAAAAGTCAGTTAATATTATTGAAGTTCCAAACCAAGTGAAGAATACCCTTTTTCATTACTTCTTCTCATGCAGTTTTAGTCACTCCTACAGAGAAATAAAAATAAAGCATGCAAGTCAGAAATAAGTAAGGTTATTTTTATTTTCACATCATGTTTTGTTTACATGAAAGATGCTAGAGAACAACATCTAGAATTAATAAATGCATTACTAAGGTCATATAGTATAAAATTAAATTTAAAACATCAAGGGATTTGGGTGGTGCTGCAGCGGGTTAAGTGCACATAGTAGAAAGCGGAAGGAAGCACCCGCGCAAGAGTACGGGTTTGAGCAGCCGGCTGCCCACCCCGGGTCTTTTCACAAACGGTGAAACAAGTCTGCTAGTGTCTTTCTCTCTCTCTCTCCCTCTCTATTTTCCCCTTCTGTCTCAATTTCTCTCTGTTCTATCTAATAAAATGAAAAAAAAAAAAGACCGCCAGGATAGTGGATTCTTTCAGGCACCGAACCCAAGCGATAAACCTGGAGGGAAAAAAAAATTATATATATACACACACACACACATACATACACATACATACACACACACATATATACATACACATACTAGTAACAAAAAAATGAACAATGAAAAAAATCATTCGGTAATATTACTACACAGCATTAAATGCCTAGAAATAAATTTAACAAAAGTTGTGCAAGACCATGTCACTAAAAAGCACAGACAAACATAGACTTTGTTGGTGGATTACAACATTCAGTGCTAAGACTTCTGTCTTGCCAGCATTGTCTTATATGCGTGATATAATTCCAAACTATCATTCTAGTGTGGTTCTTTTTGCAGAAATTCAGAAGCTGACTCTACAGGTTACACTAAATGTAAGTGACCTATAGCATCAATATTAAATTAAAAAATATTGTTCATTATAGAAATATTTATTGAGCTGTGAAGATAGCTTACCTAGGAGAGCTTTCAACCAGGTGACTCAGGTTCCAGCCCAACCCCCACAGCACCAGGGGAAGCTCCAGTATTGTGTTTCTTCCAGTATTGGAAGCTCCAGTATTGTGTGACTTTTCTTTTCTGAAAAAATTGACTTGGAGTTATGAAGCCCTAGTGATGACAAATAATGAATAAGTAAAGGCACACTAAATTAAATTAAAAAACATGTTTATTATTTTTTAATTAATTAATTTGTTTTACTTGAGCATTGTTCAGCTCTGACTTTATGGTGGTGTGGGATATTGAATTTGGGACCTTGACACCTCAGACATGAAAGTTTTTTTGCATAACCATTATGCTGTGCTCCCACTCACAAATGTTTATTGAAGAGATACATGGGACAAAATAATTTTTAAAAATCTATTGTATTTTTATTTGTTATTAGCAGTAGGTTATATGATCACATTATGCAATTACAGTCTCTAGTTCCACACTACACTCGCCACCAGTTCTCTTTTTCTTAAGCATTTTTTTATTATCTTTATTTATTGGATAGAAATTGAGAGGGAAGGAGGAGATAGACAGAGAGACAACTGCAGCCCTGCTTCACCACTCACAAAGCTTTCCCCCTGCAGGTGGGGGCCAGGGACTTGAACCTGGGTTCTTTCGCACTGTAAAATGTCGATCAACCAGGCGCCCCACCACCCAACCCCACCACCAAAGTTCCATATCCCCTCCCTCCCAGCTCACAAAGATAACCACCAGTTCTTAGAAACAGTGTGCTTGCTTCTGTTTCATTTGGATTTTTTTTTTTTGGCAAGTTCATGTAAATCAGATCTCTAGATTCCACACATGAGTGAAACCATCTGGTAGTTGTCTTTCACCTAATTTACTTACTTTGCTAAGCATAATCCCCTCCAGATCTGTCCAGGGACAAAATAATTTAAAACAAGAACATCCTCAGAGAAATTAAGTGACCTGAACTATATAATATAGTAAGGTATGTTATATATAGTACAGACCATTACAGTGTAGTATAATATAGTATAAGCCACTGTATAATACAGTTTAGTAAAACTTAGCATAATCAAGATGGTTCTGCACTAGCATAAGAGTAGACATAGATAAATGGAACAGAATAAAGAATTCAGAAACAGATCTTAAGATAAATGGTGAAATGGCTCTCTATAAAGATGCCAAGGCAATTCCATGAGGAAGGACATCCTTTTATCAAATTATTCTATAATAACCTATTAGCTGACTAAGAAAAATGTTGATCTTGTTTCCAGCCACTGTCAAAATTAACTTGAATGGATCATAAACCTAAATATAAAAGCTGAAATGACATATCTTTGCGGGGAAACATAGGAAAATTTTAGGTCAGCATGAAGTATTTTGGAAGTAAAGCATTCAATATCAAAGAAAGTATACAAATTTAGGTTTGTGGATCACTGAACTTTTGTCAGTGAATGAATCTGTAAACAACCCTCAAGTCAAGAACAAGATTGTTGCCATCTGTTTTTGAACTTTGTATTCTGTCCATGGATCCATTTGTCTAGCTTTGAATCAATATCACTTTTTTGTATTGTATTTAAATATAAGTGTCAGAGCCAGTAAGATAGCTCAGTTGGGAGTGTGCCTGCTCTGCCATACCTTTGACCAAGGTTTAGCACATCACCATGGACATACTGTGCATTGACTGGAGTTTCGGTGCTTTATGGATATCTATCCCTATCCCCCCTTTTCTGAAGAAGCTGGCTTAGAGCAGAAAAACTCCCCCTCCCACAACAAGAAAAGAAGAAGAGACAAAACACAAAATAAAACAAATAATAATTAAAAAAAAAACAGTGGTTACTGACAAAAGGAGATATGGGGGCTGAGTGGGTCACAAGGTGGGACGTGTGTGTCTGTATGAGCAAAAATAAAAGTGGTGGTTTTATTATTAAAATACATATATTTCGATATCTGATGACATAGTTCTTAACTTTGCTTTTTCCTCAGTATTGAATTTGTTATCTTTACATCTTTATATTTTGATATAAATTTTAGAATTATTTAAAATTTCTAATCATTTAAGAATTTCTTCAATATGATAAGAAAATAAGAGGGTGACACAAATAAAAGGAAGATTATCCCTTCTTCATGGGTTGAAAAAAAAATTAAAATCAAAATGGCCATCCTTCCAAAAGTAATCTATAGAATCAATGCAATCTCTGTCAAAATATTAATGATGGGCTGGGGAAGATAGCATAATGAATTCGCAAAAAGCCTTTCCTGTCTGAAGCTCCACTTATCATTACAGCAGTGCAAATTAAAACCATAGTGAGATTCCACCTCTGCTGGGAGCCATCCCTGGTCACAGTTACTAGGGTATTTTCTTTTTTTTTTTTTTAAGTTTTTTTTTAAATTTATTTTTAAAAAGGAGACATTAACAAAACCATAGGGTAAGAGGGGTACAGCTTCACACAATTCCCACCACTAGAACTCTGTATCCCATCCCCTCCCCTGATAGCTTTCCTGTTCTTTAACACTCTGGGAGTATGGACCCAAGGTCATTGTGGGATGCAGAAGGTGAAAGGTCTGGCTTCTGTAATTGCTTCCCCGTGGAACATGGGCGTTGACAGGTCGATCCATACTCCCAGCTTGCTAGGGTACTTTCTGAAGGGGAAGGGAGTCAGCGTTGAAGAAATTAAGTGAGAGACACATCAGCTGCTTCAAATGCAGGAGAGAGGCACCTCTGGCCTTTGTCTGCAGAGCTTTATTGAAATACTTTTTGCCTGGATACAGATGGCATCATGTATAATTGTTTCCATTAACATCAAAGATACAGTTGACATCATGTAAGACTATTTTTATTAACATTAAAAATAACTCCAGACATTATTATCATTATAGACATGTTATCCTTGAAAGTTTCTGAGACAGCCTACCCTCCCCTAGATATTGACCATCTGTGTGGCCTTGGTGTGGCCAAGATAACTTCAAACATTATTCCCATTGTTTCGGCTGTCTGAGTAAGTTAGCATATTTTTTCTGGAGCTCAGTCTAACAGCTTTTCTTTTTAACCCATCCTTGGATGGGTCTAACTAAATAACACTTTTCTAATATCTAACAAACTGTCTACCTAAAGAAATTTTCTGCTGTCAAGTAAGTGCACACCATGAGGGCTCTCTTCTGGCTAACCTTTGAGTATATGAAAGTTCACTAACTTTTGCCTACATGAAAGTTTACTACCTTTTACTCATTAACCCTTACATTAGCTGTTTGACTACACAGCCTCTATATTCATCATAGATACCTGTAAAGGAAGGCAAGGGGTCTGTGGGTATAGGGTTTCTTTATAACTAGGTGAAGACCACAGTCTGTCACTCATACTATAAGCCACCTGTAATTCTGGCTTTTGGTCTGAGTCCAGCTAATTGGGGAGCTGTAGTGATGATAAACAGCTCTTTTTCTGAAAGCCTTTCAATAGGTACAGCAGCTTCTGCTCCTAGGCCGTTTTTGGTCTAGTCACACTCACCGCCATAACTGCTTTCACTATGTACTTCCCCTGGGGAATCTCTCTTTCATAGTCCCCATGTATATTTGTGTATATCCAATATAGCCAATAAGTCTTTAAATTATCAATGTAAGGAAAAATAGCTTCAGTTTAGTCTTAGGACTCCCCGCTTTGCAGTTAGCCCTAACCTGCTGAAGACTGTGCCATTCAGCAGGCCTGACTTGCCTCCGCCATTTTTATTGTCCTTAGGTAATATCTGTATATTTTCAATATGCCAATAAATCTTCATATAATCAATGTAATAGGAAACAAGAGGAAAAATAACTTCAGTTTAATTCAGGACTTTCCACTTTGCAGTCAGTCCTAGCCTGCTGAAGACTGTTTCATTCAGCAGACCTGACTTTGCTTCCATCACACCTCACCCTTGTGAATTAGTGAATAATTTTATTACTGCTCAAAATTTCTTTTTCAATACATTTGTTTGATTTGTCTTTTATCTCACTATACCTTTTGCTTTTATTTCATTGACCTAAGTTTTCAGGACAATATTAAATAGTTTGTTAAGTGACCTAGTTCTGATTTTCACCGAAGTGTCCCTATTTATCAACTTCTTTTTAAAAAATTTTTATTTATTTGTTATTGGATAGAGACAGAGAAACTGAGGGAAAGAGGAGACAGAGATGGAGAGATACAAAGAGATACCTGCAGCCCTGCTTCACCACTTGTGAAGCTTTCCCCCTGCAGGTGGGGACCAGGGGCTTGAACCCGGGTCCTTGTGCACTGTAGTGTGTGCTTAACCAGGTGTGCCACCACCTGGCCCCTGTTTATCAACTTCTCAAAGACATTTTTTATCCTAAAAGTCAATAACCACAGCTTAAAATCAACGAGTTGTTGTTATATCTACAGTTCTTTTTTACTTTTTTTTTTTTTTTTTTCCTCCAGGGTTATTGCTGGGGCTTGGTGCCTGCACTACGAATCCACTGCTCCTGGAGGCTATTTTTTCCCTTTTGTTGCCCTTATTATTATTATTGTTTTTGTTATTGCTGTCATTGTTGTTGGATAGGACAGAGAGAAATCAAGAGAGGAGAGAAAGATAGACACCTGCAGACCTGCTTCACTGCTTGTGAAACAACCTCCCTGTAGGTGGGGAGCTGGGGGCTGGAACTGGGATCCTTATGCAGGTCCTTGTGCTTTGCATAACCCGCTGGGCTACTGCCCAGCCCCCTTATCTATAGTTCCTAATCTGTAGAAGGTGCGATGATTATTGGCTAAGTGACTGGTTCTAAGATCTTTTAACTAGGCAATAGAAGATTCATAACTAGAATTTTTCTCCCCACTTATGGTTTGGTTATTACAACACAATTTGTAGTAGTTTTGCTATTCTTGGGTCTATTTTTTTTTCAGTTGAAAACCCTACAATTGTACTTTTCTGGTAATAATTTTAATATTATAAATCTATTCATTTAAATAATATAATCCAGTGGCTTTTAGAACATATACAAAGTTGTGTATCATCATCTGTCTCAGTTTTGGAATTTTTTGTTATCTCAAAAAGAAACTTAATAGGGCCAGTTGATGGTGCACCCGGTTGAATGCACATGTTACCATGTGTAAGGACCCAGGTTCAAGCCCCTGGTCCCCATCTGTGGGGAAGCTTCTTGAGCTGTTAAGCTGTGCTGCAGGTGTTTCTCTGCCTCTTGCTTTCTTTCTTCCTCAATTTATTTCTGTTCTAGCACATGAAAAAATAAATAGAGCAAAATGTAGACATATAAATCAGTAGTTAATTAATATGAGAGGGGGAAAATCAATTGTATGTCTCAAAGTTTTTCAAAACACAAACTGAATCTTTTTAATATATAGGCTGTGTATTTGATATGCGGACTCTCTCAAAAGCCTAGACCAAGTAGATTAGAAGCATCCAATAGCACAGCTATATACAAGATACTGGATACTGTACAGAAAACCCTAACAAAAGGACTTTTCAAAGTTAACCCAATTACCAAATAATGTGATGATAACATTAACTATCGATTGTCTTTTTGAACCCTAAGACAGCAGGAACCTCACATCTCCACTATAGAGCCCCTACTTCCCCCAGTCCTGGAACCCTTGGATAGGGCCCACTTTCCCGTATGCATCTCCCAATCCGTACCAAATAATATTGCATCCGCCGATCACAACCTAACCAACGCAACGATTGCCACCTCAACATGCTTCACCTCAGACTGTGTCCAGAGACTTCACGTGTGGAATGACAACCCTTCAGCTTCATTACTCGAGTGAGACCTTTCCTTTTATAGTACACTCTAATTTCATCTCAGGTGGTTCACTTTCTAACAAAGTCCCATAACCTAGATATACACCAGTTTCTGTGAGAGAGAGCTTATGTTCACACGTATCCATAAACTACTGCAAAATATATACCTGAAAGCAGAAGTACACTAGAGTTTGCAGTGAGTACCTCCCTAACACTTCCTCTCCACTATTCCAAGCTTGGGATCCATGATTGCTCAACAAATTGTTTGGCTTCATATGTTAACTCTCTTTTCAATCACCAGGTTCCAGATGCCACCAGGATGCTGGCCAGGCTTCCCTGGATTGAAGACCCCACCAATGTGTCCTGGAGCTCAGCTTCCCCAGAGACACACCTTACTAGGGAAAGAGAGAGGCAGACTGGGAGTATGGACCAACCAGTCAACGCCCATGTTCAGCTGGGAAGCAATTACAGAAGCCAGACCTTCTACCTTCTGCAACCCTCAATGACCCTGGGTCCATGCTCCCAGAGGGCTAGAAATGGGAAAGCTATCATGGGAGGGGGTGGGTTATGGAGATTGGGTGGTGGGAATTGTGTGGAGTTGTACCCCTCCTACCTTATGGTTTTGTTCATTAATCCTTTCTTAAATAAAAAATTTAAAAAAAAGAAAAAATAAATAGAAATTAAAAAATAAAAGAAACTCAACACTTCGTTCTTTCTTTATTTTAAAAAGGAGACATTAACAAAACCATAGGATAGGAGGGGTATAACTCCACATAATTCCCACCACCAGATCTCTATATCCCACCCCCTCCCCTGATAGCTTTCCTATTCTTTATCCCTCTGGGAGTATGGACCCAAGGTCATTGTGGGATGCAGAAGGTGGAAGGTCTGGCTTCTGTAATTGCTTCCCTGCTGAACATGGGCATTGACTGGTCGATCCATATTCCCAGCCTGCCTCTCTCTTTCCCTAGTAAGGTGGGTATCTGGGGAATTGGAGCTCCTGGACACACTGGTGGGGTCGTCTGTCCAGGGAAGTCTGGTCGGCATCATGCTGGCATCTGGAACCTGGTGGCTGAAAAGAGAGTTAACATACAAAGCCAAACAAGTTGTTGAACAATTATGGACCTAAAGTCTGGAATAGTGCAGATGAAGTGTTGGGGGGGGGGTACTCACTGCAGACTATTGTGTACTTCTGCTTTCAGGTACATATTTTGCCGTAGTTTATGGATACATGTGAACATATGCTCTATCTTAGGGGACCTGGTCTATATCTAGGTTTTGGGACTTTGTTAGAAAGTGAACCACCTGGGATGGAATTAGAGAATACTATGAAAGGAATGGCCTCACCAGAGTAATGAAGCTGAAGGGTTGCCATTCCACACATGAAGTCTCTGGACACAGTCTGAAGTGAAGCATGCTGAGGTGGCACTCGTTGCATTGATTAGGTTGTGATCGGCGCATGCAATATTATTTGATATGAACTGAGAGAAACATGCAGGAAAGTGCACCCCACCCTAAGGTTCCAGGACTGGGGGAAATATAGGCTCTATAGTGGAAATGTGAGGTTCCTGCTGTCTTAGGGTTCAAGAAGCCAATGGATAGGTATTGTTATCATCACATTATTTGGTAATTGGGTTAACTTTGAAAAGTCCCTTTGTTAGGGTTTGCTGTATAATACCCAGCATCTTGTATATAGCTGTGCCACAGGTTGCCTCTGTTCTCCCTGGTCTAGGCTTTTGAAAGAGTCAACATATCAAAGACTCAGCCTATGTATTAAAATGACTCAGTCTGTGTTTTAAAAAGTTCACGACATACAATAAAATTTTCCTCTCTCATATTAATTAAATAGTGATTTATATGACTACAATTTAATAGGACTGTACATAGACACCATTCCCACCACCAAAAGACTGTGTCCCCTCCCACCTGCCTACCCCTGCCCCCCCACCCCCACCACCCCCGGAACCGAATAGTGAACTAAGTCAGAAAGATAAAGATGAGTATGGGATGATCCCACTCATCAACAGAAGTTGAGAAAGAAGAACAGAAAGGGAAACTAAAAGCAGGATCTGACTAAATCTAGAGTTGGGCACCAAAGTAAAAACCCTGGGGTGACGGTGAGGGTGGAAACTCAACACTTCTTTGTCATAATGACCCAACTCCCTCATTCCTTCTATGCCCTCTCAACCACAATTCCCCTGCTCAAGGCAACCAGTAATCTCTTTTTCTCTCTTTACAGATTTATTTATTCTGAATATTTCATATGAATAGGACTGTGCAAGATGTGGTCCTTTATGACTATGTTTGACTCCTCTTACTTAGTTACATTCTTGGGGTTCATTCATGTTGTACCATGAACCAGCAATTCGTTTTTGTTATTGTCAAATAATTTTTTTTCTTTCTTTTTTTTTTTTTTTCCTCCAGGGTTATTGCTGGGCTCGGTGCCTGCACCATGAATCCACTGCTCCTGGAGGCCATGTTTTTCCCCCTTTTGTTGCCCTTGTTGTTGTAGCCTCCTTGTGGTTATTATTATTGCCATTATTGATGTCGTTCATTGTTGGATAGGACAAAGAGAAATGGAGCCAGAGACGACCCGAACTGCCCCTGCGGCTACAGACAGACTATGACCCACATAGTCAACGACTGCCACCTCTCCAGATTCAAAGGAGGTCTCGAAACTTTACATCAGGCTCAACCTGACGCTGTTGACTGGCTACGGAAGAAGGGCAAACGCTAGAAGAAGAAGAAGAAGGAGAAGGAGAAGGAGAAGGAGAAGGAGAAGGAGAAGGAGAAGGAGAAGAAGAAGTAGAAGAAGAAGAAGAAGAAGAAGAAGAAGAAGAAGAAGAAGAAGAAGAAGAAGAAGAAGAAGAAGAAGAACAGAAATGGAGAGAGGAGGGAAAGACAGAGGGGGGAGAGAAAGACAGACACCTGCAGACCTGCTTCACCGCCTGTGAAGTGACGCCCCTGCAGGTGGGGAGCCGGGGGCTCGAACCGGGATCCTTATGCCGGTCCTTGCACTTTGCGCCACATGCCCTTAACCCACTGCGCCACCCCGCAACCCCCTCAAATAATATTTTTAAATTTTATTTATTTATTTTTATTTTTGTTTAATGAGAAAAAATATAGAGAGGAAGACACAGAGAGAAATACCAGAGCACTCCACATCTCTGGCTTACAGTGGTGCTGGGGATTGAACCTGGGAACTCTGAGCCTCAGGCAGGAAAGTATTTTTGCATAACCATTATGCTGTCTCATCAGCCCATCAAATAGAATTTTGTTGCATGAATATACCACATAATATTCAGCTGTTCATCATGGATGAACATTTGGGCTTTGCAACTTTTGACTATTTTGGATAAGACTGTTAAAACATTCCTGTACAAGTTTTTGTGTGGACATACGCTTTGATATCTATTAGGTATAAAATTTCTGAATCATATTGTAATTCTGTTTTCCAGTAGGAGAAACGCGGTTTGGAAGGCTGTTTTCCAAAGCAGCCATATCACGTCATAGTTGCACAGCAGCCTGTCAAGATACAAATTTCTTCTCATCCTTTGTTATTTTGATTATGGTAGTCTTAGTGGGTGTGAAGTGGTATTTTATTACAGTTTCGGTTTTCATTTCCCTGGTGGGTCATGATATTGAACACCTTTTTGTGTGCTTATTACCTATTTGTGTGTGTGTGTATATCTATTTGGGAACTATCTACTCATATCATTTGCCAATTGTTTTTTTTTTTTTTACTTTGAGAATATTTTAACGCTTACTAATTATTCAAGTTTCTACTTTTGTGACATAACTTTCTGGTACTTGCCCATTTCCAATTCTTTTTGCCTTTCTTCCTATTAATTAGTGTCCGTGTATTTTTGTTTTTATAGTTGATATTTCCACAAACTTTGTGACCTCTTAAATGAAAGATCTTAAAGTTAATGTAGTTCAGTTATCATTCTTTTTTTGTGTGTGTGTATGGTTTGAAATTTTTCTTTTCTTTTATATTTATTTATTTATTTTTCCTTTTGTTGCCCTTTTTGTTTTTTTATTGTTGTTGTAGTTATTATTGTTGTTGTTACTGATGTCGTCTTTGTTAGATAGGACAGAAAGAAATGGAGGAGAGGAGGGGAAAGTAAAAGGGGAGAGAAAGATAGATACCTCCAGACCTGTTTCACTGCCTGTGAAGCGACCCCCCTGCATGTGGGGAGCCAGGGGCTCGAACCAGGATCCTTATGCCAGTCCTTGCACTTTGCTCGATGTGCACTTAACCCGCTGCACTACTGCCTGACTCCCCAATTTTTCTAACTAAGAAATCTGTCCTTATTTTTTACTTGAAAGGAAGGCTTTCTGGTGTAGTGGTTTTAAATAGGGAATCAAGAAGCAGATCAGTTCTGTACAAATTATAACTCTTCTAGTCAGTGACTTTTTGATCTGGGGCAATTTAATTAATAGCTTTTGTCTCAGTTTCCATATCTATAAAATGGGAATAAATTACCTACTTCACAAGGTTTTTATGAAGACTACATGAGTCAGTATATTTAAAGTGCTTGCAACCAGACTGGGCATAGCATTAGCATCAAATAAGCATTTCTGATTTTTATTATCTTCTTTAATCTACCTGATCTGATATTTTTGTGTTTTGACAAAGAAAAGTCACTAGACTTAGTCCCATGGAGATAGTCAATAAAATCTCATTGTTGAGTAATTCATTCTGCCTGCACTGCCTTTATTCACTTTTCATTTTTTTTTCTTTTTTAATTTCCATATTGGGGAATTAATGTTTTACATTCAACAATAAACACAATAGTTTGTACGTGCATAACATTTCCCAGTTTTCCATATAACAATACAACCCCCACTAGGTCCTATGTCATCCTTCTTGGACCTGTATTCTCCCCCCTACCCACCCTAGAGTCTTTTACTTTGGTACAATACGCCAACTCCAGTTCGGGTTCTACTTGTGTTTTCTCTTCTGATCTATTTTTTCAACCTCTGCCGGAGAGTGAGATTATCCCATATTCATCCTTCTGTTTCTGACTTATTTCACTTAACATGATTTTTTTCAAACTTCATCCAAGATCGGCTGAAAACAGTAAAGTCATCATTTTTTACAGCTGAGTAGTATTCCATTGTGTCTATATACCACAACTTGCCCAGCCACTCATCTGTTGTTGGACACCTGGGTTTGCTTCCAGGTTTTGGCTATTATAAATTGTGCTGCTGAGAACATATGTGTACACAGATCTTTTTGGATGGGTGTGTTGGGTTCCTTAAGATATAACCCCAGGAGAGGAACTGCAGGAACATAGGGTAGGTCCATTTCTTTATTCATTTTTCAAATTGCTCTATCCTGCCGGTCTTTTTTGCTAACCCATTTGTCAATCCCTGCCTTTTAGAAACCATTATAAGTTTAATATGTCTTGTTTATAGGTAAAATCCCTCTATAATTTTTTTAATTTTCAAAATTATCTTAACTATTCCTAGACTTTGTTCTTAAATATGGATTTTAAGACTAATTTTTTAGATTACATTCAACTGTGGGAATTTTGAATACAATTTCATGAATATCTTGATTAATTGTGGTATGACTGACATCATCATTGATGCTTCTGCCACTATCAATAGGGGCATAAAATAAAACTCTACGGAAACAAATTGCCTTACATAATTCACTTTCAGATAGACTTCTGGGTATGTGTAATAATTTTTAATGTGCTTAAGGACTAAAGCATTCATAATAGATTTTTTACTTGGTGCAGATTAAAGTACTGTAAGATTTACTAGGAGCTTAAATATCTATCATAAGTGTAAAATGTGAGTTTAAAATTGTAATATATGAATGTAAAACAATTCCCCAATAAAGAAATTAAAAAACATTTAATATAAAAATTCTAGGTTGGCCTCACACACCTTCAGCACACACACACACATACGCACTTTTATATATGTTGTTATCTCATTTCCTATGTGAGAGTTCTGTACTCAGAAAATAGAACTGTTTTTATTGGTTTTGAAATCAGCACTTAATAGCACCATCTACTGTTAACAGTGAAATTCAACAATACTGGAAAGAATGCTAGATTAACTTATTTTCACATTGAAATCAACACAAGAAGTCTTCTAACACCAACTTATTTATATGTTTATTTATTTATTGCCTCCAGGGTTATGGCTGGGGCTCTGTGCCTGAAGGAGCCATCTTTTTCCACTGTTGTTGCTGCTGGTGCTGCTGTAGTTGAATAGGACAGAGAGAAACTGAGAGAGGAGGGGAAGACAGAGAGGGTATTGGGATATTGTACAGATGTGGTTGAGTTAGGCAGGACCCACAAACCACCATATTTCCATGCGAGTATTATTATTTACATATTAATCTTCTGCCTTGTTTTAAAAATGACTCCTCCGCCACCACATTACCCCTCAGGGTATTGCCCATTCCCGAGAGCTAAAAAACTATAGCAACCGTTGCTACAGAAGCTTTCTACCTTCCCAGAGTGCCTTGTTTTCTCCACCCCCTTTCCTAGCCAGTTCTATCAGGACTTGCCACTTCTACCATTCTCCTATAAAAGTCACTCCTGTTTCTGCTCTCTCTCTCTCTCTCTCTTCCGCTTCTGACCTGGAGAAGGGCTGGTGTGCATAGCGGAGGCGGCCATTTGTCTAGCTCCATGTGGCATAAACCCGCTGTGCTCACACCCAACTCTGGGTCGTCCGCGTGAGTAAAGATTTGTGTTCCCGCTCAGCCACGAGTTCCTGGACTCTTCTCTCTCCCGTGATGAAACCTGACAAAAGGGGAAGAAAAAGACAACTGCAGACCTGCTTCACTGCCTGTGAGCCGAGGGTTCAAACCCAGATCCTTGAGCTGGTAATTGCACTGCCCCCCCACCCCATGTGCACTTAACCTGGTGCGCTATGGCCCGGCTCCCCAACCCCAACTTTTTAAAATTCCAGATAATGATTCTGTGATTCAGAAAACAGGGCCTGTCAAAGGGCAGCTTTTGTGAGTGCATTCGAGGTCAGGTATCATAGAAAAATAATACTTGTGGGAGTTAGGCAGTAGCACAGCAGGTTAAGCGCAGGTGGCGCAAAGCACAAGGACTGGAGTAAGGATCCTGGTTCGAGGCCCCGACTCCCCACCTGCACGGGAGTCGCTTCACAGGCAGTGAAGCAGGTCTGCAGGTGTCTATCTTTCTCTCCCCTTCTCTGTCTTCCCCTCCTCTCTCCATTTTTCTCTGTCCTATCCAACAACGACAACATGAGGAACAACAACAATAACTACAACAATAAAAAAAAAACAAGGGAAACAAAAGGGAATAAATCAAAAAAAATTAAGAAAAGAAAAATAATACTAGTAACCAAGTATCTTAAGATTAAGTTGAATTGATTGATTGTTTCTGGTGTTAGTGCTGGTATTTTTGGACGAATTAATTGCTTCTTGCTCTTATAGCTACATCTGAAAATTCAGGACACATGCATTTCTTGGGATTTGTGTGAGAAGTAGACACTGAAGATGATCAGTATAAAGCATCATTCTCACCTCCTGGTGATCACTAGTGGTGACATGATTGTGATTTTCAAGTGACTAGAGCAGCTTTTCTACCCATACTTCTCTGACTTCTGTGTGACCATCAGAAGAGACTGACACTACCAGACATACAAAGGAAAGACATCCACGAATGCCTGATCATACAGTATTATAAAAAGATAAGCACATTGGTACAAATCATTTTAATAAATTCATAGATTTTTCTAGGGGGGCAGAGAAGAAGGAAGATGGGGCTTATTTTCAGTACTTGAAAGAGATCCTTAGTTGTTAGTGTGATTATTAGCTTTTTCAGGCAGTTTTTCACTTTTTTTAGTTTTTTGCCTCCTAGGTTATTGCTGGGGCTCGGTGCCTGCACCACAAGTCCACTGCTCCTGGAGGCCATTTTCCCATTTTGTTGCCCTTGTTGTTGTAATTATTGTTATTGTTGCCATTGATGTTGTTGTTGGATAGGACAGAGAGAAATTGAGAGAGGAGGGGAGACAGAGGGGGAGAGAAAGACAGACACCTGCAGACCTGCTTCACCGCTTGTGAGGCTCTCACCCCCCCCACAAATAGGGAGCTGGGGGCTCTAACCTGAATCTTTACTCTGTTCCTTGTGTTTTGTGCCATGTGCACTTAACCTGCTGCACTATCGACTGGCCCCCAAGTTTTCGCTCTTTTTAAAAAATATTTTAATTTACTGATTATTGTTATTATTGGATAGAGAAAGAGAAATTGAGAGGGAAGGGGATATAGTGAGGGAAAGAAACAGAGACACCTGCAGCCCTGCTTCACCACTTGTGAAGCTTTCTCCCTGCAGATGGTGGGGGGGTTTGAACCTAGATCCTTGCACACTGTAATGTGAGCACTTAACCATGTGCATCAGTGCCAGGCCCCACAAGTCTTCTTTCATTTCTTCTTCTAGCATTTGCCCTTCTTCCGTAGCCAGTCAACAGCGTCAGGTTGAGCCTGATGTAAAGTTTCGAGACCTCCTTTGAATCTGGAGAGGTGGCAGTCGTTGACTATGTGGGTCATAGTCTGTCTGTAGCCGCAGGGGAAGTTCGGGTCGTCTCTGGCTCCCCAGCGATTTCTTTCAGTAATATGCCTTGTCATCTTACTCTTGAGGGTGGGCACATGACTGGGACTTGACCAATCACAGTGTCTATATTTCTTTTTTCTGAACACACTGAATGGTCCAGAGGGCATATGATGCAAAAAGTATCAGAGTCCAGAGGGGTTAGGAATATGAAAAGTGTGATATCATTGGTCCCGGGCAAGGAGACCCCACAAAGTACTTTATTCCTGATAAAGCATAGTGAGACATTTGTGACCATTCCATGTCCATTCTTCTTCTTTTACTTAGCAATAGGACCCTTGTACCTACGCTTTCTAGTCTTTTAAAAATTTTTATTTATTATTATTTATTTGACAAGGCAGAGAGGATTGAGAGGGCAAGAGGAGAGACACTTGCAGCATTGCTTCACAGCTCAAGAAGCTTTCCTTCCTGCAGGTGGGGACTGGGGGTCTTGAACCCATGTCCTTGCACATGGTACCATGTGCGTCTGGTGCACCACTACTTGGCCCCTCTTTCTAGTCATGTTGAACACAGGTGTGACCGTGACATGGTGAACAAAATTGTTCAATGCCATTTCTACAGTTTTATCTTAAACTATGAGGCAGATGCTTTTCCATTCTCTTTTTCCTCTCCTGCAAACTAAAGCAAATGTGACAGTGAGTCAGTTTTTTTTTTTTTTTTTTTTTGCCTCCAGGGTTATTGCTGGGGCTCAGTGCCTGCACCATGAATCCACTGCTCCTGGAGGCCATTTTTCCCCCTTTTGTTGTAGCCTTGTGGCTATTACTGTTATTGTTGTTCATTGTTGGATAGGACAGAGAAAAATGGAGAGAGGAGGGGAAGAGAGAGAGGGGGAGAGAAAGACACCTTCAGACCTGCTTCACCACCTGTGAAGTGACTCCCTTGCAGGTGGGGAGCCGGGGACTCAAATCGGGATCCTTACATTGTTCTTTATGCTTTGCGCCATGTGCGCTTAACCTGCTGCCCTACCGCCCGACCCCAAGTGATTCAGTTTTAACTTGTAGATGACGACAACAACTTAAGAGATGAAAACCATAGAAAACTGGGACGGTAGGAGAGAAGTATAATTTTATGGTGTAGTCCCTAAAACACTGAGTGTGAGTGTGGTATTTGGTTGTAAAGTCGATGCATAAGACACAATTGCTTTTAAGTTCAGCTACAAAAATGAAAATCAAGTACTAATACATACTTCAAAGTGGATGAACTTGCAAACATGCTGTGTGAAATAACCCAGACACAACAGATTCCGTCTGGTATGATTTTACTTATCTAGAATGTCCAGAAGAGGTGAATTTATAGTGTCAGAAAATAGGTTAGTGATTTCTAGGGGCAGGAGTGTGCAGACAGGTATAAAACTGGTTACTAATGGGCACCACACTTCTTTTGGAGTAAAAGTATTCTGGAACCAGATAGTAGTAATGCCTATGCAACTTCCTGTGTGAATTATCTCTAAAATCCTTTTAGGCTAAGTTACCTCTGCAAGTTCTCAAAGAGTTTCAGACGGCTAGCTTTACCCTGCATGTAAAAAGGAAGTTGCCTTTTTTTTTTTTGTGGTCCAGGAGGTGATGCAGTGGAGAAAGCTTTGGACTCTCAAGCATGAGGTCCCGAGTTCAATCCCCGGCAGCACATGTACCAGAGTGATGTCTGGTTCTTTCTCTCTTATCATTTCGCATGAATAAATAAAAATCTTTAAAATAAAACTGCCTTTGTAACGTCTGTTAGAATTGAATTATGTATGAGGTAGGGCAGGATGCTCTCATTTCAGAGCCCTACTACCAAGAAAATGCATTTTGTAATTTGAATAACACTATGGCTTTCTAGTGATGAAGGGTAAGGGATTAGGCAGTAGTATTCAAGAGACAGTCGGGCGGTAGCGCAGAGGTTTAAGCGCACGTGGCGCAAAGCGCAAGGGCTGGCATAAGGATCCCGGTTCCAGCCCCCAGCTCCCCACCTGCAGGGGAGTAGCTTCACAGACGGTGAAACAGGTCTGCAGGTGTCTTTCTCTCACCCTCTCTGGCTTCCTCTCCTCTCTCCATTTCTCTCTGTTCTATCCAACAATGACATCAAATAACAACAACAATAATAACAACAACAATGAAAAACAAGGGCAACAAAAGGGAAAATAAATTTACATTAAAAAGTATTCAAGAGGGAATATGTATATACCCTTGGGGTGCAAGAAGTATTTCTAGGAGGTGCTCAAGCACGGATAGTATGAAGAAACGTATCTCCAGGTCCTCAACCTGCACACATCATCTCTTCTTATTTGATGTGCAGCTACATTTGTTATGCTCTACAGTTCTTTCCCCATTCCTTTTCTCAATTTACAAGAGAAAGGCATCCCTCCCGTCATATTACTTTACTCGTTTACTTTGGGGGGGGGTTCAGTGGGGGGCTTTCTGGGCAGACTTTTTCAAATAGAAAGAGACAGAAACAGAGAGGCAGAAGGAGAGAGGGAAAGACACCATAGCTTCCCACCTGTGTGGTGAGGGCTCAGCTTGAACTTGGATATAGTGTATAGAAAAGCAGGTGTCATCCTAAGTAAGCTATCCTCCTCATATTATTATTATTTTTTTAGCCTCCAGGGTTATCATTGGGGCTCGGTACCTGCACCACGAATCCACTGCTCCTGGAGGCCATTTTTCCCATTTTGTTGCCCTTGTTGTTGGGCTTGTTGTAGTTGTTATTGTTGTCATAGCTGTTGTTGGATAGAACAGAGAGAAATGGAGAGAGGAGGGGAAGACAGAGAGAGACACCTGCAGACCTGCTTCACCGCTTGTGAAGCGACCCGGCTGCAGATGGGGAGCCGAGGGGCTTGATCCGGGATCCTTACGTTGGTCCTTGCACTTTGTGCCAGGTGCGCTTATGCCGCTGCGCTACCGCCCAGATCCCTCTGCTCATATTCTTAAGAGGGTAAAACCCCCAGATATCAAATAACCTGACTTTGAGATACTTATCCTGAGAGAGCCTCTTGTAAGTGAAGGCATGATAAAACCATGACAATGACTTGCATTAGAAAGTAAAGAAAAAATATTTTATTTATTTCAGTACATATGGAGAGAGGGAGATCTTTACACCAGAGTGGCCAGCTCAAGTACATACAGATGGACTCAAGAGTTCCAGGCATGCAAGTCTTGTGTTCTTATAGTTATTCCCCCAGCTTTATTTTTTCATTGCTATATATATATATTTTTGGCATATAATCCGGAAGGAATTTAACCATTTGGTTAACAAAATCCCTCTCTTTCACTTCCACTTCTTTACAGGGCCAATCTATGAAAATGAAAGCTAAGGGTGGAAACCATAACTGCTGGCCTCCTGCAGCTCTCCTCACTATGAAGCAAATGTCCTGGCAGAGTGTAAAAATGAAACAAAGGACAAAAATGTTTGCAGGCACACGCTATCCCAGTGGCCCACAAAAATGAAGAAGCATAGTTCCCCTTACATTTCTATTATTTACAACACTTACAACAACACACATTTATTTTTTAAAGGATTTATTTATTTATTTATTTATGAGGAAAATAGGAGGAGAGAGAAAAAGAACCAGACATCACTCTGGTACATGTGCTGCCTGGGATTGAACTCAGGACCTCATGCCTGAGAGTCCGATGCTTTATCCACTGCGCCACCTCCCGGCCCAGATCACTACAACACACATTTCTGCTCATTGGCTGAGTCCACAGTGCTGGCAGTCTGTTTCTGAAAACATAATTGGGTTCAAACTATGCACGATCTCCTCATATCAGATGCAGAGAACATCCTAACAAGTGGTAGGCAGCAGCACATTCTCTTGCAGGAGCAGCGCTCTCTCTCTATCTATATCTTTATTTTAGTTTATATAATCTTTATTTTATTTCATTTATTTATTATTATTGGGTAGAGACAGAGAAATTGAGAGGGGAGGGGGATATAGAGAGGGAGAGAGACAGAGAGACACCTGTAGCCCTTCTTGACCATTCATGAAGCCTTCCCGCCCCCCCCCCCACCCCCCGCAGGTGCGGACCAGGGGCTTGAACGCTGTAGTGTGAGCGCTTCAAGCGCTTCACCAGGTGCGCCACCGCCTGGCTTTCGGAGCAGGTCCCTCTCCCAGCTCCGGAGCAGCATGGAGTGGACCAAGGGAACTGGCAAGGAGCAGTGGGAACTGTCACATCACTTGTCCATAGTTTCTAGGAAAAGTGTTTGCGGCTCCAAACAAGCTGGGTTGGCGTGGCAGGCGATCGGGAAACTCTACTACTGTGCATGCACTCACCTCAAGTGCTAGCAGGCGGTTGGGAGACTCCACTACTGTGCATGCACCCACCTCAAGCGCTAGCTTGCCTGTCATCGCTGATTTGTCAATGCCACGAACACGCAAGAGAACCCGGCCTAAAGCCGCCAGCTTATACCACTTGGCCACGCCCCCACGTGGGCACGCCCCTGCCCCGCCCACTGGGGGGGACCGTCTCACCACTTCCGGCGCAGGCGGGCCAACCGGCCTCCGTCGTTCTTCACTTCCCACTTTATACCCTCCCCACTGTCCCCTTTAACACCATCACGTGAGGGGCGACCGCGGGGGCTGCTGGGACTAGTACTGCCTTTGGGTCAGGGTCCGGCCTCGACATGGCGGTTCCGGTCGGACAGTGACCAGGATTCTGCCGTCAGTTGGATTAGCCGGGCGTTGTCGGTGTCTCTACCGATCTGGGTGGAATGCGAGGGCGCCAGGAGCGCTGAAGAGCGGCGGCGACGGCAAGGGGTCGGCGGTGAGTGCCCCGAGGACCGAGGCGGCGTCGGCGTCCGATCCTGCTCGGTGTCCGGGACCCAGTGCGGGGGCCCCGCCCGGAGACTCAGCCGCACAGCGCGGGCCGGAGGGCGGGCGCGGCCGCCCGGGTGCCGCGGCCATGGCCCAGTGCGTCCAGTCGGTGCAGGAGCTCATCCCGGACTCGTTCGTGCCCTGCGTGGCCGCGCTGTGCAGCGAAGAGGCCGAGCGGCTCACCCGCCTCAACCACCTCAGCTTCGCCGAGCTGCTCAAGCCCTTCTCCCGCCTCACTTCCGAGGGTAGGTGGTGGGGCTGCCCGGACTCCCTGGCGGCTCCCGCGAGAGCGGGGCTGGAGGAGGAAGTCGGGGGGCGGGAAGGAAGGGCCGTGTTTACATTCCGGAGCCGCCGGGCCGGGGCTCCGCGGGGTCGCGACCTGCGGGGCGGGTCTTGCTTTTGTTTTGTTTTTCCTCCCCCTCCATCAGGTGCTTTTATTTTCCTTCATTTCCTTGACAGTCTGGCCTGGGAGGGAGTCAGGATGAGAAGGACCCAGACAGAGGATTGAGCAAGGGCTGAGACAAGCTAGGTCGGGAGATGCTTTTTTTTTTTTTTTTCCCTTCATTTTTTTCTCCCTTTCGGTCATCTGAAATAATTGTATTTCTTCTAGCTGGGAGACTCATTTCTTTCTAAACTTCTCTTTAGTGATTTCATATCAGCATTAGTTATTTCATGTTCCCCCCCCCCTTTTTGCATGCAGTATTACACTCACACCGCTGAAAAAATGTTAAAAAGTAAGATTAAGAAAAAGTTGCAACAGCATTTTTGTTTGTTTGACATGCGAGGAAGTGTGGACAAGCTGTGTAGTTTGAGTTATCTGTTTATGTTGAACATAAATTTAATCAGCAGGAGAAATGATCTGTTTTCAACATTAGATTCTTAGTTTTTTTGTTTTTAATTAGTGAGTTTAGTAGTTTACAAGGCTGATTACAGGGTGTACGTCCACACCGCACCCACCATCAAAGAACATTAGATTCTTTAGTAGAGAAAAACGAGCTTAGTAAAATTCTAGTTATGGATCTATCCGTCTTTACCTGTACTTTGCCAACAGCACAGCAAACTGTAGGGAAAGGTTTTTGTTAAGATCTGTAGAAAATGAAGGATTCTACAGTAATGCTGTCAAGCAGACCTCTGTGATGTTTATTTGGTCATGACTTTTCCATACGTAAAAAGTGCTGAGGCATAGATTCATATAAATTCTGCAGGTATGTGTTCTTTGAGGGAATGGCTTCATTAGAAGTACATTTTAGAAAGGGAGCTGTCCAAAACAAAACAAACAAAAATCCAGAAACCCCTGATTTTCTAATGTTATACTTTAGCCATCAGTCTCAACTCGCACAGTCAAGTTCAGCTCCCCCATTCACTTACTAAGTCGACAAGAACAACTTAAGTGCCCTATCCTCTTAGAGTCTTAAAAGAAAAGGAGAGACCCAGTTTGATGTGTGGCTTCAAGAACAGTCACATTGATTTCTGTATCTACTTCATGTAGCTTTTTTTTTTTCATTTAGTCTTCACTGAATTCTTTAAAATATGTAATTGTATTACCTTTTTAAGTCTGAGAACAGTGAGACACAGATGTCAATTGTCTAAAGTCTTATTTGATGACAGGTTTAAAAAGGGGCTATGATTCAAGACAAGATGTTTTTATTAAAGTCACCGGAACTTTGAGGAACTGTTTACTTCTATCATAGAGCAGTGTTGTCCTAAGGAAATACAGTGTGAGACACACACACACACACACACAAACACAAACACATGCACGCGCACACACAGTAGTTAAAAAATTAAAAAATGAAGTTTAAAAAAATGGTTAATTTTATAATATATCCTACTTAATACATCCAAATTATTACCACAGTGAGACTTTTTTATTATTATTATTGCTAAGTCTTTAAAATTTCTGTGCAGTTTACATTTCTGTTACATCTCAGACATACTGTTTGATGGCTGCCTCCTATAATAGCACAAGGTATTCTGGATTCCTTCTGTGAACTGAATGATACAGTGAAAGGCTATATCTTTTATTATTATTATTATTATTATTATCTTCATTTATTTTTTGGATAGAAACAGCCAGAAACCGAGAAGGACGGGGGAGATAGAGAGGGAGAGGGACAGACACCTGCAGCACTGCTCCACCACTTGTGAAGCTTTCCCCCTGTAGGTGGGGACTGAGGGCTTGAACCAAGGTCCTTGTGCACTGTAACATGTGCTCTCAACCAGGTGCGCCACCATCTGGCCCTGGAAAGGCTATATCTTCTTCTTCTTCTAGCGTTTGCCCTTCTTCCGTAGCCAGTTAATGGCTTTGAAAGTGACTGGGATCCATGTGGATTCAGTCGGCTAGGAAGGATCATCAGTTTCCCCAATGAATGGGTACTCACGGGATGCACCACGGGAAGGTCGATCCAGTGCATCCCGGGCTATATCTAATGAGTACGTAAAGCTAATGTAAAGACGAGGACAGACTTTCTGTTTGGGTGGAGTGGAGGGGGTTAGGCAGGTGTGGGGGTGTAGGTGTAACTTTGTTTGGCGAACATTGATGGACCCTCCTGACTGGAGCCACACAGTATGGGAAGATGCTTAATAAAGAAGGTTCTTGAATTCTAGTAGAGGTATTTTGAATTTCATACCTATGCCAAATTGTGTGATCAGGCATGAAACTTTGGGAGATTAGAATTGCCCAGTATGTAAGGATAGAACTTGATGTAAAATATGAAGTTGAAGATGAGTATAATATGGATTTAATTTTTTGTGGCTCCATTTTTGGCTGGTAAGTCCCTTTGCTCTCCAGAAAAGTTGTTTGTTTGTTTCTTCTTCCTCATGTTTGGAGACTTCTGGAAGGTATCTTTAGGCAGAAAAGTTTTTTTTTTTTCTTCTTTCTTTTCTCAAGTTCAGGGATTTCTCCCAGATCATTTACCTTTGGGCTCAGAGATTTAAGATGATGACTTAAGGCAGTGTAATTCAGAGTACTATTAATAAGCAAAAATTCCCATGGAGAAAGGGTTAAAAATTAATGAACTCCCTTTCTGGAGCTTACCTTGTGGGCATGCCACTTGAGGTCAGAACTTGGCTTGAATTTTTCATTTCAGATAAAGTGATAGAGGTAGAGAGAGAGGGGGAGCCCTCTCTGGTGTTGTAGTGCTGGAGCTTGAACCTGCAGCTTCAAGCATGGTATGGCATGTGCTCTACTTAGTGAGCTATCTCTTGGCCCTTCAAGTGTTTTTCATATTTGAGACGGTATGTAGTGGTAGTGTCGATAGAACAAAGTTGTATGCCACTTACTTGTCGGACACTGAAAATAGTGTTTAGAGTTGATTTATTAGCTATTCCTCAGACAAATTTTGTAAAGCTGAGCATTTCTTTTTAAATTTTGCTTATTAGAGATTTAATAACGATTAACAAGATTGTAAGATAATACGGGTACAATTCCATACACCACCAGAGTTTTCTGTGCCCTCCTCTCCATTGGAAACTTCCCTATTCTTTGTCCCACTGGGAGTATGGACCAGAATTCTTTGTGGGGTGCAGAAGGTGGAAGGTCTGGCATCTGTGATTGCTTCTCTGCTGGAAATGGGTGTTGACAGGTGGATCCATACCCCCAACCTGTTTTTGTCTTTCCCTAGTGGGGCAGGGCTCTGGAGAGGTGAGATTTGGGACACATTGGTGAGATTATCTCTGAGCATTTCCTTACACATGCATACGTACACATAATATTAAATTATGATTGTTTTATTCTTCTGATCATTATGTTGGAGATACTGTCTGAGACTTGAGTTTATTATTTCAGCACAAATTTTTGGTTCTAATACTTATGAAATTTGCACTAGTGGTCAATTTTCAAAGCATGTTAGTGTTATTTAGTCAGACTTTCTGTGTTAATTGTATTTTTATGCTATTATTGTCATTATTACTTGATAGAGAAGGTAGAGAGAGGAAGAGAAGGGGGGGGGGGTCAGGTGGTAGCGCATGGGGTTAAACGCCAGTAGTAGGAAGTGCGAGGATCTGCTCAAGGATCCCGGTTCGAGCCCCTGGCTCCCCACCTACAGGGGTCTTGCCTCAGAAGCTTCAAGCAGGTCTGCAGGTGTCTGTCTTTCTCCCTATTTTCCTGTCCTCTCTCAATTTCTCTCTGTCCTATCCTATAAAAAAATGGAAAAAATGGCTTCTAGGAGCAGTGGATTAGTAGTGCAGGCACCAAGCCCCAGTGATAACCCTGGAGGCAGAGAGAGAGAGAGAGAGAGAGAGAGAGAGGGAGACAGAGAGACAGAAACAGACAGACTGTAGCACTGAAGCTTCAGTGCAGTGGAAGCTGGGCTTACACCTGAGTCACACACATGGCTTTTTTTTTTTTTTTTAAGTGGGGTTTCATTGTTCCAGGCTGACTTTTCCAAATGTTTTTTAGGTTAGTCTAGTGAGAGGGAGAAAGGGTAAAACACCGCCGCTCTGCAGCTTCCCCTGAGTGAGGTTGGGGAAGGTCCTGAACATGGTGTGTGCACGGCAGAACAGACACCCACCCACTATTTCTAGGGAATTTATCTCACCAACCTTGACTTTGATTTTCTGAAGTGCTAACTTAAAATCAGCTAAATTTATTTAAGGAATTAAAAAGATAAAAATAGAGTGCAATTATTATGTAAGTCACGAGTATTTTTCTGAGTGAACTGAAAAATGGCAAGCTAATCAGAAAATTAATACACCCCCTTTTTTTTTTCCCATCACGACTGTCGATAGAGCTTGCTGCTTACATGACAAATCCACCACTCCACTGCTATCAGCTACCTTTTTTCTTTTTGATAGAGACAGGAATTGAGAAGGGGAGCATACAGAGAGCATGAGAAAGAGGGACACCTGCAGCATTGCTCTACCACTTTTGAAGCTTCCTTCCTGCAGGTGGGGACCAGGGGTTTCAGCTCAGGTGCTTGTGCTTTACCTGGCATGCCTGGCCCCATCTTGGGTTTTGTTGTTGTTGTTGTTTGTTTTTACATTTCATTTTAAACATTCAAGATACTAATAGTTAGTCCAGAACTTTGATATTTAGTCCAGGACTTTTCTCTTTAATGCTTTATTTATTTTATTTTATTTTTAATATTTCCTTTTGTTGTAGTTATTGTTGTTGTTCTTCATGTCATCGTTGTTGGATAGGACAGAGAGAAATGGAGAGAGGAGGGGAAGACAGAGGGGGGAGAGAAAGACAGACACCTGCAGACCTACTTCACCGCCTGTGAAGCAACTCCCCCTACAGGTGGGGAGCTGGAGACTTGAACTGGGATCCTTACACCAGTCCTTGCTCTTTGTGCCACCTGTGCTTAACCCTCTGTGCTATTGCCTGGCTCCCATGTTTTATTTTTTTATTAGTGATTTAATATTCATTTACAAGATTGTAAGGGGTATAATTGTAATAGGTGTGTAATTCCATACAATTCCTACCACCAGAGTTCTGTGTCCCATCCCCTCCATTGAAAGCTTCCATATTATTTATTTTTTAATTTAAAACCAGAGTACTGGTCAGCTCTGGCTTATGGTGGGGTGTGTGTGGGGATGGGGATTGAACCTGGAACTTCGGAGCCTCAGGCATGGGACTCTCTTTGCATAACCATTATGCTATCTACCCTCGCCCCCTGAAGCTTCCCTGTTCTTTATCTCTCTGCAAATATGGACCAAAATTCATTATGGGGTGCAGAAGGTGGGAGTTCTGACTTCTGTAATTGCTTTTCCGCTGCACTTGGATGTTGGCAAATTGATCCATACCCCCAGCATGTTTCTGTCTTTCTCTAGTGGGAATGCTGACAGTGTCACTGCTTAGTAATTTCACAGTTGAGCCATATGTCCATTCACCCTAAGAGATGGTTCACACTCAGTACCTTGGAGTGCTTACTCCTTTCTGTCTCTAAATAAAATTTAAAATTAACAATGAGAAGAAATTATAAGGTGGGGTTGGGTGGTGGCGCACCTGGTTGAGCGCACATGCTACAGTGCACAAGGACCAGGGTTCAAGCCCCTGGTCCCCACCTGCAGCTTTGCAAGTGGTGAAGCAGGTCTGCAGGTATCTTTCTGTCTCTCCCTCTCTAGCTTCCCTCCTCCTCTCAATTTCTGGCTTTCTCTATCCAATAAATAAATAAATAAATAAAGATAAATAAAAAGAGATTATAAGGTAACTTAAAAAAGTCAAGCCATTGCTGTGATTTGTGATAGAGTCACTTTTTCTGGTGTAATTTTGACGCAACCTTGTTAGAATTAGTTATGATGCTTTTAAAGTTTTTGTATGTAATTAGAGTATTTCTCACAATCATTCTTAAGTTTTTTTCATCCTGCTTATTACTTTGATTCTGTGATATTACAGTGTATTGCCTATCTGTTGTTATGTAAAATACTACCCCAAAACTTAGATCCGTAAAGCAAAAATATTACCTCTCACTTTTCAAGATTCTTAACCTTAGCTGTATAATTTTGACAGAATCTCTTTTGAAGCTGCAGTAGAGCTGTCAGCATGGGCTGCGTGGTCCCCTTTCATGCTCACTTAAGGTTATTGGATGTTGACCCAACACCTCGGTTTCCTGCCATGTAGGCCTCTCATTAAGCTCCCTGAGTTGTTCCCATAGTATGTCAACTTCTTCCAGAAGAAGTGATGAGAGAGAGAGATATCCCAATGTGTAAGGTGTACTCTTTTATACCCATATATTAAAAGTGATATCTCAGTAATTTTGCTTTGTCACACATGTCAAGATACTGTATGTCAGGAAACAACAGATCATCTGCCTCATTTCAGAGACAGCTAATTTCTGGGTTTATAGCTCGGGCTACCCAGTGATTGATGGACTAGTTTCAACAAAAGTATTTCTGTAGTATATTACTAACAATACCAAAAATTCATCACGCTTTCTTTTTTTGGTTGTTTCTGTGTTACATAGCTATACTAGCTGGGAAATTTAGGGGAGCTCGAATTGTGTATTTATTAAAATGAGAAGACATAGCTATTATGGAAAGATGCAGTGTTAGTGAGTGAACCCAGAGCCTACTTAAATGTTCCATTGGGCCACCCTGGCAACACACACACACACACCCATACCCACGCACCCATCTTTGGAGCTCCGCCACCCTGGCAAAACACACACACACACACACACACACACGCACGCACACACACACGCACACACACACACACCCCATACACACCCATCTTTGAGAGCTCCCCCTGTTTTAGTCCTTGGTGTGTGTGTGTGTGTACATAAGACACACACACACCACGCACACACACACACACACACATCTTTGGAGCTCCGCCTGTCTTAGTCCTTGGTGCTCTCATATGGTGCTGGGCATTGAACTTGGGGACACACACACACACACACACACACACACCCCTCTCATTTAGTGCTGGGCATTGAACCCGGGGCCTCAGGTATGGAGGCATATGCTTTGCACTCTTGCAGGACCACCTCTCCAGCCCCATTATAATGGAATTTGCATGTTTATTTTCTGTACATTTATAAAACAAGTGACCAAATTCTGGTTGAGCTTATGTTAGACTATGCAAGGACCCCAGTTCAAACCCCTGGTCCCCACTAGCAAAGGGCAAGTTTTGACAGTGGTGAAGCAGTGTTGCAGGCCCCTCTCTGTCACCCTGTCAATTTCTGGCTGTTTTTATCCAATAAATATAATAATAAAAAGTTAATAGGCTGTCTAGACTAACCCAGTTATTAGGAGGTAGGTTAGGATTTAAAATGAACTCTTTAACTACACAAGGTGGGTTCTTAACATAATGGACTATTTCTAGTAGTCAGGGGGTCGACTGGCAGTAGAGCAGAGAGATGTCCGTGTGCAAGGTTCTAGGCTTAATCTCTTAATGCTGTGAATTCCAGAGTAGTACTTTGGCTTCTCTCAGCCATGAAATAAATCTTTTTTTAATAAAAAAAATTGACTTTTTGTACTACTCTGGTAGCTAATTATTTTGTCTGATTATGTTTATATGGAAATATGTTTATATATGTGCCTTTTAAAAATTTTATTTATTTTGTTTATGTGTTTATATGTGTCCTCTCTGTCCTGTGGGTGGTTTTGCTACAGTTAGCTGCAAACCTCTTTCCTGGTGTGAAGCTCTGAAGTCCAGGTTCATTCCATAAACTGAAGCAAGCCCTAGAGCAGGATGGATACAGACAGTTTAAAGTGGGAAAAAGGATGTAGATAATGACTCTTTAAAATAGGTTTTATTATTTTTAGAACAACTTCAAGTTCACAGTAAAATTGAGCTAGAAGTCCAGAGATTTCTCCAACCTGCTGTTCTAATATACACATTCCCCCACCATCGACATTTGTAGGGAAGTGGGCTTTGGTTTTTATGGTGGTTGGGTCAGAGCAGAGAATGCAGGCTTTGCACTAGGGGAAACAGAAGCAAGTTCACATGCAGCATTTAATTTCACTTCTCTCCCTTTTATTATTTTCAGTATTGACTCCACAAACCTCCTATTCCCCAGGGCCAGTCTTAGAGTGAGGTGAAAATTAGAGACTTGGAATGAGTGACAGCTGTCCCTAGCAACTCTTAAACAGAAAAGAAAGGATGTGTGGTATGGAAGTTGTGAGTAGTGTATTAGACCATCTGGCGGACTCTTCCGGCATACAGGGGGAAGTTATAATTTATTTGTTTCCCTGAGAGGCTAGTCTACTTGGAATTTCTGGGTTTTGGTTTGAACATTTTTTTTTTGGTATGTCCTAAAGCCATTTTTAATTGACTTTATAGTTAGCTTGTTATATGTCATGTAGAACTAATTCATTTTTTTTCTTTCTTTTCAAAAGTTCATATGAGAGATCCAAATAATCAACTTCATATAATTAAAAATTTGAAGATAGCTGTGAGCAACATTGTCACCCAACCACCTCAGCCTGGTGCCATTCGGAAGCTCTTGAATGACGTTGTTTCTGGCAGTCAGCCTGCAGAAGGATTAGTAGCTAATGTGATTACCGCAGGAGATTATGACCTCAACATCAGTGGTATGTAATAAGGGCTGTTAATACTTTTAAGATGACAGTTAAATGAAAGTTTTTTAGAAAAATAACTAATTTAGAGATAATTTAATGAACATTCTGGTGATTAGTAAGTGCCAAAATTTGGGGAATACAGTGTTAGAAAAAACCCATTTCCTTTTCAAGTGCTTACAATCAGGTAAGTAAGCAGCAATTCATAGTAAGAGTTACATGATTTTACTTGATTTTTTTTTTTTTCATATCGTACATGACTATATTTATATTTTATACCTAAAGTAATACCTGAAACATGCATAATAAATGTGAGTAGATTTAAAAGACAACATAATCTTTCACAATCTAAGTAATAAAAACATCAAGTCTAATTTTAATCTTAGTATTAAGTGGAGAAGATATTTATAATCTACAAGTATTTAATTTTTTTCTGAGTGAATCTGATTTTAACTTGAAAATACTTTTATAATTAGATTGATAAGCAGAAGTGTATATATATAATATACATATATATATATATGAATTATTAAAAATTTGGGGGGATTAATGGTTTGCAGTTGACAATAAAATACAGTAGTTACATGCATAACATTTCTCAGTTTTCCACAAAACAATTCAATCCCTTCTAGGTCCTCCTCTGCCATCATGTTCCAGGACCTGGACTCTTCCCACCAAAGTTTTTTACTTTGGTGCAATACACCAACTCCAGCCCAAGTTCTGAAGTTAGCAGTATTGAAACAAAGAATGGAAGGGCATGAGATAGATTTTTAGAGGAAAAAGCTTTATTACCTAATTAGGATATTTCAGCATGCTACTTTCTAGGTCTTTCTAGGTCAGTGTAATTTTCAGTCTACTACTGTAACATCTTCTAATAGCATATTTATTATTTATTTATTTATAAAAAGGAAACAATGACAAAACCATAGGATAAGAGGGGTACAACTCCACACAGAGAAAAGTTTTGAGTCAGTTATTTTGCGTAGTTAGAAATATTTTAAGAATTAACTTATTTTTATTATTTCTATTGCCACCAGAGTTATCATTGTGACTCAGTGCCTACACAATGAATCTGTTACTCCTGGCAACCATTTTTTCCTTTTTCTTTCTTTAATTTGATAGGACAGAGAGAAATTGTAAGGGGGGGGGGGAGAGACAGAAGGAGAGAGCGACACCTGTGACATTGCTTTACCACTTGTGAAGTTTCCCCCCAGCAGGTGGGGACCTGAGGCTTGATCAAACTACTTTATATAAATATTCATAGTGTTTCTGTATCATTAATTGTAACTTCAGCGAGTTAATCAGTTTGGGCTTTTTTTTTTTTTCTTGTCTTAAAATTTTTTTTGGTAGTTTGTTAGTTTGACTTTATTTATATTTATTGATTTAATAATGATCAACAAGACCATAGGATAAGAGGGGTACAATTCCATATAATTCCCACCACCAGAATTCTATATCCCACCCCCTCCATTAGGAGCTTTCCTATTAAAAAAAAAAAAAGAAAAAAAGAAAAAAAAGAAGAAGCTTTCCTGTTCTTATTCCTTTGGGAGCATGATGTGGTACAGAAAGTGGGAGGTCTGGCTTCTGTAATTGCTTCTCCACTAGACATGGGTGCTGGAAGGTCGATCCATACTCCCAGTCTACTTCTATCTTTCCCTAGTGGGGCCAGGCTCTGGAGATGTGGGGTTCCAGAGCACATTCATCATCGGTGATGTTATCTGCCCAGTGACGGCAAGTTGGTGTCATTGTAGCATCTGCAACTTAGTTGCTGAACAAGCATTTAGATATCAATTAAAACAAATTGTTTAATAATCAGGAATCTCGAGGTAAGACTAGTAGATGAAATTTGGGGTCTCTACTTTGGAAAAAGCTAGTAGATCTATTTTAGGTATATTCTAAGGGGCCCATGACTTTACTGATTTATGCCTGAGCCCAACAGCTAACATGCAGGTGAACCAAAAGTATTGTCTGGGGAGATGGTGTCAGAGTTGGAAATAGGACTAGAAAGCTGTATAGGGAAGGGAGTAGCTCCCAATTATGAGAAAAGTATACAAATATTGTTAACTGTAAACCCCATGGATTTGATCTGGGGCCCATATTCAGCACTGGAGCCTGTGTAACCTCTGCATCCCTGTAGGTCTGAGCTCACATTCTGTGGTCATAGCTAGGGACATTCTAGGCTACATTCATTGCAGGACCTGGCAGAGTATACCGACCCAACCTCCCTTCAGAGAATGGGGCAGTCCTCACCAATGCTGCCCCACATTGAGAGCAAGGTCCTGTAGAGGCCCACAAGAGGGTCCACTATGTTGTTCCTGATGAAGATGACCAGTGACAGTGGGGTTAGATATCTATTAGAGGTCTCGGCCCATCATGTCTCTGTGGGAGTCCCAGGTTTCCCCAGCTAGGTCCTTGGATGATGGGGTGGCCTGGTAGTGACCAAAAGAGTCATCATTAAAGTATGCCAGTCTCTTGCCCCTGTCTAGTTTTTGTAATCCTTACCTTGTCTGACAAGGTTAGCCTTGGAGTGATTGAGGGAAGTGAACTAGGAAGTGGGTGAGGAGGGTATCTAGGTCCAAGTAGAGACCATTTCATTAAGTACTTTATGGGACCTAATACAAAAGGTATCTTTACAAAAGGTGCTTGCTGCACTTAACTGAGTCACTGTAAATTATGGTGCACCTTGACTGTTTTTAAGGTTAGAATATTAAATTTATTTATCAAGCCTAAAGAAGCTAAATTTCAGGATACTTTTTTGCAGTGTTCTTTGCATAACTTATTTTCAGCACATGTCAAAATTGACATATTTCTGAGAGAAAGTAATGGAATTTGAACTATCACGTCCCTGTCATCAGTGGGACCTTCATATTGAAGTCTGAAGGACAGTGAATCAGATGCCAGTGTCCAAGTTTTTCTGCGGTCATAGCAATTATTTGAGTACCAAGTCTGAACTTTCAGACTTGGTTTCATTTATTCTTTGAAAATGAGAAAATTTGTTTAGTTCTGATAATTTTTAATAGTTTTTATTGATTCGTGTACCATATATTTAGAAATTTCCTGCAGTACCTGGTGGTGTAGTAGAGATGGATAATCTGCTAGAGAAACATTGAATCGTTAATCATAATATGTTCTCACTTGTAATACCTATAATCATAGCATGTTGTGATTAAGATGTGGCATGTTCTTTTTTAAATTGATTTTATTTATTTAACGAGACAGAGAAACTAAGAGGGGAGGGAGAGATAGACAGGAAGAGAGACAGAGAGACACCGGTAGCCCTGCTCACCACTCGTGAAAATTTCCCATTGTAGATGGGGACCAACAGCTTGAACATGGTCCTTGCACACTATAATGTGTGCCCTTAACCAGTTGCTTCACTGGCTAGCTCTGCATTTTTTTTTTTTTTTAGTAGTTAAGAGTTTCATTTTTTGAATTTTTTTGTTAGTGATTTAAAAAATTATAATAGGGGAATAATTCCACACCATTCCCACCACCAGAGCTCTGTGTCTCTATCCCCTCCACTGTAAACTGCAATGCTTCTCCCAAGGTCACAGATACAGGTTGACTTGATATAAAGTAATATGTGTGTGTGTGTGTGTGTGTGTGTGTGTGTGTGTGTGTGTGTATATTACTATCTATCTATTTTCAAGGTTCAGCATATTCTCAGGTGCTAGTTCAACACAGATTATTTATCTAGTGTATTTAGAAAACAAAAATGTTTTAAAATCTGCAAATACCTTACTGACCTCCAACATTCATAACACCATGTGCATTTTTTTTTTTCCTTTTGTAAAGAGACAGGTAGAGAGTGAAAGAGACCACAGCACCAATGCCTCCTTCAGTGCAGTGGGGTGCTGGGTTTGAACCTGGGTTGTGTGTGGCAAATTACTACTAAAATGTGTGCATTATACAGGTGACATTTCTGCTAGCCCTGCTTTATATTTTTAAAAGATTTAATTCATCAAAATCATGCATTCATATTGACAAAATGCTAGTAACACTTGAGGGAAACAAAAACAAACCTATGGTCTGTTCTCTGAGCCCCTTCCTCTCCCATGAATTACTATTTGTTTCTCTTACATTTTTTGATTAGAGATTAGAAAGAGAGCCCAAGAGGGGGAGTGAAATAAGAGAGGATAGACGCCTGTTGCGCTGCTCCACTGCTCATGAAGCTTCCCTGCAGGTGGGGGCTAAGGGCTTGAACTTGAATCCTCGAGCATGGTATCCTGTGTAGTCTACCAGGTGAGCCAACCCAATTATTTTCATGGTTTTTCTCCGGTATTTAGTTTGTGTTTCTAAGCAGTTTTTTTCCTTTCTTTCTTTTTTTCTTTCTTTCTTTCTTTCTTTCTTTCTTTCTTTCTTTCTTTCTTTCTCTCTTTCTTTCTTTTTTTATCTTTTAATATATCTGTTATTATCTCTATTTACTGGATAGAGACAGCTGGAAATCAAGAGAGAAGGGGGAGATAGAGAGGGAGAGAGACACAAAGAGACATCTGCAGCACTGCTTTACCACTCATGAAGCTTTCCCAATGTAGCTGGGGGCAGGGGCTTGAGCCCGGGTTCTTGTGCACTGTAGCATGTATACCGCCTGCCCCAGCAATTTTTTCATATGGCTATGTAAATAGTATTTTATATGACTTAATTGAATTTTATTTATAAAATGTATAGTTAAATATAGTTGATGGAGATTTGGTTTAATTACTCCCCTACGTCCCTTTGCCATATAATTAATTAATTAATTAAATCACCTCCATGGTTATTGCTGGGGCTCAGTGCTGGCACTGTGAATCCACTGCTCTTGGTGGATTTTTTCCTTTTTTTTCTTCTCTGTTTTGATAGGATCAAGACAAGTTGGTGGGGGTGGGGGGGAATAGAAAGGGAGAGAGAAAAACATGTACACCTGCTTCACCACTTATGAAACATCCGTGCTGCAGCTGGGGAGCAGGGGCTTGAACCTGGCTCCTTGTGTGTTGTACTACATGCTAACTACTAAGTTCGTCAGGTGCTCCACCGCTGCTCTTCCATAATATACTTTTTATTTTATATTTATTGCTTATAGTTTAAACTAAGTTGGTTAACTTTCTTATACCTTAGTGAAGAAGTACTGCACTTTGAGACCTTTTTTTATATAGCAGCCTAATTTTTTAGAACTTGTAATTGCCGTTTAAAAACAACTTAAATGTTTTTGTATTTTTTTTTTTAAAGACTATTTATTTCTGAGAAAGATAGGAGGAGAGAGAAAGAACCAGACATCACTCTGGTGTATGTGCTGCCGGGGATCGAACTCAGTACCTCATGCTTCAGAGTCCAGTGCTTTATCCACTGTACCACCTCCCGGGACACGTGTTTTTGTATTTTTTTTTTTCCTTGTCTTTCAGACTTCCAATAATCTTTCAGTAAAATTTTCCACTTCAGATAACCCATTTATCAAGATTAACTACATAGTATCTTCTTTTTGCTCCATTCCCTGGGTAATGATATCCCTCAGTCAGATGAAAATATCATCAGTGCAGGGCAAAAAAAAACTTAGATATTACAGTGGTTTGTGCTTTCAAAAGGATCGTGGTAAATACGTAGGTACATAGTATATCTGTAGCATTATACAGAAGTTTGTTTTTTTTTTTGGGATAGGGGCACTGATCATTTTACAATGTCTAAAATCTCCTGGGGAAGTAGTAAAATTCAAGTTATAAAACACTGTTCTGCTCCACCTTGGATCAGTTATCCTCTAACAGCTCTTCTACACTGTTATCCCAAGGACTTCTTTTTTCCTCCTCTTTGTTGTGGTCTTTAATTCTTATCTTTCTGGGTGTGTTTTCTTTGGTAGAGGACATCTCCACTGCCTTTCTGAGAAAGTTTGCTTGAAAGGTAACATTCTTGAGAAATCAATGTTTGAAAAGGTTCTTTTATATTTGACTGATACTTTGACCATTATCTCTTATTACTTATAATTTCTCAGAATTGTTGCATTTTCTTCAGTTTTCTAGTATTGATGTAAAGAAGCAAGATAGCATTTTGTTATGTATACTCTGATACTCCCCCCCCCACCCCTCAATGTTTAGAAGATCGTTATTCCTGCTATTTTGAAATTTCATTGTGGGCTTTATTTAAATCATTTTTATTCATTGTTCTGAGTAGCCTCTTTTGATAATCTGATCATTTGTGAATCTACATAGATAGTATTGTCCTGAGAAGTTTCTTGTATTGTGTCTTTGTTAATTTTAATTTCTTCCTCATGTGGCCTCTTTCTCTTTGGAATTGCTGCCTGTTGGATGTAAACATTCATAGTTGCTTCTCTAATGTTATTATTCTTTTTACTTGGTCTGTTTTCATCTTTTTGCCTTTTTGATTTGCTTTCTATAGGGTATTCTTGACTTTAGACCCTTCTTTTGCAATTTTATTGTTTTTTAAAAAAATATATTTATTTTTCCTTTTTGTTGCCCTTGTTTTTACTGTTGTTACTGTTGTTGTTATTGACGTCGTTGTTGTTGGATAGGACAGAGAGAAATGGAGAGAGGAGGGGAAGACAAAGGGGGAAAGAGAGAGTCACCGGCAGACCTGCTTCACTGCCTGTGAAGCGACTCCCCTTCAGGATCCTTACGCAGGTCCTTGTGGTTCGTACCACATGTGCTTAACCCGCTGCACTACCGCCCGACTTCCTACTTTTTTTTTTAAACTTATTCTTGCTTGCTGCATTTTCCTTTTTTTTTAATTTTGCATTTCAGTAACTCTGGGCCCATTGATAACTTAATGGCTTCTTTTTGTTTCTAAGTTTCTTCTACTGGGTGCTTTAACTTTCATCTGTTTTATTTTTTCAGTTTATGTGGTCTTTTCATATTGGAAACTTGTGTGAAATGTCTGGTGAGCCATTGGCACTACTATTTTGTTTCATTATTTTTAAAAATAATTATTTGTTATTAATAGTTTGTTATAATGTTGTAAGATTACAATGTGTAGTTCTACACTATACCCACTACCAAAGTTCCATAACCCCACCTTCCAACCTCCAGAGATAGTCACCATAGTTCTCACAAGTCTTAAAGTTTGTTTGCTTCTGTTTGGAATTTTTTAAAAATTTTTATTTATTGATTTAATAATGATTGACAAGACCATAGCATAAGAGGGGTACAATTTCATACAATTTCCACCACCAGAGTTCTTTATCTCTCTGGGAGCATGGACCCAGGATCATTATGGGGTACAGAAAGTGGAAGGCCTAGCTTCTGTAATTCTTTCTCCACCGGATATAGGTGTTGGCAGGTCGATCCATACTCCCAGCCTACTTCTGTTTTCCCTAATGGGGTAGGCAGGAGAGGTGGGGTTCCAGAGCACATTGGTGAAGGTCATCTGCCCAGGGAAGTCAGGTTGGTGTCATGGTAGCATATGCAACTTGGTGACTGAAAAGGCATAAAGATATAAAGCAGAAAAAATCGTTTTAATAGTCAGGAATTGCAAGGCAAGATTATAGCCAGTGAGATTTGGGGTCTCCATTTTGGAAAAAGCTAGTAGGTCTATTTTAGGTATATTTCATTGGGACCCATGACTTTACTGATTTATGCCTGAGCCTAACAGCTAACATGCAGGTGAACCAAAAGTATTGTATAGCTCCCAATTATGAGAAAAGTATACAAATACTGTTAACTGTAAACCCCATGGATTTGATCTGGGGCCCATATTCAGCACTGGAGCCTGTGTAACCTCTGCATCCCTGTAGGTCTGAGCTCGCATTCTCTGGTCATAACTAGGAACATTCTGCACTCATTGCAGGACCTCTCTTTCTCAAGTGGCAGAGTATTTTGACCCAACCTTCCTTTGGAGTATGTTTTCTTCCTTTTTTTTTTTTGGCAAGCTCATGTACATCAGATTTCTCATGTACATCAGATTTCTAGATTCCACATAGGATTGAAACCATCATCTTTTTATTTCACTAAGCATAATCACCTCCAGTTCCATTCATTTTGTTCCAAAGGGTACAATGTCTTCTTTTCTGGTTGCAGAGTAAAATTCCATGGAATATATCTATCCCCTAACTTCTCTAGCTAGTTATCTGTTGATGGGCATTTAGATATCACTATTTTAAATGAGATATTAAAGCTCAGACAGTGTAAGAAAAGCTTGTCAACTAGTGGGTTTCTTTTTTTTAGTATAAAATTTATTTTTAAAATATTTACTTATTAGGTAAAGACAACAATGAAGAGGAAAGGAAGAGACAGAGAGAAGGAGAGACACCTGCAACACCCCTTTACTACTTGTAAAGTTTTACCCTTGTAAGTGGAGACCGAGGACTTGAACCCAGGTCCTTGTGCATGGTAACATGCACTCAACCAGGTGTTCCACCACCTGGCCTCAAAGTGGACTTTTTTTTTTTTTAATATTTTTTATTTTATTTATTTATTCCCTTTTGTTGCCCTTGTTGTTTTATTGTTGTGGTTATTATTGTTGTTGTTGTCATTGTTGTTGGATAGGACAGAGAGAAACGGAGAGAGGAGGGGAAGACAGAGAGGGGGAGAGAAAGACACCTGCAGACCTGCTTCACCGCCTGTGAAGCGACTCCCCTGCAGGTGGGGAGCCGGGGTTCGAACCGGGATCCTTATGCCGGTCCTTGTGCTTTGCGCCACCTGTGCTTAACCCGCTGCGCTACAGCCCGACTCCCAGTGGACTTTTTTTTTTTTTTTTTTTTTTTCCCCTCCAGGGTTATTGCTGGGCTCAGTGCCTACACCATGAATCCACCACTCCTAGAGGCCATTTTTTCCCCCTTTTTGTTGCCCTTGTTGTTGTAGCCTCCCTGTGGTTATTATTATTGCCATTGTTGATGTTGTTCGTTGCTGGATAGGACAGAGAGAAATGGAGAGAGGAGGGGAAGACAGAGAGGGGGAGAGAAAGATAGACACCTGCAGACCTGCTTCACTGTCTGTGAAGCGACTCCCCTACAGGTGAGGAGCCAGGGGCTCGAACTGGGATCCTTACGCTGGTCCTTGTGCTTTACGCCACATGCGCTCAACCCACTGGGCCACCTCCCGACCCCCAAGTGGACTTCTTAATTGGGCTGTTAATGGGCTTGAGGGTTGCTCAGTTTTTATTACTATTCTTTATTTGGGTCCATTTACTCTCTCCAAAGAAGATTCTCAGATGTGGTAACAGGTGCTATGTCTATGTCTATGTCTATGTCTATGTCTATGTCTATGTCTATGTCTATGTCTATGTCTATGTGCACTGATGGTGCGATTATTTTTAAACAGAATATTAACATAGTTGGATAGTAGTTTATAGGAATAATGGGATCCCGATTTGGTTGTGAGAAATTAACCATGTCTAATTATATTGTTTATATTCTCAGGAACCTGCCAATATTTCTGCATGAGGAAGGATTGATATTTGCCTTTAAGAGCAGATATTTTTGGGGGGGGGGGATTTTTGAAAGAATCCCAAGTGGTTAGGATGCACATATCAGACAAGTATAGTTTCTTCAGCTTGTTTCCCTGCTACTTTTAAGGCATCTTCCTTCACTTTATTGTTTTGTTTTTCAAGACTGGGACCATGATATTATCAAGTATTGGATTTATTTTAATAAAATTTCACATTAATAGATTAATACTTTGGAGATGCAAGAGAAATTTTATTCATTTTGAAGAAGTCATTCTCTATATGTCTAAGAATACACTTCTGATTTTATCATTAATATGAGTTAGCATACTTTTCACTCATTCTGTTTAAGAAATACATGTTAGATTTTACTGCATAAGCCTAGCTTAACAGTGCCGTGTTTTCTTCATCAGATCGGTCAATTAAAGCTAGTGTTCCTTGGTACAGTAATTGGAAAGACACATTGATGGGATTGAAAGAAGCCTCGTTATATACAGGTACTTCCTGTAGTAGTCTCAATTTTCCAGATTGTTCTGACTCTTCTTGACTATTTTTTTTCCCACTCAGCTACTACTTTTTTTTTTTTTTTATTCTAATTAACATGTCTAAGTTTTCTAAAGTTTAGGTGGTCTGGTGACACTTGTTCAATTTTTTCTGTCCTCTCATGCATTTTCTTGTGTATTTACATCATTCATCTGCTAAATTTAAGAGGTGTTAGTAGTATAATTTGGGCAGTATGTTATTTTAGAAGTGTGTATTTTTTTCCCTTTGTTAAGGGTGTAGAATATTTTCCTGGCTATCTTTTTGTCACTTGCTAGTACTCTGCATAAATATTTCCCCCTAAATTTTAATTTAAGAGCAACAAACAAACAAAAAACCCCAGTTAATTTAATGTTAGAGTGAATTCCTTGCACACATGAAGCACTGGGTTCAGTCCTCAGCATCACATTAAAAAATAACTTAATGAATGTTTTAAATAGTGTCTAGGGGCCAGACACCTAGTTGAGCATGTGCAACGGCCTGGGTTCAAGCCCCCAGTCCCCACCTGCAGGGGAGAAGAAGCTTCAGGAGCAGTGAAGCAGTGTTGTAGTATTTTCTTCTCCCTATGTCTCCTGATTTTTTTTCTCTCTCTCTGTAAGTAAAAGAAGAAAAAAAAAAATTAGGTAGAACAAGATGGGAACTTAATGTTCTTATGGTCTCAGAGTTTTGAAGTATTATTATTATTATTATTATTGTTATTATTATTATTATTACTGGAAGATTTATTAGTTGTCAATTACTCTAAACTAGGGTGAGGACCCTTTTTTTTTTTCCTGCCAAAAGCCATTCATTTGTCTATTTATAACATCATTTAAGGGCTATATAAAATTGACTTAAAAATTAGCACTTACTGTTGCTATGTGCTGCCTGCAGTAGTTTGGCAAGGCCAGACCAAGTGGCTCCATGGACGGCATGTGGGCCGCTTACGGCTGCTCTAAACGTTAAGAAAGGGGGAGAATGACAAAATTGCCTATAAGGATGATCCAGTAGTGAAATAACTCATCAAGTATGTCTTATCTTTTTAGTTTAAATTTTTTGCCACCCGAGGGCTGGGTGGTAGCGCAGCGGGTTAAGTACAGGTGGCGCAAAGCACAAGGACTGGCGTAAGGATCCTGGTTCAAGCCCCCGGCTCCCCACCCTCAGGGTCGTCCCTTCACAGGTGGTGGAACAGGTCTGCAGGTGTCTGTCTTTCTCTTCCTCTCTTTGTCTTCCCCTCCTCTCTTTGTCTTCCCCTCCTCTCTCTATTTCTCTCTGTCCTGTCCAAAAAAAAAAATTCTTTTTTTTTTTTTTTTTTGTGTTACCCAAAGGACTTGGTTCTTTCAAGAAGTCGTAAAAGAATTTAGAGACATGCCCTGTGTCGTCTTTGTCACTGTCTTGGTTTTTTTCCCCTTTATATTGGCAAACATAAAATTTATAGTGGAAGACAGAATTGTTATTAGACAAGATTGGAAGTTGAGTGTGTGAATAAGCAACTTTATAGATTTGTGCTGTCTGTTGGATATATGTAAAGTACATGATTTTTTTCCCTAATGAATTCATAAGTATTTATCTAAGGAGTGTAAGTAAATAGCTTAAGAATAACAAAGAACTTCTTAATAATGTTGAGAGAGATACTACTCTCAAGTTACCAAGTCCTAAATGCCAGTGTTATTTAAAATTTATTGGAGATAGCTGGCCCAGTTAAGTTACACTTCACTGGAATAGAGCACACTTTGCTATGTGGAAAGAAAGACCTGTGTTTGAACCCCTATCCACCCCATGGTAGCACCATGCAAAGAGAACACTTCACGAGTGGCTAGGTGGTAGTGTAGTATCTTTCCTTTTCTTTCTGTCCCTTTCCTTCTCCATGTCTCTTGCCTTCTGTCTGTAGAAAAAGAAAAGGGAAACATTTGCTAACATTTCTTTGTTCACTTTGTTCACTTTGAATAGTGATTTTGCTGTCACTTTGAACTTTGGTGAATGCTTAGGAAGGGGAAATGTAATTTATAGGTTATGTTTCTCTTGAGAACATCAAGCCTCGCTTGGTCTGGGGAGAAGGAGAGAGAAATGAGCAAAATATTGATATATATATATAATTTGTTTATGGCACTGGAACTTATTGCTCCTGGGCCTACTTTCCTTTTTATTTCAGATAAAGACAGGGAAAGGGAGAGACATCATAGCTCTGCACTTTGCCCTGGTGCTGTGGTGTTTCTTCCTTTCCCTGTCTTTATCTGAAATAAAAAGGAAAGTAGGCCACAGCTCTGCACCTTGTCCTGGTGCTGTGGTGTTCTCTGGTGGTGCCAGAGTTTGAACATGGGCCCTATCAGGGTCAAGACATGTGATCTACCAGGTGACCTACCCTCCTGGCCCCCAAATATTTAATACCAAAACAGTAGAATAAAGATTTTAAGGGGAGAGAATTGTCACTATTAATTTTTTTTGATAGTTTAGGAAATTTAAAACTATAAATTTTCTGCTATATGCTTTCTATCATATGTCATCTGAAAAAGCAAAAAAATACAAGAGGGCATTTGATTTATTAGACTATAACGAAAATGAAGGAGGGGAGGACTCCTTGAGGACTTCTTAATTAGCTCCTCACAGAACCATGTGGCTGAAGAGAAGCCACCTGATAGATCAGCTTCGATGTGATCTACTGCAGTAATAAAACCCCCCACCTCCACTGTGCGCATCTAAAATTTCTTCCTTGTTCTTAATGTCCTTCCTTGAGTCCTCAACATCTTCTTACACAAGTACTATTTCAGTTTAAGAATTTATCTTATCAGGGGGGGCCAGGCAGTCGCATAGCGGGTTAAGCACACATGGTGCAAGGCACAAGGCCCTGAGTAAGGATCCCAGTTCCAGTCTCCAGCTCCCAACCTGCAGGGGGATCGCTTCACCTGTGGTGAAGCAGGTCTGCAGGTGTCTATCTTTCTCTCCCTCTCTGTCCTATCCAACAACAATGACAGCAAGAACAATAATAATAACAACGATAAACAACAAGGGCAACAAAAGGGAAAAATGGCCTCCAGGAGCAGTGGATTCATAGTGCAGGCAGCGAGCCCCAGTGATAACCCTGGAGGGAAAAAAAAATTGATCTTGTATGTATGTGTGCTTGATTTTTTTTTTTTTGGCTTGATTTTATTTTTATCTATGTAGGCATTTTATACTTCCAATGTCCAAACTGCTAAGCAAAGTACATTCAGAGAGATCTAACTTCTGTCATATGTTATCTTCCCATTCTCTTTTCTCTCATGTATATTAGATCTGTCCTTCTATTATTTCTCTTCAACACTATGAGCAAATATATATATGTGGTTCTATGTTTTTCTCCTTTTAATACACACAGAAATGCATGCTTTTCTCTCATTGTCTTTTTTTCAGTACTCCTTAGAGTACTTTGTAGAAATATGTAGAGTTCTTCCTCTCTCTTACAGCTCTATAGCACATATCTCTTGTGGATGTACTAGTATCATCTCTTTCCTCCTAGTGGGCATGTAGGTTTTTAAGAATTTGTTAATCAATAGTATTGTGACAGATAACTCTTGTAGAAGACAATATGCTTGTTCTGCCTAACCATGAAAAAAAACCTCTCTACATGTTCACAGTGTTTCTACTACTTGTTAAATAGTTTTGAAGCAAAAATTAAAAAATATAAAATAAATTAATCTGTGGATAAAGTGTTTTCTCATATCTGTAGAGATTACTTATTTAGTCAAGAGTTACACCTTTTTCTTTTTTTTTTCTTTGCCACTGGTATTAATTTTCTAGACAGTAACTAAGTATGAATGATTTGGGGGAAGGCATGGAATTGGCTGGTACACAAATTGTTTTTGTATTGTAACAAACTAGCTAGTGTTATTTACCGTTTTTTGCTTTTTATATTGATTATACAGTATTTTAGGAAATGTTTTCCTCCTTTTATAACAATGAACATGAAATTGTTTGAAAAATAACCTTCTTGAAAATAGCTAATTTTCATAAAGTATTTGTCATGATTCCATGTTAGACCTGGTATTTATTCATAGTGAAGATTTTCTTAGACTTTTCTTTTATCATTCAGTGCAGTGTTACAATGTAAACATATTTTTTTTGCTCTGTGTTCTGTCATGAAGATAAAGATGAAACATTTAAGATTTGGTAATCAGTATACAGAGGTAGCAAACAAGTGTCCTTTTAGTTAAGCTGGTTTAGATAATTTTAAATGTAGTGAAATGACAAAATTTAAGTAAAAAGTAAAAGTTGTTTGTGGCATACTGTCTTTTTTCTGTTTATTATAGGATTTTCTTCCCTAATCCTAGTTAGGACAGCTAATACTGTCTGTACACATTGCTAAATGTTTCCTTGGCTTGAAAAATCAGACGTGATTCAGAGCCACTGTTCTAAATTGATAAAATTATGAAAAGAACTTACTCATGACAATGTGACTAGTAGCAGGATAAAAAATTATTCTAAAAATCTTGTAGGCAGTATTTACAGCATTCATAGCTAAGTAAGTTATGAAATAATTATGTAGGGTTGGGACTGTATCAGTTTTATTTTTGCATATACACATATGTATTCTGTGTATGAATATGTTTGTGTGTACTGTCTGACATGTTCATCATATAAAGTATATATGTAAAATACATATATATCTTCAAGCACAGCTGAAGTGCCAGTGGAAAACGCTATTAATTGCTAAAAATGATTGTCTTTAACTCCTTTGAAGAATATCTGCTTGAAATTTTTATTAGTTGAAAACTAATGCTATTGAGGAAATTTAACTGTTGTATATCTTGTTAATTTCAGCTACTACGCCTTGGTTTGAATCTTATAGAGAGACCTTTCTTCAGTCAATGCCAGCGTCAGATCATGAATTTCTGAACCACTATTTAGCATGTATCCTTTTATCTTTGTGTCCTGTTAAAATCAAACATGGAAGTTATCAATCTAAGAAATAGTTACATGAAGGCAAAGTTGAAAGAAGACAATAGAGGAACTACTTTTTTTGATGATGTATTCAGATTAATGATGTATTCAAATTGACTTGATTAAGAAATATAAATGTTGAGAGCTTGCTTATACTTGCTCTTCATCTCCCAAGTCAAATAATTAAGTCTTTTTACTTGTTAAGTTTTTAAGCCATTGTAGAAAAAATGTAAGCAGTCAGTGTTAATTGCTTTTACTGACTGCTTTTACAAAAGTTCCTATTTGAAATTTTTTCATTTTAAAGCTGTTTCTTAGCTATTTAAACAATAACCTTTTAACAATTACAGAAAACTAAAGTGATTTCGTTTTCTTAATGAGAAAAACTGAAGTGTAGGATAAAGTATGAAACTGCACTAAGATACTAGAATGGAGAGGATCAAATTTCAGCAGCCTGTTCACTGTGTTGGTAGTTCTGCAGTTTTGAAATAGTTTATTTTCATTTTCATGAATTTTCTTTATATAAATGTAAATGACTTAAAAATGTGAACAAAAAAAAATCTTTTAAGATGCAGAACCCAGAGTTACTGTGAAGCAGTGTTGGAGGAATTATTTTGCACTTGCAGTGAAAACTTGTGAAATCAGATTTTTTTTTTAGCTCACAGTATATTTCCTTACAGTTTATTTTAATGGAATAATACTTATCATTGAGTGTAAATTACCTTAATAATGTGGTTTACAAGGTATGTTGGTAGCATCATCTAGTGAAGCTGAACCTATGGAACAATTTTCAAAGTTGTCACAAGAACAACATCGAATTCAGCACAACAATGACTATTCTTATCCCAAGTGGTTTATACCAAACACACTTAAATACTATGTACTTTTACATGATGTGAGTGCAGGAGATGAACAGAGGTAAGCTTTATTTTCTTTATTTAAAAATGTTTCCTATTAAATGACATTGATTGGACATGACATTCCAAATTTAGATACACTTTTTATTCAAGAAAGTGAAAAAATTATTAATAAAATATCATTACATCTTTTACTTCAGAGTTAGAGTCTATAGCTAAGGTCATTTTTTCCTTAGATTGCTTACTCAAGCTTTACTATTTTTTTTTTAAAGAATTTTTTTTTAATTTTCTTTATTTATTTGATAGAGACAGCCAGAAATTGAGAAGAGGAGGGAAGATAGAGAGGGATAAGAAACCGAGAAACACCTGCAATCCTGCTTCACCACTCGCAAAGCTTCCCCTCTGCAGGTGGGCACTGAGGGCTTGAACCCAGGTCCTTGTGCACTGTGATATGTGCGCTCAACCAGGTGTGCCATCACCCGGCTCCTCAAGCTTTTCTTTCAATGTATATTTCTGTTGTTATAATCTTTGTACAGGCGTAATGGCCATTTTACACCTGTAAGTTTTAATTAACTTTTTACTTTATGTAAGATTATTTCTCTTTTTCTCCGTAGTTTTCCTCTTCTCACTTCTTACTTTTACTTATAGGAATTTCTTTTTATACTCTTGTCACTTTGTATTTTTAGCCTTGATATATTTCACAGTCTCAACATTTCTTTTCTTTGCCTTCAGGGTTACTGCTGGTGCTTAATACCAGCATTAGGTATCCACAGCTCCCAGCAGCCATTTTTTTCCTCCTCCTCCCCTTTTAATTTGATAGGACAGAGACATATTGAGAGGGGAAGCTGATATAGAGAGTGAGAAAGACCCCTGCAGATCTGCTTCACTGCTTGTGAAGCGTCCCTGCTGCAGATGGGGAAGGTGGGCTCAAACCCTGGTCCTTGCACATAGTACTATGTACGCTTAACCCGGTGTGCCACTGCCCAGCCCTTCAACATTTCTCTGTGTTCCTTTTAATATTCTGATTCATGATTTGCAATTGTCCTTTTATCTTTGAGTCAATGAATAACTTCTCTTTAAAGATAAAGTAAGTTCTTGAAAAACAGTATTGAAATTAATTTCAGATTTGTGGCTCTAGAGTTTATCTTGACTTTCTTGTTCAAGTCGTCCATCCAGTAAATCATTTGTTTCCAGTTCCTACTCTGGTATCTCAGTGGCATTTAAGACATTTAGTTAAATAATCAATTTTGTCTTTGAGGGAGCAGAAGCCATTATCTTTATCTTGTGTATAAAACCAAAGAATTACTCTGAGGATTACTGGTATTTAGGATTTTTAAAAAGTTATAGTCTGGAGTTAGTTGGATAAGGTGTCCTGTATGAATGTGTCCTATATGAGTGTGACTCGGCAGTGCTGTGCCCGGTAGAGCTCAGACTTGACACTGTCTTGAATGAAGGCCTAGATTTGAGCCTTTGATCCTGACCTGCAGATTGGAAACTTCCAAGAGTGGCAGAGCAGTGCTGTAGCTTTCTCCCATTTTGTCTTTTTCTCTCTGTCTCTTATCCTCTATCAGAGAAAGAAAGAAATGGCTGCTGGGAGTAGTGACACAATGTGATCACAGTGTCCCCAGCAACAGCTGTGGTGGGGGAAAAAAATGGAAGAGAAATAGAACTCTTACAGTTTCTGTCAGTTGAATATGGTATGTGTATGTATACATATATATGTATATATATATGTGCATATATAAATCTATATACATATATTTGGTTGTAGTGGGATATTTAAGCATTGATTCAAATACTAGATCATTGATCTTTATGCTTAGTGATATTATCAGAAAGGCTAGTGAAAATAGATGGTTTATAGTACTTGGCCTGTCCATTCTTAAGTATCAGTGTCTGCACATCTGTAACCATTCTCCTAATACAGCCTTAGTTTTATGGCATGTAATATGATTTGTCTGTTAGGCTGTTGGTTTGTTTGGACAGTGTCAGCATGTATACTTTAATATGAAGCAAAATCTTCAAGGTTTTTTTGTTACTGTTTTGTATCTGATAGTTGAAAAGTTAGTTCTATTTTTCAACATCTCATTCTCCATCAGAAAGTTCTGTTTGCTAATAGAATAATATCTAAGACTGTTTCATAATTTGAATGATGCCCTGCTCACCATCAAGGTTAATTAAACCAAAATATTTGTTTTTTCTTGCATCTGAGGTATAATTCATAGATTACTTTGCAACAGAAAAGGGTAGGGTAGGTTTTATGTAATAAATAACCCTGACAACTTTTCTCTTCCTCTCTGCTGTGTCACTTTGGGGAGAACTAAGGGAAGAGTGAGTACATTATGGCAGGAAAGATCTTTCTAGGTTTTGGTGAGGTTATGTTTCTGTTTTCGCTTTATTTATTTATTTATTTATCTTGGTGGCACTGGTGTGTCCTTGTGCTTGTGTGTTCCCTGCACCCAGGGCAGTTTTTTTTCCCCCCCATTTTAGAGAGACCTCAGCACTGCTCTGCTATCCATGTAGCTTCTGCTGGTATTAGTAGCATTTACATATTTTGATAAATATTTGTTATATAGCATTTCTATAAGTCATATTTTCATTTTTAAATTATAGAAATAAATATTTAAAAAATTAAGCTAGAGTACTGCTCAGCTCTGAGTTGTGGTAGTTCCTAGGTTTGAACCTGGGACTTTGGAACCTCAGGTGGGAAAGTCTTTTTTGTAAGGCCATTATGCTACCATCCCTATAAGTTACATATTTTCCAAACAATGGTCTTTATAATTCATAGGAGAATTCCTGGTCTATAAGGTTGAAGTTGGCTTTTAGAAATTTACACATTGCACATTAGCAAATGGAAGACTTATAGATGCCTTGCTGAAAACAAACTGTCATACTATAGTTATCTAACTAGTTAAACCATCAGAACACTCTAAATAATATATAGCAATAGCTTGCAATATTTTAGTTCATTAAACGTACTTTGGTATCTATTTAAAGGTGATACCCAAGCTAAGTTATTTCATTTAGATTTTTGATCTTTAATATTTTTGTTGATAGTCTCTAATTATTTGTCCTAAAAGCATTTTGATTTATTTTAGTGTTTTCATCACCTGTGGTCTACTCCTCTTCTATACAAACTTTTTTCTGTGTATTTCAGAGCTGAATCAATTTATGAAGAGATGAAACAGAAATATGGAACTCAGGGTTGCTACTTACTTAAAATTAATTCTCGAACATCTAATCGAGCATCTGATGAACAGATACCAGATCCTTGGAGTCAGTATCTCCAGAAAAATAGTATTCAAAACCAGGTATATGTAAAAAACAATGAAACAAGCCACCAAGGCTATATCTAAATTTTAAGATGCAGTGGTACCAGCATAGAACTTTTATACAAGTCTTAGTTTAGCTGGAAGAATTATGTTTTGTGAAATCATAGTTTTGATTTGTCAGCATGTGATTTCTTAAATCAGTGTTCAAAAACTGGTTTTATTTAAATGCAAAAGTTCCTAATGTATTCCTTTCATGTAAATGCATATATGTTTTTAGTATTAATTATCTTTTTCTTGGAAGTCGGAAGGTGAATTACATGTTGAGAATTGAGTTAGGTTGGAGGGGCCAGGTGGTGGCGCACCTGGTTGAGCGCACATATTACAATGCGCAAGGACCCAGGTTCAAGCCCCTGGTCCCCACTTGCAGGGGGAAAGCTTCATGAGTGGTGAAGCAGTGCTACAGGTGTCTCCCCGTCTCTCTCCCTCTCTATCATCCCCTTCCCTCTTGATTTCTGGCTGTCTCTATCCAATAAATAAATAAATAAATAAATAAATTGAATTAGGTTGGCTAGGCATGTAGAGAATAAAATTTGAACTTGTACATTTACTTTGTTGTGAATGCTTACAGTCAGTTCTTTATTGCATGCTTTATTTACATGCTCTGGGGTTGCCTTCCTTCATTTTCAACTTGTTGTTCTTATGGCCACCTTTTGGAGCTCATAACTTTTTAGGTGGGTGGGCTTTTCCCCATAACTTTCCTCTGATTTTCTTCTGAATTTTCTCGAAGTGCTTCTTCCTAATCTCCTTTCTGTATAGTTCTAGGCTAATGTTAATTGTTGTCCAAAGTGGGCATTTGTGAGATTTCACTCTGTCAGACTTTAAAGATGGAATTGATGTCACTTGGTAGTAGTCAAATGCCAGTTCCTGTGCTTAGTTCAGATAATCAGGAGTTGACTGTTCATTGTATAGGAGGATTTCCTAAGTCAATGAAAGATACATCTATATTTTGGGGGGGCCTGGCAGTAGCGCATCTGGTAGAATGTGCATGTAACATCTGTATTACGTATGGTTGAATCCCATTCCATATTTTCTATATAATATTATAAAAAAACTTATAGTGAAGTTGACATAATTTGATGTTCTAGTAGAAATACATTTAATAATATTTGCTGTTATTAAATGACATTTGTGTCTTTCCATTTTGCTTATGGAATTTTATATCTAAATATAGTAATATACTGCTGTTTTACTTACTTTGACGTTGAAATGATTGCCAACCTTAATAAAATGGTGGGAAAAGTTTTTTTAAAAAAAGTCACTTGGATATGAAGGAACTTTAGTTTTGATCTTCCAGGGTCACACTCAGAATAGCACCAGTGCTGAGGTAGTTCAGAGTCTGGCCATCTGTAGCTGGAAAGGGGAGTATAAGTCATACTGGCTAGTTTGAGAACTTTGAATAGAAAAATAGGCGTTAGTAATTCTATAGTTTAGAACTCTGGAAACTGGTGATTTGAGGATGGCTTGTTTCAGTTATAAAATTCACTCCTGATCAGATGTATCAGTTTCCTTTAAACCTATGAAAACTCACGCTGTTGTCTGAAGTGGCCCAATTCCATGTTTAAATAGCCTGAGAACATCAAGAATTGTCTGCCTTTGCTTGTATTCACTAGTTTGTTGGGAATCATATCAGCTTTTCATTAGTTTAATTTTCAAAATATAGGATGATGACTTTCACATCCACTTTTATAATTTTTCCAGGTCAAATATGCCTAGGTTTTCAACCCATTTAAGTGACAGCTTCAGAATATTTAATGTCTCAGTCACTTTCCTTTTACTAAATTCTAGCTTATACATTTCCCTCAAGGCACGGTGCCCAGGGAAATAACTCTTATTTATTAATCATGTATAGTAGTCTAGGTGTTTTTAAATTTTAAAATTTATTTTTAATTAATTATTTTTTACTAGAGCACTGCTCAACTCTGGCTTATAGTGTGGTTGTGTGGAGGATTGAACCAGGGACCTGGAAGCCTCAGGCATGAGAATTTGTTTGCATAACCACTAAACTATCTCCTTCACCTGGTATTTTTAGTTTTTTTTTAAATTTATTTATTCTCTTTTGTTGTCCTTGTTATTGTTGTTATTATTGATGTCGTTGTTGGATAGGTCAGAGAGAAATGGAGAGAGGAGGGGAAGACGGAGAGAGGGAGAGAAAGATAGACACCTGCAGACCTGCTTCACTGCTTGTGAAGCAACTCCCCTGCAGGTGGGAAGCCTGGGGCTCAAACCGGGATCCTTATGCTGGCTTGTGCTTTGCGCCACCTGCACTTAACCCGCTGCACCACTGCCCAACTCCTGGTATTTTTAGTTTTAAATGTTCTTTGCTGACTGAGAAACGAGTCCTTTGTACAAACATTGCACTATATGTTTTTCTAAAACATTTCAGATATATTTAGAGTGTACTTTATTTAGCTTACTAACACTGTGTTCATGACACAGGAAATTACATGCCACCCTTACTTTTTCTTCTGTCTGCTTCTTTGGCTTTAGTAGAACATCTCCCTGGTCAATATTCCTTACTTAAGACACATGTCCAGGTATTCCTATGGGAACATGCATATCACATAACTAGTTAAACCAAGAGAGAGACTTTTACTTGATAAGAACTGGGATAGTAGATGACTGTAAAAAGTAATTATGTAAGAATGTGTGTCATAAATTTGGAGTAGAGTGACAGGATGAAAAACGTGAAAGAAATTAAGAATCTGGTGGCTTGAAGAGAAAGTCTTGATGTAGCAAGTATATGAGGCTGCTCAGAATAACTGTAGTGTCTGATGGATTAGTAGTATTTTAAGCATGATTACATGTAACGGCTAATGCTTTTTTATTTTATTTTGATAGGACTCATATGAAGATGGCCCTTGTACTATTACTTCAAATAAGAATTCTGATAGTAACTTGCTTTCACTGGATGGATTAGATAACGAAGTCAAAGGTCTTGATATATTTTCCCAGTTTCTTTTATAATTGAAAATATGCACTGTGATCAGAGTATTCTAGTTTTTATAGATAATGGAAATTTTTATATAAAGTAATGAGCATTCTAGCTTGTCCTCTGAAGATTGTTTATTCCTTTGTTTACATTTAAAATATTTTATAGGAATAATCCATCAGATAGCTTTTATAAAAGTTTGTAGAAAGCAAAGGAAGATGTCTAGTTATCTGCAAATCACATTATTTTGAGAGCTGCTTTTTATATTTTAAATTAGTTTTGGGTAGTGATGGATCTAAATTTTTCATACTGCTTAATTGTGCTATTTAAAAGTAATTATTTTATTATTTAAAATTATATTTTCTTATTTACATGAATTTTAAAAGTTCTGTTTTGTGTAGTAAGTATTAAATCAGGCCCTGTAGTTTTAGGGAGAAATGGTTGTTACTACTATTTCTTAGACTTATGAAAAATACACAGTGATAAAGAGTACCCAAATTCTTTTTTCCTCTTCAGTGATATATTAGCAATAACAGTTTTCTGTCACATTCTGAGAGTAAAAGTAAGGTCTGTTTTTCAGTAGATGGCTTACCAAATAACTTTAGAGCTCATCCACTTCAATTGGACCCATCTGGTGACCCATCTAACGGTATCGATGGCCCAGACTATGTAAAATCTGCTTCATCGTTACATGAAACAAAAAAGACAAGCACTGGAGTCATTCATGGTGCGTGTTTAACCCTCACTGATCATGACAGAATTCGACAATTTATACAAGAGTTTACATTTCGGGGTCTTTTGCCACATATAGAAAAAACTATTCGGCAGTTAAATGATCAGGTAAGAGGTTTTTTTGTTTGTTTTTTTTTTTTGGAGGGGGGGCAGTGTTTTTAAGATTTCAGTAAGTAATAAACTTGTTACTGTTGATACTGTCATACAATTAAGTATTTAATTATTGCGGTGGGTGGGGTGAGGTGAAATGGTAGGGAAGGGAGGGGAGGGTGGCACGGGGACTAAAGCTCTGGATTTAGAAGCGTGAGGCCCTGAATTCAGTCCTCAGCATCATATATGCCAGAGTGCTGCTCTGGTTCCCACCCCTCTTCTCTTTCCCTCCCTACACTTTCCCTCCCGTCCCTCTTTTTCATGAATAAAGATGCAAAACTATTAAGTATTTGTCATTAAGTATATTTTCTTTAAATATCTAAAGTTGTTAGATGATGGCTCAGAATACCAGGACATACTGCTGTCACCATCTGTGATAAAATTCTATAGAAGTCCTAGAAGAGTCTCACTCTCTAGGCTCCCTAGAGAATTTGTCAACATATTGGACAGTTTGCTTTAGATCAATGTTGTTAAAGTGGATATTTGTTCATTTATAAAATTTAATATTAAAGGTCTTGTGTTTTTCAACATATTTGATCTTTTAGCTGATATCAAGAAAAGGTTTGAGTCGATCTCTGTTTTCTGCAACTAAAAAATGGTTTAGTGGCAGTAAAGTTCCAGAAAAGAGCATTAGTGAGCTGAAAAATACATCTGGTTTGCTGTGAGTATTATTGTTTGGTCTTTCCTTTGATTAGTTGTTGACTAAATGATGTCCTGCAAAAATTCTCTTTAATATTTTTGTTTTATAGTATACAAACTCTGATAAAAATAAACTACATGAAGTTACAAAAACCCTCTAAGTAATTAGGTATCTAAAGTCAATACATGTGAAAGTTTCCTTACTTTGGGTTTGTATCCTAACTTGCAAAATGATTGATTAGACATTTGCTAATTATTATTATTTTTTAAACCAGAGCACTGCTCAGCTCTTGCTATGGTGGTGTGGGGGATTGAACCTGGGACTTTCGGAGCCTCAGGCATTAGAGTCTCTTTGCATAACCAATATGCTATCTACCCTCCACCCCATTAATGATTCTTTTATGTTAAAATATTGTAGGCTGGTGATTCTAAAACACATTTAGAATTTTGAATTTAATATAAAGTCCTGTTCTAGGGAAAAGGAAAATTCATTTTTAATTTTCTTCCCTGTTGTGTAACCGCTTCTTAAATGTAACCTTTTACTTTAAATTTGACAGTAGAGAAAGTGCTTCCCTGATGCTGAGAAGTTCTGATATTGAGGCAGTCAGCTATATAAATTGTTTTTGAAAAATGTCCCTTTTTTTATTAGCGGTAGAATTTTTATGAAACCAGATCTGTTTTTCTCATGTTCTGGATAGTGGAACCACTTTTAGGCATTTTGTAATACTTAATGACTTAGGATTCAAAATTTATGTTACTTTCTTATTTTTTATCGACAGGTATCCACCCGAAGCACCAGAGCTTCAAATCAGGAAAATGGCGGACTTATGTTTTTTGGTGCAGCATTATGACTTGGCTTACAGTTGCTATCATACTGCCAAGAAGGATTTCCTTAATGATCAGGCAATGCTTTATGCCGCTGGTGCCTTGGTTGGTATTAGACTTCTTTGCTGTCAGAAACGATTAAGATTTTTAGTTTATGAAATAATATAACAAAATATCTAGGGATAAAGCTGTACTGAAGAAACGTATCACATTTTACAGCTTTTGAATTAGTTTATGCTGAATTAGTGAATTTTTCTCAAACTAGGGCACTTAAACATGGTGAGATGTCAGATTTCTTAGTTTTAACTTAGTAACCTCTAATTGTTGTGAGTTTTTATTTTCAAAATTCATTTTGAATTTTTATTATATTGAAAGTATTCTGCTTTATTTTTATTTTTATTTTTTTTGCTTATCTTTATTTATTTATTTATTGGATAGAGACAGGTAGAAATCGAGAGGGAAGGGGGTTATAGAGAGGGAGAGAGACAGAGAGACCCCTGCAACACTGCTTCACCACTTGCAAGCTTTCCCACTGCAGGTGGGGATCGAACCTGGGTCCTTGCACATTGTAACATGTGCACTCAACCAGATGTGCCACCACCCGGCCCCGGTATTCTGCTTTTTATTTAGGGCATTTTCCTTCCCTGATGAAGGTTATAATTTTTTTTTGTTTAATTTTTACTTTCTTTTACTGTGAGGTTAATAATGTATAGTACAGTTGGCACATGGACACAATTTCCCATCTCCCTTTGATAGGTGTCTGCAAACACTCTCTCCTGCAGCTTGGGTCCTTTTCCATCATCATGTACCAGGACCTGAAAGTCCTCTCCTGCCACCCTTCTCCCTGTCCTCCTTCCTCAGAATCCTTTGCCTTGGTGCAGTATATCCAACCGGTCTAAGTTTTACTTTGTGCTTCCTCTTTCTGTTCTTGTTTCTTAAGTTTTGCATTATGAGTGAGATCACCTTATATTCATCCTTCTCTTTCTGGATTATCTCACTTAATATTCCTTCAAGCTCCATCGAAGATAAGGTGAAAAAGATGATTTCATTTTTGATAGTTGAGTAGTATTCCATTTTGTATATATACTACAACTTTCTTAGCTACTTACTTATTGTTGTATACTTCAGTTGCTTCCAAGTTTGGGCTGTTAAACTTGTGCTGCTATGATACACAGATGTCTTTGGATGGGTGGGTTTGGTCCTTTAGGATTTATCCCCAGGAGAGGAATTGCCAGGTCATAGGATAGGTCCATTCTAGCCTTCTCAGAGTTTTTCAGATTACTCTCTATAGGGATTGGACCAATTTACATTCCCACCAACTATGCAGGAGGAATCTTTGGCCCCCACAACCTCTCCAGAACTTGTTGTTACTGTCCTTTCTGATGTATGACATTCTCACAGGAGTGAAGTGGCATCTCATTGTTTTTATTTGCATTTCTCTGCTGATCAATGACTTGGAGCATTTTTTTTTTTTCTTCATATGTCTATTGGCCTTTTAGATCTCTGGTGAATATTCTGTTCATATCTTCTCTCCACTTTTGGATGGGATCATTGGCTTTTTTGTTGCTGAGTTTGGTGAGCTCTATATATTTTGGTTATTAGACCTTTGATAGATGGCTTATAAAGATCTCCCATTTTGTAAGGAGTCTTTCTATTTGGTTGGTGGTGGTTTTTGCATTGCAAAAGCTTTTACTTTTGATGTAGTCCTGTTGATTCATTTTTGTTTTGCTTGTGACTGGACTTGAGTTATTGATGATGGCTTTAAAACTTAGGTTGAAAAATGTTCTGTCAATATTTTTCTATAAATATTTGATAGTTTCTGGTTTGATATCCAAGTCCTTGATGCATTTTGAGTTTACTTTTGTGTGTTGTGGTGTGATGAAGTGGTTCAGTTTCATTTTTCTGCATGTTTCAACCCAAATTTCCCAACACCATTTGTTGAAGAGACTTCTTTATTTAAAATTTTGGGCACTCTTGTCAGAAATTAGATGCACGCAGCTGTAGGAGTGAAGGTTATAATTCTGTGTTTGCTATTCTGATCCTTAGCCTAGGAAAAACGTGATGAGTGAATACAACTCTTATCTGTACTGTGGTTATTTCCTGCTTAACTCTTCACATATTGCTATGGTCAAAATGTGTTGTAGTTGAAAAGGCCTGTCTATTTTAGAGGGAAATTATCCATGGTAGTTACAGTAATTTTAAACTTAAGATACGTATCATGACTATTTCTTCTTTTGTCAGAGTGTGAAATATTTTTTCCCTCTAGGAAATGGCGGCAGTATCAGCATTTCTTCAGCCAGGAGCCCCCCGGCCATATCCTGCTCACTATATGGATACAGCAATCCAAACATACAGGGATATCTGCAAGTAGGTGGCTAGAATTTACACTTCATTCATTTATATTGTGATTAGATTACATATTTGATTGGTATCCCAAGTCCATTCCAACATGAGTGTGCAAGCTTTCCCACACCAGTAAGCAAGGTACCAGCAGAGTGTTTTGTGACTTCAACTCAATTCTGAGAATATCACTCATAACATCAGGTTCTATAGGCTAAGGGCTCAGCCTTTCGGTACAACCTCTCATTTCAGATGCATGCAGCCTCCTGTGCTTCAGTTCAGTTGACTAGATCTGAGCTTCCCTGGACTCTGGCTTCAGGTTCTCATCATAAGCACAGATCATTGTCAACTGACTGTGAATCAGAGGGCTCTAGGACATCCACCTTAGGTTTGGTTAATTTGATACTGCAACTCGTAGAACCCAGGAAACATGGTTATTCTCTGGCTCACTCACCACAAATGATGCAGATCAACAGCCTGATGGAAGAGATGCTTAGGGATAAGCACAGAGAAAAGGCGTGCAGCTCCCATGCCCTGTCCAAACATGCTGGTCTCTCCCAGGTCTTCACATGTCCGTCAACCCTGAAGCTCCTCAGACCTCATCCTTTTGGGTATTTATGGAGGTTTCCTTACAGGCATGACTGATTAACTTCCTGGCAGTTGAACTCTTCCTCTAGTTCTTCTCTCTGAAATCCATGGGGGTGGGACTATAATTTTTTACTCTCTCATCACAAGGCTGATTATCTTAGCAGCCAACCCTTATCCTTGGCTGTTTTCCATAAATTACCCTTATTAACAAGAGATAGATTTATCACTCTCAACGCTTAACGGAATGCTAAGACTTTTGAGGGGAATGTGAGACAGGTACTGAGGATGTGGACCAAAATTGTATGGAAAACATTTGTTTTCACTTAATTGCCCAAATAGATTTACTTTATCTTACGCTTTGCATAGATGCAAAAGGGTTTCATAAGCTCTCAAATCAAGTTAATATAACCCGATGAGATGATTTTTTTTAATATTAGTATTAGTAAAATTAAATTTTATTTTTTATGTCCTAATTCTTTTATTTATTTATTTATAAAAAGGAAAGACTGACAGAACCATAGGATAAGAGGGGTACAACTCCACATAATTCCCACCACCAGAACTCCGTATCTCATCCTCTCCGTTGATAGCTTTCCTATTCTTTATCCCTCTGGGAGTATGGACCCAAGGTCATGCAGAAGGTGGAAGGTCTGGCTTCTGTAATTGCTTCCCTGCTGAACATGGGTGTTGACAGGTTGATCCATACTCCCAGCCTGCCTCTCTTTCCCAACTGAGGCGGGGTTCTGAGGAATCGGAGCTCCAGGACACATTGGTGGGGTTGTCTGTCCAGGAAAGTCTGGTTGGTATTTCCTAATTCTTTGGGATTTGCAGTTAGGAATTTGTTTAATACAGGGGCTCCTGTTGAGGGTTGTGTTGTATGTAGGGATATCTTTAAACTTAACTGCTATTAAGTAGAGGTTAACCTTTTGAACTACCTTGTCTAATAGGAAAAACACAGAGAACTAAGTAATGCTTCTAGGGAAGAATGTGAGAGTGTTTTGTGTTCATAGTGAGCTCTGCTGGAACTCTTTAGGAATTGGGACATACCACCTGTGAGAAGTCTGAGCTGTTTCAGAAGTGGTCAGAGGAGGTTTGAGGACTAGACCTTGAAAGACAGGTGGCAAGGATTTGAATACAAACTTCTTCAAAGAGAATCTATAGATGATTCTCAGACTTGGAAAAAAATGCTCAACATTACTATTATTAGCAGAGTTCAAATGAAAAGCACAACATAATCTCAAAAATAGGAACAAACTGTCAAGAATGTAGAGAACAAAGAACTCTGGTACACTGTTGATGGGGATGCGAACTGAAGCAGCATCTATGAACAGTGCTTTATAGATTAAAAAAAAAAAATCGAAGTGGAAATTCTCATGAATCTAGATGCTACTCCTAGGCATTTATTCCAAGAACACAAAACATGAATTCTCCCGTCCAAGTGTTAACAAGCCCTGACTGTACTTTCCTTCTGGCATCAGATGAGATCAGATGCATTCAGGGCAGTAATCCTAAAGGATAGCTACACCCCTATGTTCATAGCAACAGTAGCAAGACGAATCAACCTAGATGTCCATTGACAGGTAATTGGATAAAGAAGTCATGGGATATATTACTCACTGGAATATTACTCACCACAAAGTGCTGACCTGCCTATTAGGACATGATGGATGGAACTTGAGGTGGCTGTGGAGGTGAAATAAGGGAGTGAAAGGCAATTACTAGGTGGTTTCACTCTTGGAATATAAGTAACCAAAGCAAATGAGCTGGTAACAAAAGAACAAGCACCACCATATTGTTTGAAAGCTGGCACTTATCAGAGAGAATGGATAGGAATGATGAGAAGGCTAGATAGGTAGAAGGGTAGTCTTAAAATGCACTTATATAGGTGTGAGATTATGCCCCTGGAATTTTACAATATGTGCTCATTAAAACAACTCTTAGTATCCATAAATACTATTATCGACTGGGGAGATAACTGTGTCGGACCACAAACAGGCTTTACATGTCTGAGCCCAGAGGGCCCAATTTCAGTCCTTGGCATTGCAATATGTAAGAGCTAAGTGGTTTGTTGGTGTCTGTCTCTCCCTCCCTCCTTTTCTCCTCCCTGCTCTCCTTCCCTCCCTCTCCTTTCTCCCACCCTTTTTCATCAAAGTAACTCTTAAAATGTTAACTATGATTTGTCAGACAATTGTGACAAATTACCAGTGATTTTTTTTTTTTTTTTAAGCAGTAAAGTGTCGGAAATACTGCTGAAATGACCTTCCCAAGTTAGTAAGTTTTGGTTGTAATTTCAAGGCCAGTGGTATTTTGACATAAGAACTAGCAAGCAAAGTAATGAAAACTATTTTTTCAATCAAAGTTCATCTTCTGATTTCATACTAAGAATGTTTTCATTGTTTTGAAGAATGAATAATCCAGTTTTAGGTTCTTAATGACCACAAAGAAAAACCCTCAGGTTGTTTTTACACGGGTTTTGCTCAGCTATCAGGCAACACTGACCTCATAATGCTTTCATTTCAAACAGCTTAGTGGTGGGAATTAGCTAAATATTCCTAGAAGAAACCAATGCAATTAAAAGAGTTTGAAATAAAAACAAAAATGTGGACATGTTTGTATTCCTTTCAATTCAAAGCAATTTTTAAGTCTGCTGGGTCAGATTGGATTCAAGCTTTTGTGACTTTGCTTTGTAGTCTTACTTCAAAGTTGTGCAGTGTTTTGAGTCTTTCAAATTCGTTTAAGTTTTTTTTTTTTTTGAGACCTATTTATTTGTGCTGCTTCTGGTGGTCTACTTTTTTTCTTGTAGAGGGTGAAGGACAGAGAAGTTAGAGAGTGAGGAGAGACACCACAATACTACTTTGTCACTCAGGAAGTTTCTTTTTCCCTTTGCATAATGCATCCACGCCATGTCTAAGAGCTTGAACCAAGGTCTTTTTGTTGTGGTTTTTATTGTTGATGCCATTCGTTGTTGGATAGGACAGAGAGAAATGGAGAGAGGACAGGAAGACAGAGAGGGGGAGAGAAAGACAAGACACCTCCGACCTGCTTCACCGCCTGTGAAGTGACTCCCCTGCAGGTGGGAAGCTGGGGGCTCGAACCCCCGGATCCTTGTGCCGGTCCTAGCGCTTTGCGCCACATGCGCTTAACCCACTGCGCTACCGCCTGACCCCTGAACGCAGGTCTTTTTGAATAGTAGAGTATGCACTTTACCAGGTGAACTATCTCCTGCCCTTGTTTGTTTGTATTTTTAATTTTATTTTAATGAGTGAAAGAGATAGAGTGAAAGAAAGACCAGAGTACTCTTCAGCTCTGGTTTATGGTGGTGTTGGGAATTGAACCTGAGACACTGGAGCTTCAGGCATGAACGCCTTTTGCATAACTATTATGCGGTCTCCCCAGGCCTATCTGTTACTGTGCATGAGAAAGACAGACAGAGAGAGAGAGATTCACATGAGACAGACAGATTGAGGTTGAGAGGAATACAAACAAGACATCATTCTGACACATGGTGTGCCAGAGATGGAACTAAGAACTCTTACCATTTGAACTGTCTCCCCAACTGCTGTTTGTTTGTTTGTTTGAGACTTTGTTTTAAAATAAGGACATGCATTTCTTTTTACTCAGAAATCAGAAGTGAAAACCTGTGTTAAGCATATCCTCCCATTGATTTTATTGTAGTGTTAAATTGAAGTTTTCTTGTCTTTTACTTTTATTTTTAGGAATATGGTGTTAGCTGAAAGATGTGTATTGCTTAGTGCTGAAATCTTAAAAAGCCAAAGCAAATATTCAGAGGCTGCAGCTCTCCTAATAAGACTGACCAGTGAGGTATGAAAGTTTGCTTACTTAGTGTCGTCTCATGATTTTTTGAAAGTGTTTCTTTTTTTCCTTAAGGGGTGTTGCAAAACAAGTAAGAAAGAATCTCTCTGGGGATTCACAAATGTCTACTTAATTACTTGTTGCGTTAACTTTTAACTGTACTTTACAAGTATTTTATTTATAGATTCTAAGCCTATAGTACTGAACTATGAACTTTTCTACACATTATATGAATCAGGCTCTGACCTGTGCATTAAAATATTTAAAGCAGAACACATGCTCATCATTTCCAGCATGCAATTAAAACTTAAAATGTAGTCAAGTGAGTTTTTACACTTATTTTCACTATCATGAACTTTAAAAATCATCTTCTTCATTAAAAAAATCTACTCTACAAATAGTTGAAATGGAAGAAAAATCAATTCACTTATAGTTGCTGCTGGAGGTTTATAGCAGACATTATTAAGCTATATTGACTCTAATATTATAAGGAGTCGTGGAGCTCTGCTGTTTATCTCTTCTGTCTCCTCTCTGTCTCTATCTCAAATTAAAATGTAAAAAAAAAAAAAAAAAAAAGACCATCAGGAGCAGAGAAGTGACCTTTGGGAGAGGGAGAGAGGATGAAAGAGAGGATGGCAGTACTCCCTTGTAAATATTAGTAAAGACACATTATTTAGATAAGTGCTCTCAACTATTGAGCACTGTACTTTTCCTTAACTATTAATGTAGCCTATGATTATAATTTTGGGGCCAATGTATTTTCTATACATTTAAAAAATTTTTTATCTTTTTTTAAAAAATTTTTATTTATAAAGGGGAAACACAAAAACCATAGGATAAGAGGGGTACAACTCCACACAATTCCCACCACCAGAACTCCATATCCCATCCCCTCCCCAATAGCTTTCCTATTCTTTATCCCTCTGGAAGTATGGACCCAGGATCATTATGGGGTGCAGAAGGTGGAAGGTCCGGCTTTTGTAATTGCTTCCCTGCTGAACATGGGCATTGGCAGTTTGACCCATACTCTCAGCCTGTCTCTCTTTCCCTAGTGGGGCAGGGCTCTGGGGAAGCGGGTCTCCAGGACACATTGGTGGGGTTGTCTGCCCAGGGAAGTCCGGTTGGTATCATGTTAGCATCTGGAACCTGGTGGCTGAAAAATGAGTTAACATATTGAGCCAAACAAATTGATGACTAATCATGAACCTAAAGGCTGAAATAGTGCAGATAAAGAGTTGGGGGGTTTCCGTTTTGTAGATGGTAGTCCTATTTTAGTTATATTCTAAAGAGTCTATACTAGTTTTTCTCTCTTTTCCTAAGCCTGACATCTGATATGCAGGTGGATCCTAATTATTGTCTGGGGAGATTTTATGGCTGGAAATAGGACCAGAAAGCTAGATCAGGGAAGAGAATAGCTCCCAAATATGGGAAAGGTGTATAAATAATGTTGACTGTAAACTCCATCGATTTGATGTGATCTGGAGCCCATATTCAGCTTAGGAGTCTATTTGACCTCTGCATCCCTGTAGATCTGAGCTCACATTCTGTAGTCATGTGTAGGAACGTTCCAAGCTGCCTTAATTTCAGAACCCATCTTCCCCAGGTGGAACATAGAGTATGTTGTCCATCCTTCCTCCGGGGGCTGGAACATTCTCTACCTTTGTTGATTCACGTTGAGGGCAAGGTCCTATGGGGGTCCACAAAGGGGTCTATTGTGTTGTTCCTGATAGAGATGACCAGTAACAATAGAGAGAGAGATCTATTTGAGGTCTAGGCCTGTTATGTCTGTTTGGGAATCTCAGGACTCCCCAACTAGGGCCCCAGGTGATGGGGTAGCCTGATAGTGACTAAAGAGTCATCCTTAAAGTATGTCATTCTCTTGCCCTTATTCAACTTTTGCAGTCCTTACTTTGATAAGGTTAGCTTTGGAGTGAGTGAGGGAAGTATAGTAGGAAGTAGGTGAGGATCTACACATTTTTGTGTGTGATAAATCCCATGAAGATTTTTACTCTGAAATCTCTCTTCAGTTTTGACCTCTTTTTAAAAATCATGTCTTCTTTTTTAATTTTATTAAGCAACTTAATATTTATAAAATTATGACATAATGGTTATAATTCTGCACCATCCCCACCACCAGAGTCCTATATTCCCAACCCCTCCACTGGAAGCTACCGTAATTCTCCAAAGGTGGCAGATAGGGGTTAACTATTTCTATAATTATTTGTCTATATTTGTATATATTTGCCCCCCCCCCCCCCTTCTCCCTTTGATCCTGGCTTCTCTTCTAAGTCACACCTATTACTACTTCCAAATGTCTTTTCTTTTTTTCTCTTCTCTCTCTGGGTCCTGATGGAGTTGTGGTTCAGAGTACTCTGGTCATCTTCCCCTGTTGTTTTTCCTCCCTATGGGAGTATGGGCCACACTTCTTCTTGGGTTGCAGAAGGTGGAAGGTTGGGCTTCTGTAGTTGCTTCCTCACTGGACATGGGTGTTGGCAGGCGGATCCACACCCCCAACCTCTTTCTGTCTTTCCCTAGTGGGGTAGGGCTCTGGAGAGGTGAGGTTCCAGGGTACAGTGGTGAGGTCGTCTGCCCAGGGAGTCAGGATGGAATCATATTTGTACCTGCAACTTGTGGCTGAAAGGCAGTTATATATAAAGCAGGACAAAATGTTTAATAAACAGGAACCAAAAAGCAGGAATAGAGTAGATGAAAATAGGGACTTTAGGGTGGAAAGAAGTTAGGAAGTCTATTTTAGGTATGTTCCTAGAGGCTCATGACTTTAGTAATTTTTGCTTGAGTTTGACAGCTAACTTGGAGATTGACATAACTAATACCTAGGAAGATGGTGTTAGATTGAGAATAGGGCTAAGAAACTGGATATGGGCGGAGAGTAGCTCCCAAACTTGAAGAAAACCTAAATCATTTTTTCTTAATTGGTGATTTCATAGTAGTTTGCAAGATTATAACAGTGGTATTGCTTCACTTAGCACCCACTGCCAAAGTTCTGTGCCCTCAAACTCCCAACGACAGCCACCATAGTTCTCAGGAAGTCTTAGGGACAGTTAGACTACATCTTTTTTTTTTTTTTCTTTCTTTTTCTAAGTTCATGTGTTTTAGTTCTCTGTATTCTACATATAAGTGAAACTAACTACCCAGTAGTTCTTATCTCTTTTTAAGCTTTAGATTTGTATGGTCAGCTGTATTTTAGACTTATCCTCTTAGCTGTTTTCTAGCCACCTTTAAGTTGATAGTATCATTGACTAGACTAAAACTATTTCTTGCCTTTTTGATTATTACCTTATGTTTTGACCAGCCAATTTTGTATTTCTGTAAGGTATAAACTGCTTGACATGTTCCTATATTTGCCTAATCGTAACAGAACTAGAGGAGATTTAGAATAAAATTAATTTAGAGTAAATAACAGAATTAGTGGAGATTTAGAATAAATTATTAAATATGTTTTCTTGTTTTTCTAATACACTGATGGCAGTTATTCTCTTTTAGGGCTATTTGTTTCAAAACAAGGTTTTTGTTACTTTTGGTGTCACTATCAGGGATAGTATCTACCAAAAACCAAAACTGCAATAATTTATAAATGTAGATGTTTGACAATGGAAATTGATTCTTTCTGGGGCCAGGTGGTGGCACACACCTAGTTAAATGCACACACTATAGTGTGTAAAGACCTAGGTTCAAGCCCCTGGCCCCCCACACACACACCTGCAAGGGGAAAGCTTCATGATTGGTGAAGCAGGGATGCATCTGTCTCTGTCTCTTCCCCTCTCTATCTCCCCATCCCCTCTCAGTTTCTGTCTTTATACAATAATAAATTTAAAAAATAAAATAAATAAATTTATTCTCTAATGATATTACAGCATGAAAGTGTCAAATTTTGTTTCAATATAAAAATATATTCAAGATATTGTCAACATAATGTCATGAGTTTCTAGGTCTTTCCTGAGTTATTCAGTCCTTGTGTTTTAAATTTGAGAAGGCTGAGTGTTTATCGTTCTCTTTATTAACTTAGAAGTACATTACAATCAGTTACACACCATCAGAAATACCTAAGACCTATTATTTATTTTAATCAGAATGCCCAGGATTGCTGTTCATTCAAATTTTACAGTTTAATGAATCTTTATAATACAAAAATGTACGGGGGGCTAGGTGTTGGTGCACCTGGTTCAGTCAGTGCATGAGGACTTAGGTTCAAGCCCCTTGTCCCCACCATGCAGGGGGGACACTTCATAGTGGTGAAGCAGGGGTCAGGTGGCTCTCTGTCTCCCCCCCACCTTCCCTTCCCTCTCAATTTCTCTCTGTCTCTATTCCAATAATAAGTAAAATTTTAAAAATACGTAATATATTTTTCTGCATGTGCATACATGTGGCTGTGTTAAGAATAAACCTACAGTACTCATAGTAATTCCAAAAAAATCTTAAAATAGTATTGAGAACTCTAAAATTCTGAAATAGACCATGTAACTGATGTAAACAGAAGATATAAGTGTGGTCAGTGCTCTGTGTACTATAAGGCTACAGAAATTAGGGTCCAAAAAGATTACCCACCGGGTAGGACATATGCTTCCCACCTGCAGGTGGGGTTGTTTCACAGGTGGGGAAACAGGTCTACAGGTGACTTTCTCTCCTCCTCTCTGTCTTGCCCTCCTCTCTGCATTTCTCTCTGTCCTATCTAACAACGACATCAGTAACAACAACAATAATAACTACAACAATCAAAAACAAGGGCAACAAAAGGGAAAATAAATAAATATAAAATTAAAAAGTATTTTATTTTATTTTCAAAAAGATGCAGAGAGAGACAGATTGCAGAGCACCGCTCAACTCTGGTTTATGGTGGTGTGGGGGGGTTGAACCTGGACTTTGGAGCCTCAGGCATGAGAGTCTGTTTGCATAACCATTATGCTGTCTACCCCACCCAGGTTTAAAATTTTTTAAAGCTGTTTTAATGGGAAGTAGAGAATAATTCCAGAGAATGGTGCAGATGTCCCTGGTAGACGCTGGACAGGGGACCTGGGACCTCAGGCATGAGAGACCTGTACTCTCCTGCTGTTATCTCCACAGCCCTGAGATTTTGATGAGTTCTTTTTAATTGGGGCAGTCCTTTGCCAGTGTTAGTACTAACCAAGACAGTGGTCATTCATATTATTCCAAATCATCTAAAATAAACATTTATCTTACAGTGTTTTTCAAATCTGGTATTTAAGTGTTAAAAAAAATATGGAGTAATGGAGTGGAATTTGAACTTGTGATAGGTGACAAATAAAATTAGTGGGGGGGTGTCTTAATTTATTCATTAAATAGTGTTTGTGACATGTTATTGTTGGGCCTAATTTATTAATGACATAGAATATATATTAATTGTGAAGCCAAGTGATTGGTTGAAAGAATCAAAACAGGGTACATTAAAAACCGAATGAAAACAGACTATTATCTGTTGATACATCTGATGATAAAACTGAGGGGTGGGAGACAGTGAGCAAGTAGAGAATTCAAGTGGCTTTTGGAGGGAGGATCTTGGCATTTAGATGGTGGGTGTAGTATGATAACATGTTTGAAGAGGCCTGAAAGCTTGTATTAAGCCACCCTTACCTCCATTAAATATTTAAAAAGCCTGTGTAATGCCAGAATGAAAACAAAAGCAAAAATTACAGGAGAACATTCAAGTAATTATATTGATGATTTTATAGTGGTTTCTAAGATTCAAAAATTCGAGGGGCATAGTTCTACACAGTTCCCACTTGCAGTAGTTTTTTTTTTTTAAAGGAATGATAATCTGCTCTCTTCTTGGTTTGTTTGTTTTTTTTTCCCCTGGAGTTGAGGCCTTGCACATCTGTGATTTTACCACTCGAGGCCATATTTTTTATTCAGATAGAGACAGACAGACAGACACTGAGTAGCACAGCATTTACCAGGTGGTGCTGACACATGGCACGGAATGCGAGCTAGCTGGTGAGCTCTCACTGCTCCCTACAGTAATAGATTGAGGCCATAGCAGTGAAGATGGTATTTCTCACTACTTAAAGATAAACTTTCTTGTCAAGTTGGGAAGGCACTATCTGTAAATGTCTGACAAAGCCCAGTATTGATTAAATATACAAAGGACTCTTAACAAGCTAGATAATCACAAAAGCCCATTCATAAAAGGGTATAAAGAGACAGTTCACAAAAAAAGAACGGAACTCTTAAACATTTGAAAAGATTAACAGCCATACTATCAGTGATAGTGAACAAAGTCATCTTTATAAAACAGGTAAACATTTAAAAGTTATTTTTGTCAGAGGAGAGTAGAAAGCATATACTATCTTACTTTGTTGACTAGAACATAGTACTTTTTTTTTTTTTAAAGATTTTATTTATTTATTTATTTATGAGAAAGATAGGAGGAGAGAGAAAGAACCAGACATCACTCTGGCACATGTGCTGCCAGGGATCAAACTCAGGACTTCATGCTTGAGAGTCTAAAGCCCTATTACTCTGCCACCTCCCGGACCACATAGTACTATTTTTTGATACTACTTTCTTGTTGCTACTTTTTTTGGTAACAGTGGCAATATTGATTGGAATTTGAAGTATGCAGAGCTTTTATGATGTCAGCGGTTCCACTAGAAATTTTAATAAAATATTTGTATAGTTACTCAAAATTTTTATAAAGACACTTTGTGAAGCATCTTTTGTAAAAAAACTGTGAAACAATATCTAGCCAATCAGCTGGAGACTGCATTAATCAATTATGGCATATAATAGAAATTTGACTTTTAATTTCTCCCCATTTTTTTATTTGTGATTAGTAGGTCATAAGACAGTAAAATTACAGTATATAGTTCCATACCACACTCACCACCAAAGTTGTGTCCCCACCCTACCACCTCCGCTAGATAACGACCATAGTGCTCATAAGTCTTAGAAATAGTTTGCTTCTGTTTTTTTCCATCCTCTATGTTCATGTGTATCAGTTCTTTAGATTCCGCATACACGTGTAACCATTTGGTAGTTGTCTTTCATCTCTTTCCTTATTTCTCTGAGCATAATCACACCCTCCTAAAGGTGTAACTTTAAAAGGAATGAGAAACAGATTTCTTGGATAGCTGTCCATGATATTAAATTCAAAAGGCAAAATACTCAGTATATTACCACTTACGTATAAAAATCATGTACATCTTCATAATAAAAGTATATATGACATGGCAGTATACATTTACCTATAAATATGGAATATAGGAGAGAAATGACTAATAACAAGTTACCTTAGGTATATCAGTTGAGGCAAGGAATGGGATATATGTTCTTTTTTTTTTTTCCTTTGCACATCATTATTTAAGAAAAAAAGGATCTGTGTTACATCATTTTTTCAGAAAGAAACTCCCCCCCTGAAACAGTAAAGAATATGAAAGTAAAGCACGTCTCTTAGCACTCTTCCAAGTAATTCAGTTACAAATGTTTTAGTTAAGAACTACTTGTCAATTTTATACTCCCAGTTTTTCTACTTACTGGTTTTTGGAAAAGAATAAAAATAAAATAGTTCATGAAAAAAAATCATCAAAACGTGTTATGACAGTATTGAAGTAGAGTATATCATTTATTGAATATACTCTAGGTTTCCTCAGATCTGTTCTAACACTAATATAATTTTATGATTGCTACAGATAGTTAAAAATGATGGTCTATGAACACTTTTTGATGTGTCTACAGTTTGTTGAAATTAATGCATTTAAAGTCAATGTTTTCTGTTTTCACTTTCCCTGGGGAAAATAATGGCAGCAGAACACATGGAAGGGCATGGTAAGTTCAGCTTAAAAATAGCTGAAAACCTAGAGAAAGTTTTGGTTAAAATGTTGTTGATACTTGGTCAACAACTTTCAGTACTTTCTCAATTATTTGTTAAGTGATGATAGTTCTTTCAGTTGAAAGGTGGTTTCTATGGGAAATGCTACAGAAGCAGTATATGGTTTTTATAGACATGTTTGTAAGAACTCAGTTGAAGCAGAAATTAATTTGACTTGGCCATTCACTAATTGCAAGTAGCAGGCAATAATTTTGAAGAGGATATCTTCTAGACTTTTTAATGGAAGCAGTTATTTTAACTTACTTGAACTACAGGAAAAGGAGAATAATTCCTTTTAACTATAGCAATATTGTTTAAAGGATGAAGTAGTATATTAGTTTTTCCATAATTGTGATTTTTTTCAATTCCCTCCTAACTCTCCTCTTTTGAATAGATGGAAGTATTCTATTGAATGCCAGAGATAGTTTATGGAAGAAATGAGATTTTGTGAATGTTTTTTTAAATATCCTTTTTCTGGTTCGTTTTTAATCAATGTACTGGTATTAAATTTAATTTTGGGGGAGCCAGTACACAGTTCCCCCAGTAGAGTGCACACACTTTACCAAGTGTGAAAACTTTGATTTGAACCCCAAGCCACTGTGTGGGAGGACCACGCAGAGAGAAAGCTTCATAAATAGTGAAGCAGTGCTGTGGTGTCCCTCTCCCTTCTTCCATCTTCTGTCTCTCCCTCTTTATATTTCATCTCATAACAGAGAAAAAAAAAATGTCTGCCAGAGTGATGGAATTGTGTAGGCATGAAGCTGCAGTGAAGCCCTGGTAGCAAATAAATAAATGTGAATTCTAAATTTATATAGCTTTTTCTTGTTTGAAAAGGGATTGCATTTCTCTGGAAATTTACTAACAGTCTGTTTTTTAGCCAAATACCTAACTTAATGAAAAGTAAAGAAATTATGGCACAGATTTTTTTATTAAATATTTATTTATGTATTTATTTATTCCCTTTTGTTGCCCTTGTTTTTTTATTGTTGTAGCTATTATTGTTGCTATTATTGATGTCGTCATTGCTGGATAGGACAGAAAGAAATGGAGAGAGGAGGGTAAGACAGAGACAGGGAGAGAGACAGACACCTGCAGACCTGCTTCACTGCCTGTGAAGCGACTCCCCTGCAGGTGGGGAGCTGGGGTTCCAACCTGGTTCCTTACACCACCAGCTTTGCACCACCTGCGCTTAACCAGCTGTGCTACCGCCTGACTCCTGGCACAGAGATTTTTATGGATTGAAAAGTAATTTGTCCCTATTAGAAGAAAGGGTCATTGCTGTTTGATTGCCACCCCCCCCCACCTTTAGGTGTTACAAAGTAAACATTAAATAAGTGATATACACTCTTTTAAGAAAGCCAACTAAAAAAAAAATTTTTTTTTTATCAATTATCTTTTCCATTCTAATTTTGTAAAACTAATGTTTTTTCTCTTAAACATTCACCAGGACTCTGATCTCCGAAGTGCACTTCTTTTGGAGCAGGCGGCACACTGCTTCATAAACATGAAGAGTCCCATGGTCAGAAAGTACGCGTTTCACATGATCCTGGCCGGCCATCGGTTTAGTAAAGCGGGGCAGGTGAGTGCATGTTCCCTACAGAGAGAGTGTTCTGTTACAAGTACGTAATTGATATCTGTTAGAATTTACTGTATATGCTCGTCATTTTTTCAGTTCTTGTTTCAGATTTTATCCTAAAAATGGAAAAATCTGTTTTGTTCTAAGGTAATATGCTGTGTTGGTAAGTGCATGGGATCTAGACCAACCTGGCTTTAAATCTTGACTTTATATTCATACATTGACTTTCATCAAGTAATTTTCCTCTGAACCTTAGTGCCTTTATTTAGAAAACAGATTTCTGCTCAGATTTTTGGAGGTTAAACAAAATGTTTTTTGTGAAGGTCAGATATATTGAATTCATTCAGACAGACTATTTAACTGTCTTAAATAGAACTTTTAACTCTCCCTACTTTACCCTAGTCTTAGGCCTTCCCTCAGAACGCCTTATGGTATTTACTGAATGATGAGTAGACATCTTCTGTCTCCTGTCCTTGGGAGTAGAAGTAGAGAGAAATATAGTTCCAATAATCATCTCTATATTTCATGCTTCTGCTAGGAACTTAGTGTTTACCCATAAAAGCAACATTATACCCCGCCCTCCCTTCCCACTCCGAGCGAAGACATCACACACGTACAGTTTCACTGCTCCCTGCCTGATTTTTTCATTTGGTAATAAGTGGGTGGGGGGAGAGACTGTAGCACAGGAGATTTCCCTGGCACCATGGTACTCCCTTGTGATGTCAGGGCTTGAAACTGAGCTGTGCTCAGGGCCAGGCAGGTGCTCTATCTGGTGAGCTATCTTTTACCCTTGGTCTTATCTCTTAAAAAAAGATTTATCTATCTTGGGAATTTTTTTTTTGCCACCAGGGTTATGTTGGGGACTCAGTGCCTACATCACGAATCCACTGCTCCTGGCTGCCTTTTTTTTTTTTTTTTTTTTTTTTTTGCATAGGTCAGAGAGAAATTGAAAGGGGAGGGGAAGATAGGGAGAGAGAAAGGTAGGCAGATGCAGACCTGCTTCACCACTTGTGAAGTGACCACCCTCTGCAGATGGGGAACTAGGGGTCATATCCGGATACTTGCACAGGTCCTTGTGCTTTGTGTTATTGTGTGCTTAACCAGGCGCACTACTGCCCAACCCCCAGGAATTTTTTTTTTTTTAATGTCGTAGAAAAAACAGCTTTTTAACATTGTGTTCTTTCCTCTACTTGTGGAAACTAAGACAACTTAGAATATATGTGATCTTATTTTATAGTAGATACAAAACTATAGAAACATTTTTAAAAGTTAATGTATCTTAATAATTGATGCTCCACATCCCCTCTAACACTTGTCTTTTTTTTTTTAATTTTTTATTTATAAAAAGAAACATTGAGTAAACCATAGAATAAGAGGGGTACAAATTCACACAATTTTCACCACCAGAACTCTGTATCCCATCCTCTTCCCCGATAGCTTTCCTATTCTTTAACCCTCTGGGAGTATGGACCCAAGGTCATTGTGGGATGCAGAAGGTTGAAGGTCTGGCTTCTGTAATTGCTTCCCTGCTGAACATGGGCATTGACAGGTCGATCCATACTCCCAGCTTGTCTCTCTCTTTCCCTAGTGGGGAAAGACTCTGGGGAAACAGAGCTCCAGGACACATTGGTGGGGTTGTCTGTCCAGGGAAGTCTGGTCGGCATCATGGTAGCATCTGGAACCTGGTAGTTGAAAAGAGAGTTAACATATAAAGCCAAACAAATTGTTGACCAATCATGGCTGGAATAGTGCAGATGAAGAGTTGGGGGCCCCTCCACTTTGTAGATAGCTATAGTAGGCATATTTTAGTTATATTCCAAAGGGCCTGTGGCTATACTAGTGTTTTTTGTTGTTTTCTTTTTGCCTGAGTCTGAAATCTGATATGCTGGTGGATCCCAGTTTTTGTCTGGGGAGAAGAAGAAGGACCAGAAAGCTGGATCAGGGAAGAGAGTTGCTCCCAAATATGGGAAAAGTGTATAAATATTGTTGACTGTGAACTCCATTGATTTGTTGTGATCTAGGGCCCATATTCAGCTTAGGAGCCTATGTGACCTCTGCATCCCTGTAGATCTGAGCTCACATTCTGTGGTCATGCGTAGGAACATTCCAAGCTGCCCCAATATTGGGACCCATCTTCCTCAGGTGTAGCATAGAGTATGTTGTCCAGCCTCCCTTCAGAGGATGGAACATTCTCTACCATTATTGATCCAAGTTGAGGGCAAGGTCCTATGGGGGCTCACAAAGGGGTCTATTGTGTAGTTCCTGATAGAGATGACCAGTAACGATGGGGAGAGGGATTTATTCGAGGTCTAGTTCCATCATGTCTGTTTGGGAATCTCAGGACTCCCTGTTTAGGGCCCCAGATGATGGGGTGGCCTGATAGTGACTAAAGAGTCATAGTTAAAGTATGCCAGTCGCTTGCCCTTATTCAGCTTTTGTAGTCCTTGCTTTGATGAGGTTAGCTTTGGAGTGAGTTGGAGAACTGTAATAGGAAGTAAGTGAGGAGGGTATCTAAGTCTAAGTAGACACTATTTCATTAGGAACTTGATACTGACTATTGTGTATTTTTGTTTTCAGGTGTATATTTTGCCCTAATTTATGCATACATTGAACATATGCTCTTTTTTTTTTCTTTTGCCTCCAGAGTTATTGCTGGTGCTCGGTGCCTGCACTACAAATCCACTGCTTCTGGAGGCTATTTTTCTCATTTTGTTCCCCTTGCTGTTGTACATATGCTCTGTCTTATGAGATCTGGTCTATATCTAGGTTTTGGGACTTTGTTAGGAAGTGAACCTCCTGGAATGGAATTAGAGAATACTGTGAAAGGAAAGATCTCATTGGAGTAATGAAGGTGAAGGGTTGACATTCCATGCCTGACAGCATGAAGCATGCTGAGGTGGTACTCTTTGTGTTGATTAGGTTGGGATCGGCAGATGCAATATCATTTGGTAAGAATTAAGAGAAGCATGCAGTAAAGTGAGCCCCACCCTAGAGGTTCCAGGACTGGGGGAAATATAGGCTCTATAGAGGAAGTGGGAGGTTCCTGCTGTCTTTGGGTTTAAGAAGACAATAGACAGGTATTTCCATAATAACATTATTTGGCAATTGGGTAACTTTGACATATCCCTTTGTTAGGATTTGCTGTATCATATACAACATCACCATAATTTATGTCCTTTGACATTATTTGGATATAGCTGTGCCACCGGTTGCTTCTGTTCTCCATGGTATAAGCTTTTAAGAGAGTCAACATATCAAAGATTCAGCGTATGTATTTAAAAGACTCAATCTGTGATTTATAAAGTTTGAGACATTCAATCTTTCCCCTCTCATATTAATGGAATAGTGATTTGTATGACTACAAATTGATAGGAGTGTGCATAAACACCATTCCCACCACCAAAAGACTGTGTCCCATCCCCCCAGCCCCCCCCCCCCCATGAAGCTGAACATCCACCCTCACCCTCATCCCAGGGTTTTTACTTTGGTGCCCTACTCCAAACTTGTTGTCATTTCTAATATATGACATCACATTTTAAAAAATATTTATATATTTTTATACTTATTATTGTTGATGATGTTGTTGGATAGGACATAGAGAAATGGAGAGAGGAGGGGAAGACAGAGTGGGGCAGAGAAAGATACCTGCAGACCTGCTTCACCACCTGTGAAGTGACTCCACTGCAGGTGGGGAGCCAGGGGCTTAAACTGAGATAGATCCTTAAGCTGGTCCTTGCGTTTTGTGCTACGTGTGCTTAACCTACTGCGTTACTGCCCAACTCCCCATTTATCACATTTAAATTTTTTTATATATATATATTTTCCCTTTTGTTGATCTTGTTTTGTTTTTTTTATTGTTGTATTAGTTGTTATTATTGATGTCGTTGTTAGGACAGAGAGAAGTGGAGAGAGGAGAGGAAGGCGGGGGGGGGGGGAAGATAGACATCTGCAGACCTGCTTCACTCCTTGTGAAGTGACTCCCCTGCAGGTGGGTAGCCGGGGGCTCGAACCGGTATCCTTATGCGGTTCCTTGCGCTTAGCGCCAGGTGTGCTTAACCCGCTGCACTACCACCCAAGTCCCCATTTATCATATTTTTAAAGTGGTATCTCATTGTTGTCTTTATGTTTCTCTGATAATCAGTGAATTTGAGTCTTTTTCATTTCTCTCAGCTATTTGGATCCCTTCTTTGGTTAAGGTCCTGTCATGTCCTTCCATTTAAAAATCTTCATTGAGTTTAGTGAGCTCTATATATTTTGGTTATTAACCTATCAGTCTCCTTTAAACAGAAGCATCCTGTCCAGAAGGATTCTTTTACTTTTGTGAACCTATCACTTTTGAAGATTATAGACCAATTATTTTATAAAGTTATTTCTCAATAAATGTTGTTTTCTGATATTTTCTCATGAAGAGATTCAACCTCAGTGTCTTTGTAGGAGTATTACAAAAAGAGAGACTATCCTTGCCATTTCATAATAGCAAGTTGTACATAGTTTTAATTTGTCTATTAATAAAAAAAATCTTTTCGTCTAAAAGCGAAACAGTCTGACTATGCATGATACCAGAGTTTGTAATCTATCCTGTGAAATGAATCTTCTCTGAAACAAAAGGCTTAGTGATGAGAATCCATCTCCTTGTTACTAAATCTTAATTCATCATAGAGGTTTGTCTTGACTTCAGAGGTTGCTAGTGACATGTAGTAAATGGCAGACATCTGCTCTAGTGTGACAGGATGTCGAATGGGTAAAATAAAGAATATCAAACCGATTGCCAAACAGAACAGTAGTTTTAAAGTGTGCATATACATATGTATGTGGACATAGTCTCCAAATATTCACACAGAGAGTTTGAGAACTCACGGTGTATTTCCGCTTAACCTAGTTAGTGTACAAGTCTTAACTGTAACTTGTAGAACTGACCATAGCAGAACAGAGATTGCATAAGAAAGCTCTCTGTTACAAGACAATCCCCTGTGACTCTATATGCTCTGTAAACTCACAGTTGCTTTTCCATGAAGTTATTATTCTTAATTTCTAAGGCCTCTTGACCTGCCAGAGCATCTGCTTGCTTTCCTCAGGACCTCATAGTTATAGTTGTATTAGCAAAAGGATTTTCATAAATGTTATATTTTTCTCTTCATCTTAGTCTTCATTAGAGGAAGAACCAGGTATCCGTATATCTTTGTATGCTTATCCCCCCCCCTTCGCTGAGAAATTTGGATTTTAATACTTCATTTTATTTGTTTTCTTATAGAAAAAGCATGCACTACGCTGCTATTGTCAAGCGATGCAAGTTTACAAAGGAAAAGGCTGGTCTCTTGCAGAGGATCACATCAACTTCACTATTGGTCGCCAGTCTTACACTCTTAGGCAAATGGACAATGCTGTGTCTGCCTTTAGACATATTTTAATCAATGAAAGTAAACAATCTGCTGCTCAACAAGGGGCCTTTCTCAGAGAATATCTTTATGTTTACAAGGTGAATACTTTTCAGAGTAGATATTTAAGCTATATTTATGACTATGATAGGTAATGTTTTTCAGAAGGAATTATATCTTGTACCATTTAGTTGTCTAATGAAGTGGCTTTATTAGAAGGTATGTAATTACCTGTCATAATGTAGTATGACAGGATAAATTTTATGCTTGTAGATCTGAGTTACATTGCTCTTCCATAGTTCTTAAGACAGTATTTTTTTCCATAGTTTTTAAGAGAGTATTTTAATATTCTAGTAAGTGCTTGATTTGTGTCTATCCTGGGAATCTTAAAGTTGCCACAAGTTTTCTAAACTGTTATGTTTGTTTCCCCTTAAATCTTAAGTGATTTTACATTGCATTGGCTTCTCTTACCATGCTTGGGAATTGTGTGTTTCTTCTCTCTGTAAAATGGGGAGATTTTAGGTTCCAGGTGGTGGTGGACCTGGTTGAGTGCACATGTTGTGGTGCACAAGGACCTCTGTTCAAGCCCCTGGTCCCCACCTTCAGGGGGAAAGCTTCATGAGTGGTGAAGCTGGTCTGCAGGTGTCTTTCTCTCTCCATATCTCCCCCCTCCTCTCTCAATTTCTTTCTGTCTCTCTCCAGTAATAAATAAATAAATAGATTAAAAAATAAGATGGGTATTGCCTGCCAGCTTCTAGGAAGCCAGCATCACTCTGATATCAAAAGCAGACAGGGACACAACCAAAAAAGAAAACTACAGACCAATATCTCTGATGAACATAGATGCGAAAATATTGAACAAATTCTAGCCAACCGGATACAGCAGTATATATATTAAAAAGATTGTTCATCATGACCAAGTGGGGTTTATCCCAGGCATGCAAGGTTGGTTTAATATACGTAAATCAATTAATGTCATCCACCACATCAACAAAAGCAAGACCAAGAACCACATGGTCATATCAATAGATGCAGAGAAAGCCTTTGACAAAATACAACATCCCTTTATGATCAAAACACTACAAAAAATGGGAATAGATGGAAAATTCCTGAAGATAGTGGAGTCTATATATAGCAAACCTATAGCCAACATCATACTCAATGTTAAAAAACTGGAAGCATTTCCCTTCAGATCAGCTGCTAGACAGGGCTGCCCACTATCGCCATTACTATTCAACATAGTGTTGGAAGTTCTTGCCATAGCAATCAGGCAGGAGCAAGGAACTAAAGGCATACAGATTGGAAGAGAAGAAGTCAAACTCTCCCTATTTGCAGATGACATGATAGTATACATAGAAAAACCTAAGGAATCCAGCAAGAAGCTTTTGGAAATCATCAGGCAATGCAGTAAGGTGTCAGGCTACAAAATTAACATTCAAAAGTCTGGTATTCCTCTATGCAAACACTAAGTTAGAAGAAATTGAAATTCAGAAATCAATTCCTTTTACTATAGCAACAAAAACAATAAAATATCTAGGAATAAACCTAACCAAAGAAGTGAAAGACTTGTATACTGAAAATTATGAGTCACTACTCTAGGAAATTGAAAAAGACAGCAAAGAAGTGGAAAGATATTCCATGTTCATGGGTTGGAAGAATTGACATCATCAAAATGAATATACTACCCAGACCCATCTACAAATTTAATGCTATCCCCATCAAGATCCCAAGCACATTTTTTAGGAGAATAGAACAAATGCTACAAATGTTTATCTAGAACCAGAAAAGACCTAGAATTGCCAAAACAATCTTGAGAAAAAAAGAACAGAACCGGAGGCATCACACTCCCAGATCTCAAACTGTATTATAGGGCCATTGTCATCAAAACTGCTTGGTACTGGAACATGAATAGAAACACTGACCAGTAGAATAGAATTGAGAGCCCAGAAGTGAGCCCCCACACCTATGGACATCTAATCTTTGACAAAGGGGCCCAGACTATTACATGGGGAAAGCAGAGTCTCTTCAACAAATGGTGTTGGAAACAATGGGTTGAAACATGCAGAAGAATGAAACTGAATCACTGTATTTCACCAAATACAAAAGTAAATTCCAAGTGGATCAATGACCTAGATGTTAGACCAGAAATTATCAGATACTTAGAGGAAAATATTGGCAGAACACTTTTCTGCTTAAATTTTAAAGACATCTTCAATAAAATGAATCGAATTACAAAGAAGACTAAGGCAAGTATAAACCTATGGGACTACATCAAATTAAAAAGCTTCTTCACAGCAAAAGAAACCACTTCCCAAACCAAGAGACCCCTTCCAGAATGGGAGAAGATCTTTACATGCCATACATCAGACAAGAGGTTAATATCCAACATATATAAAGAGCTTGCCAAACTCAACAACAAGACAACAAATAACCCCGTCCAAAAATGGGGGGAGGACATGAACAGAATATTCACCACAGAAGAGATCCAAAAGGCCGAGAAACACATGAAAAAATGCTCCAAGTCATTGATTGTCAGAGAAATGCAAATAAAGACAACAATGAGATATCACTTCACTCCTGTGAGAATGTCATACATCAGAAAAGGTAACAGCAGCAAATGCTGGAGATGCTGTGGGGTGAGAGGAACCCTCCTGCACTGCTGGTGGGAATGTCAATTGGTCCAACCTCTGTGGAGAACAGTCTGGAGAACTCTCAGAAGGCTAGAAATGGACCTACCCTATTATCCTGCAATTCCTCTCCTGGGGATATATCCTTTTTTTTTTTTTTTTTAATATTTTAATAAATTTAGATTCCTAAATTTGTTTTTAATTTTTAAAAATATTTTATTTATTTTATTTATTTATTTCCTTTTGTTGCCCTTGTTGTTTTATTGTTGTAGCTATTATTGTTGTTGTCGTCGTTGTTGGATAGGACAGAGAGAAACGGAGAGAGGAGGGCAATACAGAGGGGTAGAGAAAGATAGACACCTACAGACCTGCTTCACCGCCTGTGAAGCGACTCCCCTTCAGGTGGGGAGCCGGGGTTCGAACGGGGATCTTTATGCTGGTCCTTGTGCTTTGCGCCACCTGCACTTAACCCGCTGCGCTACAGCCCGACTCCCCTGGGGATATATCCTAAGGAACCCAACATATCCATCCAAAAAAGATCTGTGTACACATATGTTCTTGGCAGCACAATTTGTAATAGCCAAAACCTGGAAGCAACCCAGGTGTCCAACAACAGATGAGTGGCTGAGCATGTTGTGGTATAGATACACAATGGAATACTACTCAGCTGTAAAAAAAATAGTGACTTCACCGTTTTCAGCCAATCTTGGATGGACCTTGAAAAATTCATATTAAATGAAATAAGTCAGAAACAGAAGGATGAATATGGGATGATCCCACTCTCAGGCAGAAGTTGAAAAACAAGATCAGAAAAGAAAACACAAGTAGAACCTGAAATGAAATTGGCGTATTGCCCCAAAGTAAAAGACTCTGGGTGGGTGGGTGGGGAGAGTATATGTCCAAGAAGGATGACAGAGGACCTAGTGGGGGTTGTATTGTTATATGGGAAACTGGGGAATGTTATCCATGTACAAACTATTGTATTTACTGTTGAATGTAAAACATTAATTCCCCAATAAACAAATTAAAAAAATAAAATAATAAAATTTTGAAAAGGAAAAAAAAATAAGATGGGGAGATTTGGGTGGATTTGTGGCAAGTCTGTACCTAATTATGGTTGTGTAAACCAGAAAGGTTAATAAGAAAGAAAAATATTTCACTGAAACAGCAGAAAGAAAATACAAAAGTCTAGGTTTGAAAACACAAGTAGAACCTGAACTGGAATTGGTGTATTGCACCAAAGTAAAAGATTTTGGTGTGGGTGGTGGGGAGAATACACGTCCAAAAAGGATGAGAGGACCTAGTGAAGGTTGTATTGTTATATGGAAAACTGGGAAATGTTATGCATGTACAAACTATTGTATTTACTGTCAAATGTAAAACATTAATTCCCCAATGAAATTAAAAAAAATTAAAATTAAAAAAAAAAAGTCTAGCTTTGTGTGAAAGTAGGAATTTTTTTTTAAGAAAGTAGGAAGATGTGACTTTCCTTTAAGGTTTATAAACAGTGAATACTGCATCAGTCCTGCCGAAAATAAGTGCCCTTTTATGTTTTCATAAAGTGAAATAATACGGGTTAGAATTTTTGCAGATAGGATTCTATAATGAGTCATGGGAAGTAAAATACATACCAGAGGATCTTTGGAAGTTTAATAGTCAAAGATAACTAGCTAACTGAATAACCTTAGGAAAATTCTCTTTGGCTAAAATAAATAATATCTAAAATTCTTCCCACTTAGTAAAATTTTAGAACTTTAATGTGACAGCTTATGTTGGTCATTTTTTCTTGCTATTTGCTTAACATATTTTCAATATCTTGTGTATTTAACAACAAAGAAACAAATAAGAAGAAAATGACTTACTCTCTTTTTCCATTGTGTTTCTTTTAGAATGTAAGTCAGCTATCACCAGATGGTCCTTTACCACAGCTTCCTTTACCGTATATTAACAGTTCAGCCACGAGGGTTTTCTTTGGCCATGACAGACGACCAGCAGATGGTTAGTGGTTTTATTTATCCTTGTGACTTTTCTGTAATTTTTTTTCTTTACTCCTTTAAGAAATGCTATGTATTTGTTAAAATGTATTACAAAAAGTGATCAATCCCTTTACAATAACAGCAAAAACAACTGGGCATCTAGGAGTAAGCTTAACAAAGGTAAAAGATTTGTGTCCTGAAACTCAAGAATTGATACTAGATAAGCTAGAAAAAGACACAAAGATATGGGAATATATTCTGTGTTCATGAATTGAAATAAATAGCCTCATTAAAAAGACCATTCTGGGCGCCGGCTGGAAGTGCACCAGGTTAAGTGCACATAGTGTGAAGCACAAAGGACCCTCACAAAGATCCTGGTTCAAGCCCCCAGCTTCCCACCTGCAGGCAGGTTGCTTTGCAAGCAGTGAATTGAGTCTGCAGGTGTCTATCTTCCTAGCCCCTCAGTCTTCCTCTCCTCTCTCAGTTACTCTCGTGTCTTATCCAACAAAAATAACAGTAGCAACAACGATGGAAAAGATGGCCTCCAGGAGCAGTGAATTCGTAGTGTAGGCACAAGCCCCAGCGATAACCCTGGAGGCAAAAAAAAAAAAAAATCTCCACCCTACCCAGAGCCATGTGTTGATCTAGTACAATTCCTCTTAAAGTTCACTGATCTGTCTAAGGTACAGAATGAAAGCTATAAAAAAGTATCTGGAACTAGCAAATACTGAGGATCACCAATGCAATCCTGATAAAAGGGAGGCATCACACTTGCTGGCTTCAAATTATATTACAGGGCTATTAAAATCCGCATTGTATTGTACTTGGATAAAAATAAGTCATGCAGGGGAATTGGGCAGTAGTGTAGTGGGTTAAGCGCAGGTGGCACAAAGCAAGGACAGGCATAAGGATCCCGGTTTGAGCCCCCGACCCCCTACCTGCAAGGGGAGTCGCTTCACAGGTGGTGAAGCAGGTCTGCAGGTGTTTTATCTTTCTCTCCCCGTTTTCCACTCCTCTCTCCATTTCTCTCTGTCCTATCCAACAACGACGACATCAATAACTACAACAATAAACAGCAAGGGCAGCAAAAGGGAAACAGTAAAAGATAAATAATAAAAAAATATTTTTTAAAAAGTAGGGTAGTTGAAATAAATATACCACATCATCTATTGGGTTTTCAGAAAAGTCAGGATACATTTTTGCAGCAGATGGCACTAGTTCATTTTCAGAGGTCCTAAAGTCATTTGCATCTATGTTATTGCTGTGTCACTTGACAGGTGTCAGTTCTAGCTTCATTCAAAAAAAAAATTAAAACAATTTGAGTTTTAGAGATCTTACAGCAAGTTGAAGATGCATGACCAAATCATGCATATTTTTTTTTGGCCATACTTTAATATTTTACTTCCATAAAGGGAAGCACATGAGCTCAGCTTGCAAAAATTTGTGTAAAGTTTACCGTAACAATGCTCTATTAGAATGTTGGTGCCAACAATAGTTCATGAAATTCCGTGCTGATGATTTTTATCTCAGTGACGCTTCTCACTCAGAGAGGTCAACCGAGGTCCATGATGACAAAATAAAGGTGTTGATCAAGTCAAACTCAAGTTACACTACACGAGATTGCTGAAATACTGGGTATCATTATTCATGTGCTCATGACAACCTAAAAAAGCTGCATATGTAAGCAAGCTGGATATTTGGGTTCCTCAGGAACTCAGTGTTCATTTGAAGGACCATGTAAACATCTGCAGTCTGCTCACTAAACATGAGGAAAGCACTGCGTTTTCAAGCGACTGATGACTAGGGATGAGAAGTAGATTGTATTCAACAACATGGTGTGCAAGTGGTTTTGGTTCTGATAAGATGATTCACCTCAAACGACATTGAAAGTAGATATACATCAAAGAAAGGTTATGCTCTCAATGTGCTGGGATTTTAAGGGTGGTAGGTTTTTTTGGCTCCTACCAAGGAGCCAAACAAAGATTTTGAATGTGCACTGTTGGCAATTGGATAATTGTGAATCCGTCATCCAGGAAGGCCCAGTGCTCATTAGTCATAAAGCAGCTGGGTTCCATCACTAGTTGACCTCACACAGCTTCAATCACCCATCAAAAATTATTGGAGCTTGGATGGTTTGTGCTGCCACATTCACCATACTCCCCTGTGGTTGTGCCTTCAGACTTCTACTGGCTTCACCTTCTTCAAAACTTCTTGCATGGTATAACGTTCAATTCAGATAAGGCCGTAAATCGGCAAGCACGGATTATTGCTGATAGACAGGTGGTGGTGGTGGTGGTGGTGGTGGTGGTGGTGGTGGTGGTGGTGGTGGTGGTGGTGGTGGTGGTGGTGGTTCTTCTTTTCCTTCTTCTTATACTACTACTTCTTCATCTTTAGATATTTCTATTTATTTATTATTGAATAGATAAAGAGATTTAGGGGAAGGGGTTTAGAGAGACCCACAGACAACTGCAGCCCTGCTTCACCATTCGTGAAGCTTTCCTCCTGCAGGTAGGGACCAGGGGTTTGAACCTGGGTCCTTGTGCATGGTAATGTGAGCTCTTAACCGGGTACACCACCGCCTGCTCCCAGGATAGGACCTTCTGTAAATGAGGTAGTATGAAGTTGACTGAAAGATGACAAGAAGTTATCAAACAAAATGGGCAATATATCATTGACTTGTGTTCTTTGTATAAATAAGTGACCTTTGAAAAACAGAAATAATGTATCATGTTTCTTACGGCAACCCAATATAGTTTTATTTCTTTAGGATTAAGCCCTAAAATTACAGTACTGTGCCTAATATAAATAAAAAATGTTATGCATGCTAAACATTACAATTCCAAACATGCTTATTGTGAACTTAAAAGTTAATTTTTGAGGGTTGGGGAGCTAATTTACCTGGTACAGTGCCTGTTTTGTCATGTGTATTCAAGTACAGCATTGAACAGGCACCAACAGAAACTAGTGCTGTGATTTCTTTTTCTGGCTCTATATCTCTTTGTCCATCTGAATGAAAAGTTGACCTAGGAGCAGTAAAATCACTCAGAAGACCCTAACTTTGCAAAAAAAAAAAAAAAAAAAAAAAATATATATATATATATATATATATATATATATGAAATCTGGTTGTCTAATTAAAATATGTTATGATGTTTTTATAAGCAATGTTTTTAATAGGGAAAGTGAAGTAACTAAAATTTTTAGTACAAGATAAAATAATACATCTTTGCATAATGACATAATAGACCCAGGATAGGACATAGGTGAAATAGGTCATTCTACTTGTTTGAGCATAGATTTTTAAAAAATTTTTTTTTTATTTAAGAAAGGATTAATTAACAAAACCATAGGGTAGGAGGGGTACAACTCCACACAATTCCCACCACCCAATCTCCATATCCCACCCCCTCCCCCGATAACTTTCCCATTCTCTATCCCTCTGGGAGCATGGACCCAGTGTCATTGAGGGTTGCAGAAGGTAGAAGGTCTGGCTTCTGTAATTGCTTCCCCGCTGAACATGGGCGTTGACTGGTCGGTCCATTGAGCATAGATTTAAAAAAAAAAAAAGTGTAAGAATGCTATATGCTTTATTATGGGGTAGCTGTGGGGAGAGGTGGACGTGGAGAGATACATATAGAGGACAAAAACCCTGTTCACTTACTTTATAAAAAATCTTTGGGAATTTTGACTGAAGTTAACATTTGCTAAATAGTTCTACATAAACATTTACTATATTTTCCTTCTTGCCTTTTTCTTTTTTTTCCCCCCTTATCCTTTTCTTTATACTTTAAGTATTTCATATAAAAATTTGTTTGTTGAGGGGAGTCGGGCTGTAGCGCAGCGGGTTAAGCGCAGGTGGCGCAAAGCACAAGGACCGGCATAAGGATCCCAGTTCGAACCCAGGCTCCCCACCTGCAGGCGGTGAAGCAGGTCTGCAGGTGTCTATCTTTCTCTCCTCTTCTCTGTCTTCCCCTCCTCTCTCCATTTCTCTCTGTCCTATCCAACAATGACAACAACAATAATAGCTACAACAATAAAACAACAAGGGCAACAAAAGGGAATAAATAAATAAAATAAATGTTAAAAAAAATTTTGTTTGTTGAAAGGTAGGGGAAATTGATTTTTTTTCAATCAGGAAGAAAAGTATATTAGCACTATAATAAATGTCAGTTAGGCTAGGCTAAATAAGATGATATTTTCCCCTCAGACAGTTGGAAATTGCCTACATACACTTTCTCTCCCTCTCTCTCTCTGTCTCTCTCTCTCTCTCTCTTTCCTGAACTGCTTTTCATTTTAGGGACAGATGTTAATAAGTATTTATTAATTTTGATCTTTTTTTTTTTTTTAAGGTGAAAAGCAAGCTGCTACTCATGTAAGTCTTGATCAAGAATATGACTCTGAATCTTCTCAGCAGTGGCGAGAACTTGAGGGACAAGTTGTGGCTGTGGCTAACCGAGGAGTTATTCCATCCAGTTTTCACCCCACACAGTACTGTCTGAACAGTTACACTGATAACTCAAGATTCCCACTTGCAGTTGTAGAAGGTGATAGGCCTGAGTTTATATTCATGTTTTTCTTTTTTATTTTAGTTTGTTGTATAGTAGATTCTAGATGTATGTACAATAGGCTCAAGATATTTAAAAAAAATTTTTTTTTTATAAAAAGGAAACATTGACTAAACCATAGGATAATAGGAGTACAGCTCCACACAGTTCCCACCACCAGAACTCTACCCATCCCCTACCCTGATAGCTTTCCTTTTATTTAACCCTCTGGGAGTATGGACCCAAGGTCATTGTGGGATGCGGAAGGTTGAAGGTCAGGCTTCTGTAATTGCTTCTCTGCTGAACATGGGCATTGACAGGTCGATCCATACTACCAGCCTCTCTCTCTTTCTCTAGTGGGGAAAGACTCTGGGGAAGCAGAGCTCCAGGACATATTGGTGGGGTTGTCTATCCAGGGAAGTCTGGTTGGCATCATGCTAACATCTGAAACCTGGTAGTTGAAAAGAGAGTTAACATATAAAGCCAAACAAATTGTTGACCAATCATGGACCTAAAGGCTGGAATAGTGCAGATGAAGAGTTGGGGGGGTTCCTCCATTTTGTAGATAGCTATAGTAGGCATATTTTAGTTATATTCCAAAGGGCCTGTCGCTATACTTGTGTGTTTGGTTTTTTTTTTGTTGTTGTTGTTGTTTTGCCTGAGCCTGAAATCTGATATGCAGATGGATCCCCAATTATTGTCTGGGGAGGTGATGTCATGGCTGGAAGAAGGACTAGAAAGCTGGATCAGGGAAGAGAATAGCTCCCAAATATGGGAAAAGTGTATAAATATTGTTGATTGTAAATCCCATCGATTTGATCTGATCTAGGGCCCATATTCAGCTTAGGAGCCTATGTGACCTTTGCATCCCTGTAGATCTGATCTCACATTCTGTGGTCATACTAAGAACATTCCAAGCTGCCCCAATATCAGGACCTATTTTCCTCAGGTGTAGCATAGAGTATGTTGTCCAGCCTCCCTTCAGAGGATGGAACATTCTCTACCATTGTTTATCCAAGTTGAGGGCAAGTTTCTATGGTGGCCCACAAAGGGGTCTGTTGTGTTGTTACTGATAGAAATGACAGGTAACAATGGAGAGAGGGATTTATTCGAGGTCTAGGCCTGTCATGTCTGTTTGGGAATTGCCAGTCCCTGTTCAGGGTGCCGTTTTCCAGCCTGGCTAGCTTCACGGGCGGGAGACAAAGGACCAGGGACTCATGGCTGAACTGGGAACACAGTTCAATCTTTATGGAGGAGAGGGGATGCAGTTCAACAATCTAATCTCTTCTAATCTCTCTTCATTAGAAAGCCCTTTTATGTCTCCTCAGGCAGAAGTGTCAGGAAGAGGAAGTATGTAGGATAGGGGGCGGGGAGAAGGAAAATAGTGCTTGAACCAGTGGGGATTAAACCAATGAAAACAATGATTATGTAAATAGACCAGAGTCAAGCAATGCAACAGAAGGGGTCTTTGAAGAAGCAGAATTTAAAAGCATACCAACAGGGAATCTCAGGACTCCCTAATTAGGGCCCCAGCTGAGGCTAGAGATAATTTACTTATGCCAAAAACTGGGGGTTAGTGATGCTGATAAATTAGGTCCTGATAATTTGTAGTGAGCCTCATTGATAAAACCAAACAAGGGAGACTGCTCACAGCTAGTACATGCAGCGTGCTGTTGGCTATAAAAGAGGCAGTGGGGGGTTAGGGAGGAAACTTTAAAAAAGAATCTAAAAAAATTTTAAAAAGAGGCAATGGCATTCTTTAAGGTAGAGAGACCAGAAGTAGGACCATTTTCTAGAAGAGAATGAATGTTCCAAGGTTATAAAGAGTGACCTAAAAAATGCACAGCTGTGAAAGCAAGGTGTGTTCAGAGAATCAAAGCATATAGTGATGTATGATGCTTCTTCAAGTTAGTTATTTAAGCCTTTCTCTCATAGAACCAATAACGGTAGAAGTGGCTTTTAGAAATCCTTTGAAGGTTCCTCTTCTGCTGACGGATTTGTCACTGCTCTGGAAGTTTCAACCTAAAGATATCAGTGGAATGGATAATGAAGTTAAAGAACTAGTAAGTTATTAAAAGGTATTTGTAATAAGCGTGTTTTGGTAATAGCCTAGCGGGTGCTGTAATAACATTTCTGCTTCACTGAGCTATGCTTACTCTACTTAATACTTATTTTTACTCACTGTAAAAGTCATGATATATGCTTTCTTGTTGAAAATCAGAAGAACCTGAGAAATAACACTTTATTTCTAGTATTTTTTTTGGGGGGAACACCCTCCCATTTTGCAGCATATCTTTGTTATAGTTCTCTTTACACGCTTGTCCTCCTAGAAGGGATTCCCTTCTACTGTGTATGTTTCCCCATTCTATTGGCCTACCTGTGCACTTTGTATTAAGACACCTTCCCCTAGCAGCCAGAGAAACAGCTCAAGCGGTAGAGCATCACACTTGCATGTCTGAGGTTCCTAGTTGGATCCCTAGCACCATGTGTATCATGGTGGTGTTTTGGCTTATCCCTCTCTCTTGGAAGAAATAATAAGTAAATCTTTAAAATAACAAGTAAATAATAATATACATAATATGCAGTATAAGATTAAGTCTTTTTAAAAATCTTATGTTTTTTTTTTTTTGGATTCTATTCCATCATAGGTTTAAGCCCTTTTGTTTCTCCACTAAATGTTGTTCTAGAGGTTTCCATTTGTTTGGCGCCATCATAATCTAGTAATGAAAATTTAGGTGCCTTTTTTTTTATCCTTTTGACGGTTTCTGTGGGGGAAAAAAAAATCCTGTATCTGAAGTTGAAAATTTTTTTTTGGGGGGGGACTATGTATTTTATTTTATTTTTATGTATTATTACTTTTACTGTTTGTTTTTTTAGGGGGTAGGTATTGGGTTATTGGAAAAATCATGATGCATTTTTGGGGTTGAAAAATGCATCATGACTTTTCCAACAACCCAGTGTTTTGAAACTCGGTTTCCCAAAAGTTCATAGCAATTATTGTTTTTTAAAATACCGTAAGTATATTAAGTTTAGTATCTCATCTTTGTAATATTAGTTAGCATTCTTATTTATAAGAAAAAAAATCAGGTATGGTGCATTCAGGGGTTCACCTGATAGAGCTCCCTCCACCACAGTGCACAAGGACCAGGTTCAAGTCCCCAGTCCTCACATGTGGGAGGAAGTTTCATGAGTAGTGAAACAGTGCTGTGTGTCTTTCTCTCTCTCTCTCTCTCTCTCTCTCTCTCTCTCAACCTACATCCCTATACCTCTCAATTTTTCTTTGTCTCTGTCCAAAAGATAGAAAGGGCGTTTGCTGCTTTGACATGAAATTGCCACCATATATTTTTATTTTCCATCTCAATGATTTCTAGTGAAGTTGTTTTTCTTGTGTATGTCCTCCTTTTTATTTTATCTTTTCTTTTTATTGGGAGCTTAATGGTTTATAGTACAGTTTTTGATAAACTGGAACAATTTCTCATCTTCACGTATAGATACCTACAAAACCACTCATGACCGATCGAGTTACGCTGTCTTGTACCATGACCCAAAACCCTCACTGCCCCTTCAGTCCCCCTTCTTCTCCAGAGTCCTTTGCTTTGGTGCAATACACATTATCCAGTCTGAGTTTCACTTTGTGCCAGTGAATTTCCTCTTTTGTGTTTTGTCTTGAGTTCAAACACATTCATATATATATATATACCTTTTTCTCATCCATGTCTCTAATAAACTTATATTTAAGAAAATTACTTTTGACTCAGTTAAATAGTTGTGATCAGCTGGTACATGTCTGTCTGCACCAGGATTGGAAATAGAAAACTTTGCATGATAATATAATTTCCAATATAATTAAAATTAATCAATATGTAGAAATACTAATAAAAGTAATCTGATACTTTATTACAATGCATATTTTACAGGACAGTTTATTTTCCAGGTCACATGTGAAGCTGAAATGATTGGAACTGAAGTGATTTCAGAATTCTTAATTAATAGTGAAGAAACTAAAGTGGTAATTTAAAAATTATTTTTCTGTCTTAAGCCTTTATAAATAAAGATGAAACAAAGTTAAAACAAAATTAAAACATTGAAAGATAAAACAGCTTATTCTATCCAGATTTTAAAATATTTTATCAGTAGTTGTGTTAAAAGTTAGAATTTAGAAGATGAGGTAACTGAAATTGTTCAGGAGGAAATTGGAATAAACAGGTTTGCAGTGATCTTTGATTTACTGATTCCCTGATGAAATGTTGGTGCTTTCTTTTTGAAGTCAGTATGGTATTTTTATATGATATTTGAATCACCAGAATACTCTGATACTTACGAAGAATGCTGATGAGATTCCAAGTTAAGAAGGATGAATATTGAGGTTTTTTTTTCTGTTTCTTTTTCTTTTGAAGAAAATGCTTTATAAGGAGATCAGGTGGTCGTGCACCTGGTTGACGGCACGTTACAACGTGCAAAGACCTGGGTTCAAGCCCCCAATCCCCATCTGCTGGGAGAAAGCTTCACAAGTGGTGAAGCAGGTCTCTCTTCCTCGGTCTCCCCACTTCCTCTCAGTTTCTGGCTGTCTCTATCCAATAAATAAATAAAGATAAAAAAAATACTTTATAAGAGAAAGTTTTAGTTTAGGTCATGAGTTTATATTTTAGTATTTCAGAGTTTAAGTTTTGTACTAGATTGTCTTGTGAAAACATAATAAAAGTTACTGAAATATCTCCACAGGCAAGGCTAAAGCTCTTTCCCCATCACATAGGGGAGTTGCATATTCTGGGAGTTGTTTATAATCTTGGCACTATCCAGGGCTCCATGACAGATGGCGTTGGTGCTGTTCCTGGATGTCATACAGGTAAATCTTTTTGCTCAGCAATTAGAAAACAGACACTTAATCTCCAGAGAATAAAAGAAATGAAAATAAGTAATTTTCTAAATAGTTATAATGTACAAGTGGAAGAATGAGTAATTCATATTAAATTCTTCCATACTTCAAAAGTATTTTCTTTTAAAATGTAGTTTCTTTGGGTAGTTTCTAGATCTTATTTATTTTTCTTATTAATTTAAATTTAGTAAATTCTAACCATTGATGACATATCTACTGCTAATACAAAAATCATCTTAATGTACTTTTAATATTGTCTGTTTGTAGAAGGTGGAACAAATAAAAAGTCAAGTTTCATATTGCTGGGTATTTAACACCTTAGATTTTGTCACATTTCCTATAAAAAGAGTAGAATTTTGATGGTAAACTGATATTCTTGGTTCCCCCAGGTGATGTGCTTTACAGGTTTGTTTGTTTGTTTTAATTGGAGTTAATGAATTACGTTTGTATGGTTTCTCGGTTCTATACAATAGGTGCCTGCTATTTAAACTCTTATCCACTCCCCATCACACCCGTTCTATTCCCTCCCCAGAGTCCATTTGGTGCAGTACACCATCCTCGGTTAAGTTTCAACCCGTCTTCTCCCTTTCTGTCTCCTGTCACCTCCCATCTACCTACGTGTGGAGTCATCCTGTATTCATCTCTCTTTCTGACCTATCCAACCCAACACCTTTGCTTCTGTTTCCAATGAAGGTGAGGCAAAGATTGAGAATTTCTGTCCTGATGTCTATCTAGGTCTTTGATAGTTGGCCTTGGTTCCCCAATACTGATCTTCTCTCTGTCCTGTCTGCCCTTTTCCTATATGTGTGCTCCTTTTGTTGCTTTGGTTGAGTTTCCATTTATATTCCACCATAGGGGACCTCATTTGGAGTTGAGTTCCTTTACTTTTCCTGTTGGACTCCTTTCTGTAGTTCTTGTAAGACAGGACTGGTGGTGGTGAATTCCTTCAGTTTCTGTATGTTTGGCAGCTCTTAGTTTCTCCTTCATACTTGAAGGCTACTTTGGTAGGATAGAGTACTTGTGGTTAATGATTCTTACCTCTTAATACTGTAAAAATGTCATCCCATTACCTTCTTGGGATTGTGTTGAGAAATTCGATACGAGCCTGATGGTTCTGAGTCTGGATTGCAGCAGCTTCCTTTTCCTTGCAGCCCACAATTCTCTTCCTGTCCTTACATTAGAAAAGCATTACTGTTATGTGTCTTGGCATTGCATTGGCTGCTTGGGGTTCAGTAGTTTTGGTTTCCATTCACCTTCCTTTATATCTGTATTTTGACCACTAACAGGTGTGGAAGGCTTTCTGTAATAATTTCTCTGACCTTGGTCTCGTTCTCTCTTTCTCTTCACTCCCAGGCACCCCAGTAACCATCACATGTCTCCTGGTGGTATCTACTATTTCACAGAAAATGACTTCATTTTTTGCAAACTTCTTTTTCTTCAGTAGCTTTGCATTCTGGGAATGTGGTGGTTTTATCTTCTAGAGCTGCTTTTCTGTCTTCAGGCTGAGTTAGTCTGGATACAAGGCCTCTTATCAAAGGTTTTCTTTAGTTCCAGGATTTCCTTTCAGAGTTCTCTTTGTGAATTTTTTTTAGCTTTTTGGTGACGAGATCTTCTGGATTCTTTAACTGGTATTTGAATGTCATGGTTGGAGTCTTTGAATTTCCTTCATAATTAGCTTTCTGAATTTAAACTCAGACCTGTCTTTCAAATCCTGGTGATGTTGAACCACTTTGTGGTTTTTTTTCTTTCCCCATGTATTGGTTGGATGTGGTTTCTGCTGTCCAACCAACAGGTGGTGCTGTGGTTGTATTGTTTAATGTGTGGTGGTGTAGCATGAGCTAGGAGTCTTCCCACTTGACAGGTGTTTGTAATTAAAACTATAGGGCGGGGGTAGATAGCATAATGGTTAAGCAAAGAGCCTCTCATGCCTGAGGCTCTAAGGTCCCAGATTTAATCACCAGCACTACCATAAAAATCAGAGCTGATCAGTGCTCTGGTAAGAAAAAATAAAAAGAAGTTAAAACTGTAGGATATGTGCTTAGCAGTATGCCTTCCAATATTTTAATTGTTACATCTAGTTACTTGAGTTTAGGTTGGAAAGATGCTGGGGAGTTTTATTATAGCTTTCCTCACTTTTGGTTCATCATTTTTTAAATATTCTAATCAATTTAATTTTTTAACCAGAGTATTTCTCAACTCTGGTTTATGGTGGTGGGGGATTGAACCTGAGACCTTGGAGCTTCAGTTTCTTTGCCTAACTACTATGTTATCTATCCTGCCTGCTCCTTCAACTTAATAGGTAAAAAGAAAAAAAAAAGACAAATTGTATTTACTGATAACTTTAATACAAATTATATTAAAGTTATCACTAATACAGGGAATTTTTCTGGGAACATTGGAAAATTTTGTTGACTATTTTAACTTGCAGTTAAAATTTTCTACTGAAAACTACAATTATGATTAAGTGCAAAAATTTTTAAATGTATAATAGAAATATAAGTACTTACAAGGCTTCAAAAATAAGTAGGAATTTATAGTAAAAATTCTCAGTTAGTTGGTAAGCACCCAAGTTTGCTCATACATTCTTGCTCAGTTATGAAGAGCTTGAAGTCTTTTTAAATTAAATTAAATTTAATTTACTATGTAGAGTCAGAGATAAATTGAGAGGGGAGGGGGAAATCGGGAGAAAATGAGCAGCAACTTTAGGACATCTTCACCTGTGAAGTTTTTTCCCTGCACAGGTGGGGGATAGGGGCTTGAACCCAGGCCTTGGTACATTATATGTTCACTCTCTTAGATCCCTGAAATTCCTTTCATATCCTACTTGTCTATACCCAGGGTCTTAATCTAGTTTCACAAAGTTAGCATTTATCAATGAAATATAACTAATGTTTCACTTAATATATTAAGTATATTTTTTATATCATACTTTGTTATTGTATAACATTAATGGAGGATACCCTGAATTAACTTAGAAAATCTCACCTGTTTTATTTTAGTGTCATTTTTCTTGTGTAAAATGTTCCTAGAAATCTCTGTAAATATGGGAAATATATATAGTATAGTATAGCTTTTATACAGACATGTGCACTTCATGGAGGCTTTTGGGGAGAAAAAGTCTTATCAGAAAACTAAATTTAGGTTTGAAAAAGTAATGTATATTATGTAATTTTCTTTTCTGTAGTCTTTTGAATGGGAATTATTGACATAATTCCAATTTGTGTAACTAATATATAAAGATATATATTTGAAAGTGTATAAAATTAGAAAACTGATCTACTCAGTATTCTGTCATTTTTTTCCCTTTGAAAATAGTTTTTTCATAACTGGAATCAAATTAATGGATTCAGTATTCCCTCAGCTCTTTTAGGAGAATACTAACCATGGTTAGATTTAGATTCCAAACAACTTCCTATTTACTATGTAAAATACTATAAAGTGAGTAATTAATTGGTATATGGTTATTGTGGCTAACCACTGAGATAAAATATGCTTAACTCTTTGATGGCTGTGCTGATCGAATATTGTCTAGAATTTTCTGAGATCAGATCTGGGACTGGCTTGTATTTGATATGTCAGACAACATACCAAGTTATTTTAGGGCATTGATTTTTTTTTTTATTTTAGGAAAACATTCTGTGGGTATGTCAGTGCGAGGGAGACAAGATTTAGAAATTCAAGGCCCTCGACTTAACAACACAAAAGAAGAGAAAACATCTATTAAATATGGTCCAGACCGTCGTTTAGATCCCATAGTCACTGAGGAAATGCCACTGTTGGAGGTATTTCACTTTAAACATTTTATGGACTTAATTTACTTGTAAGTTCAGATGATATTTTAAATATGTTAATTTTTAGACTCTGAAATAAAATTGTAGTTTTAATTGTTAATGTCTGTTTTAAAAAAAAAAATCCAAGGAAATGTTCTCTTCTGAATGTCGGTGTACAGGTTAAACTTTGTCTCAAATTCCAAATATCATTAAATAGATGTTGACAACTTGTGATGCTATCTTCCTTTTCCCTGAGAGTACCCAAACCTGTTTTTTAGATGCTGTCTGTTTTGCCTGATAATATTTCCTCATTTCTCTTGTGTCATACTTTTTATTATCTTTCTTTTTAAAATTTATTTTTATGAGATTCAGAGAGAGACAGAGAGTTAGTTCAAAGTACCTTGCTCAACTCTGGCTATGCTGGTGCCAGGGATGGACGCTGGAATCTCTGGGGCTTCAGGCATGCAAGCTTTGTCCACTGCTGTTGAGCAGTCTTCCTTACCCAGCCATCTTTATTTAACTCAATAAGTCAAGTCCTTTTTATTTTTTTAATTTATTTTTAATATTTATTTATTCCCTTTTTGTTGCCCTTGTTTTATTGTTGTTGTTATTGTTGTCTGTCTTCATTGTTGGATAGGACAGAGAGAAATGGAGAGAGAGGGAGAGAAAGATAGACGCAGAAGCCTGTGAAGCAACTCCCCTGCAGGTGGGGAGCCAGGGGCTCAAACCAGGATCCTTATGCTGGTCCTTGCGCTTTGCGCCATGTGCACTTAACCCACTGTGCTACCAGCCGACTCCCAAGTCCTTGTTATATATCTTTTGTGCAGACTTTTCAGACTCATAATGTAATGTATTGGGTTTTTGTTATGTTTAATTTGCTGTAATTGGTCATTCTAAGGCGAAGGTGCTCCAATTTTCTTCCTTTCTTTCTTTCTTTCTTTCTTTCTTTCTTTCTTTCTTTCTTTCTTTCTTTCTTTCTTTCTTTTTTGCCTCCAGGGTTATCACTGGGGTTTGGTGACTGCACTATAAACCCACTGCTCCTGGAGTCTGTTTTTTCCCCTTTTGTTGCCCTTGTTGTTTATCATTGTTGTTGTTATTATTGTTGTTATTGATGTCTATGTTGTTGGATAGGACAGAAAGAAATCGAGAGAGATGGGGCAGACAGGGGGAGAGAGAGACAGACACCTTCAGACCTGCTTCACTGCCTATGAAGCAACATCCCCACCCCTGCAGGTGGGCAGCCTGGGGGTTCAAACTGGGATACTTACACTGGCCCTTGTGCTTTACCGCATGTGTGTTTAGCCTGCTGCACTACCGCCAGACCCCCACTCCAAATATTATAATAGGGCTATTTACTGTTATATTTTAGAAGTCCATAATGTTTTGCTTGAGATATATATACATGTGTGTAAGAATTTTCTTTTTTTGATTACTTTTGAATTTACTATTATTTTTTATTTTATTAGTGAGTTAATGTTGATTTATGAGATAATGGGCATAATTCTACACCATTTCCACCATCAGAGTTCTGTGCTCCAATTTCCTTCATTGGAAATTGCAGTAGTTCTCCCAAGGCCACAGATATGGGTTGACTATTATTTCCATAATTGTCTGTCTGTACTTACATATATTTGCCAATTAAAAAAAAATTTTTTTAATATTTATTTATTGGATAAGGACAGCCAGAAATCAAGAGGGAAGGGGGTGATAGAGGAGAGAGACAGAGAGACACCTGCAGCCTTGCTTCACCAGCTCACACAAAGCTTTCCCCCTGCAGGTGGGGACCAGGGGCTCGAACCCATGTTCTTGCGCATTGTAATACATGTGCTCAGCCAGGTGCGCCACCACCCGGCCCCTTATTTGCCAGTTTTTTCCCCCATGGTTCTGTCTTCCTTTCTGAGTGACACCTGTACCTATTATTTTTCCAAGTGTCCTTCCCTTTTTCCTTTTCTCTCTCCTGATCCTGATGGAGTTGTAATTCAGAGCCCTCTATTCCTCTTCCCCCTGTGATTTCTCCCCCCCTTGGAAGTATGGATCAGAATTCTTTTGCAGTGCAGAAGGTGGAAGTTCTGGCTTCTGTAATTGCTTCTCCCTTGGACATGGGCGTTAGCAGGTCGATTCTTACTCCCAGCCCGTTTCTGTCTTTCCCTAGTGGAGCAGGGCTCTGGAGAGGCGAGGTTCCAGGATACATTGGTGATTGAACCAAAATTGTTTATGGAGTGCAGAGTGTAGGAAGTCTGGCTCTGTAATTGCTTCTCCACTGGACATGGGTATTGGCACGTCAGTACTCCAACCTGCTTCTATCGTTCTGTAGTGGGATCTGGCTCTAGAGAGGTTAGGTTCTGGGATACCTTTTTAAGGTCTGTCCTTTGCCCATGGAAGTCAGTTTGGAATCATAGTAGCATCTGCAATTTGGTGCCTGAAAGATATGATATAAAATTTACAAACAGGAATCAAATAGTAGATATAAACAGGAACCGAAAAGCAGGAATAGAGCAGATTAGAATAGGGATCGTAGGGTGGAAAGAAGCTGGGAAGTCTGTTTTAGGTATGTCCCAAGGAGCCCATGACTTTAGTAATTTTTGCTTGAGTTTGATAGCTAACATGCGGGTGCACTAAAAATATTATCTAGGAAGATGGTGTCAGAGTTGAAGAGAAGGCTAGAAAGTAGCTCCCAGGGCAACTCTAACCCAGGACCATATATATTTATTTAGCACAGGAACCTGTGTGACTTCTGCGTCCCTGTCAGTCTCAGCTTGCAGTCCATGGTCACAGCTGGGAACATCCTAGGCTGTACTCATTTCATGATCAGTCTTCCTTGAGTGGCAGAATACGATGACCCAGCCTCCTTTGGAGAGCGGGACAGACCCTACCATTGCTACTTTGTAGGTAGGACAAGATCCTGGAGAGGCTTACAGGAGGGCTTATGATGATGTTTCTGATGGAAATGACCAGTGATGGAGGAGAGAGGGAACTATTAGGGGTCTATGCCCATTGTGTCTATATGAGAATTCAGGCATTCCCTGACGAGGGCTCCAGATGATGGATGGAATGGTCTGGTATTGTCCAAAAAGGCCAATTTCTTGCCCGTATCCAGCTTTTGTAGTCCTTTCTTTATCTGATGAGCTTGGACTTTCCCCCAGCTGTTAACAGTGTTGAGTGTCATTTACTGTAGCCAAACCAGTAGTGGGCTCATTGGGTCTGGCCTCGATTTAGGGAGGAAATAGACCTAGGGTTTTAGTTATGGTCTAAGTTTTACTGCATTTACTTCTTTGATGATTCTAAAAATGGTTATCATAGGGAATAAGAGTTTTCTTTAGCTTTCTTTCAACAGTGAATAATGGCGACCCCTTGGGTTAAAGTTGTTGGAAAATATCACTAGAAGACACTAATATTTTTATATTGCTGGTTTGTAAGTCTCTCTATACTGTGTCATTTAAATATTCTTCCATAATCAAGATTATTGAATATATGAATGGTTTCTTAGTTCAGGTCTCATATTATAGATAGAGGTTTGTTTTTAGACTTCTGAACCTCTGAGTGAACTTGGAATAATCATCATTTGTAAAATGAGAATAGTTGAGCCAGGTGATATTTGATTTTAGATTCAGTATTACTCAAGTCTTTAAGTTCCTATTCATCTTAATCTGTTTTTTTATTATCATGGTGGTTATTTATTTTTCTTCCTTGTTCTTCAGGGTTTTGTTCATTTGCCAGCAGGATTGTTGCTTTGGCTCAGTGTCTGTACTACAAATCCACTGCACCTAGTGACCTTTTTTTTTTTTTTTTCATCTTTATCATTATTACTAGTAGTAAATAGGACAGAGAGAAATTGAGAAAGGTGGTTGAAACAGGGGATGAGAAAGAGTGACACCTGCTGACCTCTTCAGTATATTTGTGAATTAAGTCACATTCATAAGTTGTTTTTTGAGTTTCTAGTTCAGGTTTTTGTTATAATGAGAATCAGAAGTCATTTTTCAAGTATTTTATGTACAATCTGTGTCTAGATTTTCTCTGGATAGTACATAGAAAGAAATACTTTAAGCTATGACTAGAGAAAGTTGAGATACTACTTTTTCAAAACAGGTTTGAGTAATGAGAAGATGGACATATTAGAAAATCTGAAACTACTAATGAGTCACATAGACATTATTCAGTCTTTTCAATTAAATTAATAGAGAAGTTGGTTAATCTATAAAGCATCTCATGATTGAGGTTAGTTAAGAGAAATTCTGTTACATTTGAATGAACAGTGGCAAGCATTAAAGGGTCGAAAATATCACACAATATTTCTATCCCTGGTATATTTATATTAAAAATATTTTCTTCAGTTAATATTTTTGGCTCCCTTATCAAAAAACCAGTTGTCACTGTGGGAGCTAATTTCTGGGCTATCAGTTCTTCTCCACTGGTCTGTGTGTCTGTATTTGTGTCCCAGTACAAGGCAGAATTGATTACAATAGCCCTCTACTATAACTTGAGGTCAGAAAGTGTGATACTTCCATTCTTGTTCTGTGTCATCAAAATTGCTTTGAAGATTCTCAGAACTTTTTAAAGGGAGAGTGGAAAAAATTACCAGACTAGTAGCCCGGGAAGTTGTGCAGCAGCTAGTCCCTGACCTGCAGGCGTGAGTTTCCAAGTTTGATCCCCCACATCACATAAGCCAGAGCAGTCGCCTGGCTCTTCTCAATAAATTAATTTTGTACATTTTTTAAAAAGAAGAGACTGTCAGTCCACAGTGTCTGAGATAACACAGTATAAACCTATAAGATTAATGATGAAAATTGGTGAAGCTCATTGAGAAAAGCTAAAGTGCCATCTATGTGCTACTGTGCACATAGCAAAAAAAAAAAAAATTTAAGAAAGCAAAATGATGCAGCCATAAGTTTATATTTACAATACTTGTAAGCCACTTGTTTAGATATGTGGTATCTTAAAGTGCTGTTCATTAATGATTCAGAATTTGACAGGCAATATAATAATATCTTTTCCCTCCAATGCAGGTGTTCTTTATACATTTTCCTACAGGGCTCCTCTGTGGAGAAATCCGAAAAGCGTATGTAGAATTTGTCAATGTCAGCAGATGTCCTCTTACTGGATTGAAGGTTGTTTCTAAGCATCCAGAGTTCTTTACTTTTGGTGGCAACACAGATGTTCTGACGCCGCTAAGTCCCTCTACTTCTGAGAACTGCAGTGCTTACAAGACTGTTGTGACAGACTCTGCCTCTGTGTGTACAGCACTCACATCATCGGCTTCTTCGGGAGACTTTGGCCTTGGCACAGGCTGTCAGCCAGAGGTGATTCCTGTTCCCCTTCCTGACACTGTCCTTCTACCTGGAGCTTCAGTTCAGCTACCAATGTGGTTACGTGGGCCAGATGAAGAAGGCGTCCATGAAATTAACTTTTTGTTTTACTATGAAAGCGTTAAAAAACAGCCTAAAATACAGTGAGTATAATAAAACTTTTAAGAAAGTTTTAATCTCTATGCCTGCTATACATCAAAAACTTCAAAGAGGGAACCGGGTGGTGGCACAGCAGGTTAAGAGCATGTGATGCAAAGCGCAAGGACCAGCATAAGGTTCCCGGTTGGAGCGCCCATCTCCCCACCTGTGGGGGTGGGGGGTCAGGTCACTTCACAGGCGGTGAAGCAGGTCTGCAAGTGTCTGTCTTTCCCCTCTCTGTCTTTCCCTCCTCTCTCAATTTCTCTCTGTCCTATCCAACAACTATGACAACAATAATAATAACAATGAGCATCAAAATGGGAAAAATAGGGAGTCGGGCTGTAGCGCAGCGGGTTAAGCGCAGGTGGCGCAGAGCACAAGGACCGGCATAAGGATCCCGGTTCGAACCCCGGCTCCCCACCTGCAGGGGAGTCGCTTCACAAGTGGTGTAGCAAGTCTGCAGGTGTCTGTCTTTCTCTCCCCCTCTCTGTCTTCCCCTCCTCTCTCCGTTTCTCTCTGTCCTATCCAACAACAACAACAATAATAATAACTACAACAATAAAACAAGGGCAACAAAAGGGAATAAATAAATAAAATAAAAAAATTAAAAAAAAAAAAAAAGGGAAAAATATCCTGCAGGAGCAGTGGATTCATAGTGCGGGCACCGAGCCCCAGCGATAACCCTGGAGGCAAAGAAAAAAACCTCAAAGAAGCTTTTCTGTATTGTTAACATGCCACTGTTTATTACTCTTCCAAATTATAAAGCCTGTACAGATCTAAGAACACCCCTCAGTTAAGTCCCCTTTTTTTAAATTGTCTTTCCTTTTCCTCTTGAAATTGTTATAGAAAAAATTATTTATTTATAGAACAGATGATTACGATGATACTGTTCTGGGAATCTCTGAAGCACTCAAACTGTCAAACAAGGATCTGTGGTCTATATATAATTAACAAAATTGATTAGAAGTAATAATGTTTAATGGAATACTTAAAATAACTTCAGAAGACGTATTGTGGACACAATGATATTGTATTTGTCAACATAAAGTATATTTTAGGGACCTCCAGAAATGTTGGTTTTTCCATCAGAAGATGATAGACAGTAGTCTGACCTAGCAACCTAGCAAGACTTTATGGAATGTAGTGGTGGAAAAATCAGCTTCCAAGGAAGTATAAATATTTCAAAATTTTGGATATAAATTGTGACAGGCAAGAAAGAGGGTGTTGGTACTATATGTGAATAGAGATTTACAAGTTGGGAAATATAAATCATACATTCACCACAGCACAAACACATTTGTAACTTTGACCACATCAAATTCTTTTGTGGAGGGCTTGGGTGTTACTGGCTGGGACATTTTTATCTTAAGGTTATTTTTCTGTGCTGTACAGATTAATGATAGGGGGAAAGCCTAGAAGAAGGGAGATTGTTTTCTTCCAAATGTAGAAGAAAGAATTGAACTGAAATTAGGCTAACCAGATGATTTTACTTTGTTGTATTCTTTATTGTTTTTTCAATGGGCCTGAGAGTGGTATGCTGAAGCTTTATATGGAATTAGAGAATCAGAACACAGGAAGAGGTTCTTAGATTAAATTTACAATTTTTTACTTCTTCAGTCACAGAATATTAAGGCACACAGCAGTCATTTGTACCAGTCGATCTTTGAATGTGCGAGCGACCGTATGTAGAAGTAACTCTCTAGATGAAGAGGAGAGCAGAGGAGACAATATGCTAGTCTTTGTGGATGTGGAAAATACCAATACTGTAAGTTACTTTAAAATGTATTTTGAATTTTAGCATTTCCTTGGTTTTTAGCAGTGCAGTTTTTCCTTTACAAGATAGTAAAATCTAGAAATTTAGTAGTATATATATAGAATATAATAAAAATGTCTTATTTCTCCGCTAGTTTTGTAATTTATCCCTCAGTCTTTCAAATAAAAGGAGTGGTCAAATTCAGGCTTGATAGCCCCATTTGCTAAAGAGTTCTCATACAGTGCTGTCTGCTTTCACAGTTGAGAATCTGTTTGATGTAACTAAATTTATAAAGTCTTACTAGGATTTCATTTTATTAAATATCTCTTCACTTACACATTTCTGACAGTCCCATTTTTAAAAATTATTTATTCCCTTTTGCTGCCCTTGTTTTATTTTTGTAGTTAGTATTGTTGCTATTGATGTTGTCATCATTGTTGGATAGGACAGAAATGGAGAGAGGGGGAGAGAAAGACAGACACCTGCAGACCTGCTTCACTACCTGTGAAGTGACTCCCTGCAGGTAGGGATCCTGGGGCTCAAACCAGGATCCTTACGTTGGTCCTTGTGCTTTGCGCCACCTGCGCTTAACCCGCTGCACTACCGCCCGACTCGCGACAGTCCCATTTTTTATAAAGCATTTTCACATTTTTTTCATTCTTATTTATTGACTCTAACTGTAAAATAAATATTCTTAAAGAGAGAGGCATGATCTTATGGTTGAAATAAGACTATAGCTTCTTCTTGATTCAATTTATTCAGCTTAGATGACTGTTTGGCATGTTACTTCTTGATTGAGTAATATCCCTTTTACCTTCATAAACTTGTAAAATAATTTTTAAGAACATTGAAGGTTAGTACTTAATAACTTTTAATAACTTAATAACTTTTAATAACCAAATCCTCCTTATTACTTTCAAACTTGCCACTGGGAATACACTTTGTGAATAAGATAATTCTCTTTTAACAATGTTCAAAAGAGGGATTTATATAATTTAAACTTTTGCACATTTATATTGTTAATTTATCTCAAAATTCACCTTGCTAACAACATGTACATAGTATTTTCATTAGAGTATTCTAAAATTAGTGCTCCTAAATCCCAAATGATGCTCTTTTTTTACTTACTGTTTTATTTTACTTACTGACAGAGTGAAACAGGTGTTAAGGAATTCCACATTGTACAAGTGTCAAGTAGTAGCAAACACTGGAAGCTACAAAAATCTGTAAATCTCTCTGAGAACAAAGGTTTGTGCCTTTTTCACTTTTCATAATTAACTCTGACCTTTTGTATGGTTTGTGTTTTTTGATGTTGTTATTTTGTTTTAAAAATAGTGCCGTAATATTATTGGTTAATTTTAAGCATTAGTTGACCTGCCAGTCAAAATTCCTATCTTAATTCATTCTTTCTCATCTTTTTATCCTTTTCTACATGATTTCTGTTGCAATTTACTTAATTTTTTTTTTTAATTGTCACCAGGGTTATTGCTGGGCTTGGTGCCAACACTATGAATCTATCCCTCTTAGTGGCCATTTTTCCTTTTTTTTTATTAAAAAGATAGAAATTGAGAGGGGAGAGAAAAATAGACACTTGTGAAGTGATGAAGTGACCCTTTGCAGGTGGGGTTTGGGGACTCAAACTAGTTGTTTTTTTTTTTCTTTTTTAAAACCAGTCTCTTGAGTATTTAAGCACTGTCAAAATCCCAAATGATATATGGAAGTAGAGATTATTTCCTTCGACATTGGTAAGCAGGTTTTCCTGTGTTTAACCATGGCTGTGTGCTGACTGACTTGTCTGTGTCTTAAATAGCATTCTTACATAACATTCAAACAAAAGAACATGCACAGTTGTGATACATATTGACAAGTTTTCCAGAATTTATCTGCCTCCCCCGTCCGTCCACTCCTCTAGATCAGCGCTCACCTGACAGTGGTGCTGGGGATTAAACTTGGACTCCTTACATTCAAGTCGCGTACTGCTACTACAGTATCTCTTTAGTCAATTCTCAGAATATTGACACAAATTTACACAAGAGTAACTAGTGCTTATAAAGTAGATTAAAGCTATATTTTCTCTTCCCAGGTTCAATCCCCTGCACCACCGTAACCTAGAGCTGATCAGTTCTCTGATTTAAAAAAAAAAAATTTTTTTTCTTTAAGGCACAACTCGGATTATTTTGTGTTCATTAAAATATATTACTATTTAAAAGGTGTAATATTATTAAATTTTATCACTAGAATATGCATGTAACAGTGTTGGCATAAATCATACATGGGCAAAAAAAAAAAAAAAAAAAAAAAGGATGAGTGGCTAGAGTGTGAACTCCCCATCCTCAGTTCCCATCTTTTGTGGTTCCTGTTTGCCTATGATGCCATGAATCAGTACACACACTCTCTGTCTCTCTGTCTGTCTCTCTCTTTTCAGGAAAATTTTCTTCAGAAAATTATTTTTTCTTAAGAGCCAAGAGTTAATTCTTTGAGATGAAAGAAAAGATGTTTTTAATAAGAATTATTTATAATTATGATCATTTCCTAGTTTGGCTAAAGAAGTCTGAATAGTAAATTAGTTTTTGCCATGTCAGGAGCTGAAAAGATCTTTGATATTTTCTTCTTTCTTCCTAGATGCCAAACTTGCTAGTAGAGAGAAGGGAAAGTTTTGCTTCAAGGCAGTAAGATGTAAGGAAAAAGAAGGTAAATTTATTTTACAAAATTTTGGTTTTTTTTTTTTTTTTTTTTTACTGGCTATTTTATATTTTGTGCCAAGATAAAATTAATTTGTCTTTTATTGTTTTTTTTTTTAAGTTGCCACAGAGTCCTCAGAAAAATACATCTTTGCAGATATCATCTTTGGAAGTGAACAGGTATGCAAATGTGCACAGTAGTCTATGACTTTAAAAATCAGACTGTTGGCTGTAGCAGTCTCCAGATTCTTCCCACATACGTCAGCATTGTTGGGTTTTATAACTTATCTTTAGGCCTCAAAACAAATAAAAAATGCTGTGTGACCCTTTATAGTACTTAACTTTTGTCTGAGAATATCACATGAGTATTGTCCTTGGAATAAAAAAAAAAAAAAGAAATGAAACAAAGTAATGATTAGGGATGGCAGTGGGGAGGGATTGTTCATCTCAGAGAAGACTTTACCCAGCTGGGTTAGCTGGGTTAGCTCTGGTTAGTATGAAGATGTGATGAAGAGCTTTCCAGACGGCAGTGAAAGCACTTCACTGTTACTCAATCAACCCTATAAGAAATGCTAAAAGAACATATGTATAAGGAAAATACCAAGCAATCACACTCACAGGGAATATAAAGAACTAAAGCAAGGGGACAAGCAAAATCAAGTGAAAACAAAACAAAACAGCCCTTTAGACTAGAACTGAGGAATTGAGCTTACCACAAAGGGTTGGGGACAGGGGAACTGGATTGCCAGGGTGAAGAGGATCTGGTGGTGGGGATTCAATAGATTTATTTCTAGAATATGTCTAAATCAGTGTTACACACACACACACACACACACACACACACACACACCCTCTACCCCTGATAGATGCCTCAGCGGTAGAGTACATACATACTTTGCATGTTTAAGGCCTTGAATTCAGTCCTTAGTGTATCATAAAATGGCTAAAAGGTCATCTAGTCTGTCTCAATTAATTTTTAAAAAAATAGTTATGTGAAGAAATCTATTTGTTGGGGGCAATGGTTCTAATAGAACAGGTGGGTTTTGATTGTATCATTCTAAGTCCCTGGTGAACTCGTTTGTGATAGTACACGAATTGATGTCTAGGGCAGTGTTATTTCCGTTTAGTTAAAAACCTAGAGCAGTGGCTTTTCAGTCTTTTTTCTCACAAAATATGCACGTAAGTTACCTGGGGAGGTTGTTTAAAAAGTCAGCAGTTAGATTCAGTAGGATCGGCTGGACCTGAGCTTATCATTGCTCTGACCTGTTAGATGACACTGACGTTAAGTCTATAGGACCCCTACCCCACCCTTTCTTTATGTGAGGACTTGTCACATCCATTTGTATATAAGGCGAGGGTCAGCCATAAGGATTTTGAAAAAGTATGCCCTAGTTTTTGTTTTTTTTTTTTTAATTTAAAATGTTAAAAATTAAAATGCTCTTTAATTGAGGTAACACTAGCTTACAGGCTTTTATGTTTTAGGGATATAATTTCATACCTCTTCTTGATATTTGTTATCACTCCATTTCTTCCGTCAGAATACCAGTATTCGTTCACGTATGGCTATTAGATCTGCTCCACTCTTAAAACCCTTAAGTGACCTCCATTCTTCGGTCAGATGTGAACCCAATTTTTGACCTATAAAAAATGAAAACTTTGCTCTAGTACATTGTATCTTGGGTACAGAACAAGAATAGGCCTGATTGCAAGGGCCTTAAAGACCTAAAAAGGAGATTGGAAAGACTACTTAGACAACTATTAGACCTGGGCTGGCAAAATGGCTCCCTTGGATAGTGTGTGGGAACAGTGTTAAGTCTGTTCCACCACACTGGAGGAAGCTTCGTGTTACGCTTCCCCTCCCCCCATTCCATTTATTTCCAGCACTATCAGGAGAGAGTTGGCTTCAAGTGGGAAAGTCCTAGCATGATACATGGATCAGTCATGTCAAATCCTAGGTAACTATGAGTTGTTACATTATTTTTTCTTTGTGGTCTTGATAATTCCAAACATCTTTACGTTGTTGTAATAGTTTGCATTACTCTTGCCATTCGCATCGTCTAAATTCCCTTTTGTCACTGTCTTGACCTTTTGAGAGAGTAGTTTTCAATACCAGAAGCCTAATAATTAAAAAAAAAAAAATTTTTTTTTTTTTTTTGAGAAATTCTTACTTTCTGAGTAGTTAAACTTGGTTTTTGGAACTGCAGTTGTTTTCTTAATTTCTTTTTTTAAATTTCTTTATTGGGGGATTAATGTTTTACCGTCCACAGTAAATACAATAGTTTGTACATACATAACATTTCTCAGTTTTCCACATAACAATACAACTCCCACTAGGTCCTCTGTCATCCTTTTCCAGGACCTGTACTCTCCCCTCCCCCCCCATCCACCCCAGAGTCTTTTACTTTGGTGCAATACACCAACTCCAGTTCAGGTTGTACTTGTGTTTTCTCTTCTGATCTTGTTTTTCAGCTTCTTCCTGAGAGTGAGATCATCCCATATTAGACATTCTGTTTCTGACTTATTTCACTTAACATGATTTCTTCTTAATTTCTTTTTATAAGTTAAAATTCCTTTTAAAAAAATCACCAGGACCCTTAAACTATATTACTTTGTAATTTTCATTTTATTTTGTATTTGTTGCTAAAGAAATCTTATAGAGGGCCACTGAAGAAGACAGAAACTGAGATATTTTCCCTTTTACTGAATATGATTGCATAAGTACATCTTACCAAACACTAAAATGTAATTGAGAAAACTGTAGGGACAGTTTACCAGATAAAGATTTTTTCCAACAGGGAAGTAATGTGTATTTAACAATTAACTTGGAAGCTATGAAAATAGTTCAGTTCACAGGACTTCTCTGTCTTAGGGTCTCAATTTGATTCCCAGTGCTGTGTGTACCATGAAATGAATGTTCATTAAAGACTCAACTGGAAACTTAGCATTTATGCAATATAGGCTATAGTATAAAAAAATCCCAAGTGTGGATATTTTACTGACAGTATTAAGGAGAATCTTACATTTCTGAATCCACTTGTAATTTTCTCATGGTTTCTCAGTTGAAGTATAATCTTATCAAAGCTAAGGAATGGAAGCACCTATATTTTCATTCTGTCTCATTTAATAGTGAGTGTCTAGTGTTTAAAGTATTTGAATTAGAATTTGTTTATAAGTAAATAATTTTTTTGCAACTATTTTTTGTTGTAATTGTTGTTGTCGTCGTTGGATAGAACAGAGAGAAATGGAGAGAGATGGGGAAGATGGGGAGAGAAAGACAGACACCTGTAGACCTGCTTCACTGCCCGTGAAGTGACTCTCCTGCAGGTGGGGAGCCGGGGGAGCCAGGGGCTCGAACCGGGATCCTTTAGCCAGTCCTTGCGCTTTGCGCCACCTGCGCTTAACCCACTTCGCTACCGACTGGCCCCCACAACTGATTTTCTTAAAGATGTGTTCATCCCTTTTGGATACTTGAAGAGCTTAAACAAATGACATAGCAGTTTAGATGAAGTAATTTGAAGTAACAGCTTTAAGATTAAAGGTAATTTGTGCCGAATATTTTAGGTGTTCAAGTCTTAGAGTGACCATGCCACACCCATTCATGTTGGCTAGAAGTGGTTGAATAAGCTTTTGGGGTATATAGACACTATAGAAACAAGTTGTAGTGGGATATATTTAATTGAAAATAAGTATGCAGCTATGGTTTTCTTTCAACAGATAGTAAGTTCAGCAAGTCCATGTGCAGACTTCTTCTATCGAAGTTTATCCTCTGAACTGAAGATAATACAAAGCCAGCCATCTGTGCATACAGAAAAGCAGTCCGTAGAGGATGCCGTGAGATTAATTCAGAAGTGCAGTGAAGTGGATTTGAATATTGTTGTATTGTGGAAGGTATGTGTTATGGAGCTATTTTAGCAAACCTTATGTGAGGTCACACTGGGAAGTGCCTCAGGACCTCATGCTTGCATGATACTTACTGCTCAGTAGCCTCCCTGGCACAACTTTTTACCTTTCATTGTTTTGGAACATAGGGAGGGAGAGACACCATAGCACAGTTACACCATCCATGTGTCACTTCTAGTGTTCCAGCATCGTGTTGGGGCCCAAACCTAGAGCCTTGTGCATGGAATGGTACAAGCTCTACCAGGTAAGCTGTCTCCCAGCATTGATAGTAGAGTGTCTCTCTCTCCTTCCTCCCTCCCTTCCTCCCTCCCTCCCTCCCTCCCTCCCTTCCTTCCTTTCTCCTTTTTTTTATTGCCACCAGAGTTTTATATCTATCTGCTCACTACCACCACTCCTGCTCCTGGCAAAATCTAGTCAAGTCTAGTCTTGCCTTTGCCTTCCTTCCTTTTTCCTTACCCTCCTTTCCTTCCTCTTTCCCTTTCTCCTTTCCTCCCCCTCCACTCCCCTCTCCTTTCCTATTTCTTTTTGTTTCTGTTCTCTTAATTCCTTTTCTTTTTCTTATTGATCGAGATAGAGAAAAAAATGAGATGAAAGGGGGACAGAGAGGGAGAGAGAGATAGCACTGCTTCACTGCTGGTGAAGCACCTCCCCTCAAAAGTGGGAACTAGAAGCTTGAACCCAGGTCCTCAAGGATGGTAAACTTCTGCTCTACCCAGTGGGAAACCAGCTGCTCTCTAACTTCCCTCCTTTACCCCCTCCATTGTTATTTGAGCTGAAAAACAAATATAAACTGCTAGTTACATGTTTGTTTGTTTGTTTTCTTTCTGCTTAAATTTTCTAGTTCCAAAGGCTTTAAGTTGGGGAGAGACATCTATCACAGGGAGATGAGAAATAGTACCCAAGTGTCAACAGCTATACTATAAGCCACTAACTCCCCAGTGAAGTGATAAAAAGTAAGATAGCATGAAAAATAAATAAAATTTCATAGTTCTATTATTACATTTTTGCCTAAAGAATTGATTTGTTCAAATCGAACAACTTTATTCTGCTGATAAGTCACCATCAGTGGTACTTTAGAGTATCATATACCTCACAGGCTTTATGAAAACAGGTCACTCAATGCTTTGTTGTGGATACTTCTAAGCATTAAAAGCAGAAAGGTCTCTTACGTCCCCGTCCCTCAGACCCCAGGAGCCACTCACTTGTTGCTGTTCATGTGTGATTTGTCCCATCCTTTGTGGTGATCTTTACTTTTGCCTCCCTTTATTTTTCACTATAGTACTTTTTTAAAAATTATTTTGTTAATATTTATTATTGGATAGAGACAGAGAAATTGAGAAGGTGAAGGGGAAGATAGGGAGAGAGAGACACCTGCAGCCCTGCTTCACCACTCACAAAGCTTCCCTCCTGCAGGTGGGGACAGGGGCTTGTGCATTGAATGTGTGCGCTTAACCAGGTGTGCCACTGCCTGGCCCCCAATATAGTATTTATCAAATGTCATATTTATCTGTGAATGCTTCATATTATTATTATTATCTCTTTCACCAAATGAACAGTAATAATTTGGGGGCCAGGAAAATAACTCATTTGGACATATGTGTGAGCCAGATTTGAGCCTGGCCCCCCACCATATTAAAAGAAACTTTGATGCTGTTATTTGTCTCCCTTCCTCCCCCCTACCCCACCTCCAGTTCCTTCTTTCCTTCCTTCTTCCCCTTTCTCCCTCCCTCCTTCCTTCCTTCCTTCCTTTTTAACCAGGGTACTGCTCAGTTCTGGTTTATGGTGGTGCAGGGAGGATTAAACCTGGGACTTTGGAGACTCAGGCATGAGTATTTTTGCATAACCATTATGCTACCCCCCCTCTCTGTTTCTAGCTAAAAATAAATAATAAAAAATAATAATTCTAAGTAATTCATAATATTGATCTTGTCCAATTATTTGAGATTATCTGAAAATATTATTTTGACTTGAAAAATCAGATTAAAAAATATTTTTTAAGACTAATAATAAAGCTTGTCTTAGGGAAAAATTACTAGGCTTTAGGGTCTGGGGAATAGCCCACGTAGTAAAAGATGCTCCTTACTGTGTGCGAGGCCCTGACTTTGAGCTTTGGCACCACATGGGAGCACGTGGACGTTACCAGGAAGCTCCCTGGTGGTAGAGCCATCCTCTAGTGCCTCTCTTATTCTGCCTCTTCCTCACTCCTTTCTCTGTCTCAAAAAAATAAGAAGATTGACGCCACTCAGCTGTGTCACTTATGACTTATGACCTGACACTACATAACTAATCTTTTTTTTTTTTTTTTGCTTTTTTAACCTCCTTATTCAAGTGAGATCCACATGATAGTCCAGAATGAAATTGCTTAGGCTTTTATTTTTCCTAATATGACCTAAACTGTAAGAGAGAGAAGGCTTATTGTTCATAGCACCTCCCTTTGCATCTTATTTCGTCTATTAAAAAGTGTTTACTTATTTAGTTTTTAACTAATGCACTGCTCAGCTCTGGCTTCTGGCGGTAACTCAGCAAGCATAATACACACTTTGCTGTGCATGAGGCCCTGAGTTTGATCCTTGGCCACTTATGAGAACACCGTTGGCAATGTGGAAGCAAACTCCATGATGATGGAGTGTTTTGGTGTCTCCCTTTCTCTTGGTCTCTCCCTCTGAGTATATAGAATTAAAATGTTGAGCTGGGAATGCTGCTTACATGTGAGGCCCTGCTTTATGGTCTGGTGCTGCATTGGGGGGGGGGGGTCATTGAGAGCATGAGAAAAGATCTTCCTGACATTTAGCCAGTGTTATATTGGGACAAAATAGGTTGAATGACTAAAAACTAGAAATTCTGCCAGATCATGAGTACTGATAATTGATAAGCATTAGCCTTATATTTTCGGCCAGCAGACATTGTATTGGTTCTAAGAGTAATATTTCTGTCTTTCTTAGGCATATGTGGTAGAAGACAGTAAACAACTAATTTTGGAAGGTCAGCATCATGTCATTCTTCACACTATAGGAAAAGAAGCCTTTTCATATCCTCAGAAACAGGTAACACAAAGTTTTCTTAAGAACTTGGAGAGTCACTTGCTTTTTGTATATTTGAAAAAAACTGGTTTGTACTAGCTTTCATATTGAGCTTCGAGGAAGGAAATGGTAGCAGAAAAGCTTACTGAAATTTTTTTCCCTTTTGTTGCCCTTGTTTTTATTGTTGTTGTAGTTATTGTTGTTGTTACTAATGTCATTGTTGTTGGATAGGACAGAGAGAAATAAAGAGGTGTGGAGACAGAGAGGGGAGAGAAAGATAGACACCTGCAGACCTCCTTCTCCGCCTGTGAAGCGACTCCACTGCAGGTAGGGAGCCAGGGGTTGGAACCGGGATCCTTACGCCAGTTCTTAGGCTTGACACCACATGAACTTAACCCGACATGCTTGGGACCACATGCACTACTGCCCGACCCCCAGCTTATTGAAATTTAAAGCAAAGTTAAATTGATTTAAATTTCATTGAAACTGATAAAGATTATTAATATACATTGATGTTATTAGAATTTTCTAAGATATATATGTTGAATATTCAGTCTAGAATTCTTAGTTGTAAATAACCATTATGCTATCTACCTTTGCCCTCATTCCTTTTCTATAGTTTTTAAAATATATATATTTAAGTTTATTCTGGATAGAGACAGAGAGAAATGGGGGGGGGACACCTGTAGCACTGTTTTAGGTGAAACTCCCCCCCCCCCCCATATACAGGTTGGGACTAGGGGCTTGAATTAGCGTCCTTGAGCATTGTAATGTGTACACTCAACCATGTGTGCCACCACCTGACTTCTCTTTTTTCTATTGATTTCTTTCCTTAATCAGTCTCAATTACTTGGTAAATTGCAGGCATCATAACATTTTACATGTATATATTTCACTGAATATTCCTGAAGCCAAGGACATTTTCCAAAGCCTTTACTAAATTCAAGAAATTTTTTATCACTGATGCAGTGTTCTTTATAGTCTATATTCAAATGTCATCAAAGATCTCCATTATATCTTTTTTAATATATAGAAAATGGAGGTATTGACAAGATCATAGGATAAGAGGGGTACAATTCCCACCACCAAAGGTCCGTGTCCCATTCTCTCCCTTGAAAACTTTTCTATTCTTTATCCCTCTAGGAGTATGGACCCAGGGTTATTATGGGGTGCAGAAGGTAGAAGGTCTGGCTTCTGTAATTGCTTCCCTGCTGAACTTGGGCATTGGCAGGTTGATCCATACTCCCAGTCTGTCTCTCTTTCCCTAGTGGGGCAGGGCTTTGGGGAGGTGAGGCTCTAGGACATATTGGTGGGGTTGTCTGCCCAGGGAAGTCAGATTGGCATCATGGTAGCTTCTGGAACCTGGTTGCTGAAAAAGCATTAAGATGTAAAGCAGAACAAATTGTGAACTAATTATGAACCTAAAGGCAAGAATATTGCAGATGAAGATTTGGGGGTCTCCATTTTGGAAAAAGCTAATAGGTGTTGTTAAAATTTCGGATGGCTCCAGCTGGCCGGGCTAGCTTCACGGCTGGGCAGGGCAGCTGTATTTCTTTATTCAGGAACAACGATTCATAAACTAAGACAAACTAATCACCAAACAGAACTCTGCTGTCTCTTTGCAGCGGCGCAAGCACTCTCTCTCTTACTCTCGAACTCAGGAACCCTCTTTTCTCTCGAACTCTGCAACTCTTCAACTCTGGAACTCTGAAACTCTGGCGGGGTTCCTTGGGGCGGGGCCAAGCGGGCCCGCGAAATTAGCAGGCCTGATCTAATTCTCTTGGCGGGGGAGAACTAGCACCCAATGTAAAGCATACAACAAATAGGTTTATTTTAGGTATATTCCAAGGGGCCAATGCCTTTACCAGCTTTTGCCTGAGTCTGACAGCTAACATGCAGGTGGACCCAAGGTATTGTCTGGGGAGATGGTGTCATAGTTGGAAAAAGGACTAGAAAGCAGGGAAGAGAGTAACTCCCAAATATGGGGAAAGAATCTAAATATTGTTAGCTGTAAACTTCATGGATTTGATCTGGGGGCCATATTCAGCACAGGAGCATATGTAACATCTGTATCTGTGTAGCTCTGAGCTCGCATTTTGTGTGGTCAGAGCTAGGAACATTCCAGGCTGCACTAATTTCAGGACCCATCTTCCTTTAGTGATAGAGCATGTGTCCAACCCCCCTTCAGAGAATGGAACATTCCCTACCATTGTTGATCCACATTGAGGGCAAGGTCCTACAGGGGTCCACAAAGGGGTCCATTATGTTGTTCCTGATGGAGATGACCAGTGACAATGGAGAAAGGGATCTGTTAGAGGTCTAGGCCTATCGTGTCTGTGTGGGAATCCCGGGACTCTCCATTACGTCTTTTAAATGTAGTTTACATTTTTCTATCCAGGATGCAGTCCTGGGCCTTGCATAAGTTTACTTGTTTTTCTTCTTAGTCTCCTTAACCTGAAATTGTTTCTCAACTTTTATTGTGTCGATTATGACAGTGGCTTTTTAAAAATTTTTATGAAGAATCTGAGCCAGTTATTTTTTAGTTATTTTGTGACTCTTTAGATTTAATGTGTTCCGTTATGATTAAAGTTACATTTTTATCAGAGATACAACATATGATATGTTTTTGTTAGTGTATCACATCAAATAAATGATATTGATTTATGTTTTAGTTAACCATTTTGCCTTTGCTAGTAATAAGTAGTTTGTGGAAAGAGAACTTGAGATTATATAAATAGAGGCTGAGGAAATATGATAGTTTTTATAATAAGCCTTTTGTTTAAAAATTAAATTTTGGTTGAATTTGTTATGTGGAAAACTGGGAAATGTTATACATGTACAAACTATTGTATTTTACTGTCAACTGTAAGCCATAATTGCCTTAATAAAGAAGTTTTTGAAAAATGAAAATTTCAGTCAAATTTAGATCATTAGCTATTAAAATATGTTCTTACACAATGAAATACTCATAGCATAAGTACCAACTGACCTTGATGGGAACCACTCAGTTCTGGAAGTTATTTTCATTACTATGACTATTACCCCATTTTATATATGAGGGGATAAGGTTTAAAAGTATTAAGTAATTTCTCCAGGATCACAGAGCTAATATGGGAATAGACTGGAATTCATGTCATTCATGTAAATTCAGCACACTCTAAGTAGAGAATGAGCAAATGATTCTAGTTGCTGTTTTATCCTAGGTAATATTGCAGATGACACCAGTTATTCAAATAACGGGGGGAACGTCTTGTTTTATGCTTTACTTTATCTCTTTGGTGTTTAACATCTCTTGTTTATATAAACTTTATTTGAACAAGTCAATGTTTTTACTATCATACCCTTTTTTTCTACTTTCAGGAGCCTCCAGAAATGGAACTCTTAAAATTCTTCAGGCCAGAACACCCTCCTGTTCCCTCAAGGCCATCAGCAGAACAACTTTCTAATCTCATTAAAACGAGTCTTCACTATCCAGAATCCTTTAATCATCCATTTCATCAGAAAAGGTTCGAGTTCATTTTTATTAAAATTGTTTTCTATAACACATGCACACACATTGATTTCTTTTGGCAGTGGCATTGGTGTAAGTATTAAATATGATAATAAATCTATAAGCATTTCTCTAAAGTGTAGTAATATAGAGTAATTGTAATGTAGAACTTTGGTTAAGCATAGATACTGCCTCCTAAGTGGGAGGCTGAATGGTGGTGCACCCCAAGCAGCTCACATGGTACAGTGCAGGAGCTCACAGGTTCAAGCCCCAGACCTCACCTCTAAGGGCAAAGTGATAGAGCAGTGGCGCAGGTGTCTTCCTTCTCTCTGCCTTCTCTCTGCCTTTCTACCTCTGTTATTCACTTTCTATCAAAGAAAGAGGGAATTTAAAAAAAAAAAAAAAAGGCCGCTGTGTAATAGAGCTACAATTACCTTGGTGCCAGAAAAAATCAAAGGAAAACGAGAAGACTGAAATGTGGTGCTGCATTCTTTCGTTACGGCATATAACAGTTCTCAGGAGCAAAAATGTGCAACCAGAGTTAACTTCTCCACACAGCTAACAGCCAAATGATCAGCTCTGCTCAATAAATAGAGCATCTGCTAACATCTTACAAGGCCCGTGTGCTCTGAGTCTATACCTTGTCCACCTCCAGCCTCGTTAGTCACTCTAGGATTATGCAGAGTATATTCTTTTTCTGTCCATCTTTTTTTCCCCACATAATATTCTGTAATCAATCATTACAAAAAGCTGTAAAATCTATTTTTTTTTTTTTTTACCTTTTAAAATCACAAGAATTGGGCTTATTGTTACAGCAAATACATCCACAGCACTTGAGGGTCTGGGAATGAGTTAACTAGTTCCTATACAACTACGGCAATGAGAACGAAGTCTTTATAGAAGAAAGAAATACATTTCATGTAACAAAACAAGAATAGAGGCAAAGTGACAAAGTTGAAGAAATTGCTAACAGATGAATTTAAGAAACTCTGATTTTACGCATCCGACTTACTGATAATAGCTTTCTTTGTCCATCCATTGTTTAACTTAATTTTAATTAATTAATTAAGTTTAAGATAGAAATGAGCAAAGAGAGAGTAGAAGAGATCACAACAGGGAGTCGGGCGGTAGCACAGCGGGTTAAGCGCACGTTTCGGGAAGCGCAAGGACTGGCATCCTGGTTCGAGCCCCCCAGCTCCCCACCTGCAGGGGAGTCGCTTCACAAGCGGTGAAGCAGGTCTGCAGTTGTCTATCTTTCTCTCCCCCTCTCTGTCTTTTCCTCCTCTCTCCATTTCTCTCTTTCCTATCCAACAACGACATCAATAACAACAACAGTAACTACAACAATAAAAGCAAGGACAACAAAAGGGAAAATAAATAAATATTAAAAAAACATTTAAAAAAGAGAGAGAGACCACAACAACAAGGTTCCCCCCACTGTGCTGGGGCCAGGACTGGACCCTGGATGGCACACATGGCAAAGTTGCTCACCATCAAGTGAGCTACTGCCCTGGTCTCCCGTCGGCTGTGTTGTATGTACAGCGAACCCACTGACTAAACAACAGCCTTGCAGGTCTTCACTAGCAAGTCAAAATCGTCAAAAAACTGTTCAAATACTTTACAAATACCCTGTATTAAAAATACTGTTTTATTACACTTCATCTTTTTCTGATGATATCCTGTTGCCTAATAGCTTTCTTCCAAGGCGAGATTCCCAGCGCATCAGCATATTTCTGAGTAAGAAAGATTAATACTAAGATAGGGCTACGAGAGGAGATGAGGTTTTCAGGGCCACGTGAGTATTTGAGTACACAAGAGTCAGTTTATCTACTCTACAACAGAGCTTAACTTTGGCATTATTTTTATTTGAACTATTTTGAATTCTGCTGTCAGTATTCTTACCTATCTCTCTTGGGGTATGCCTGCATACCCTTTATTGGAGTGCTGGGATGGGATGGGAGAGAATATTTACCTAAAAAGTTTTCCAAATACTTTTTTTTTTTTACTAATTTGCATATCGCACTGCACTATGTGGAGTCCATCTGTTCTCTCCCCTCAGTACTTATTATTCGTAGATTCTGAATGTTAGTTATTTTAATTATTTTTTAAAAAATTTTATTATCTTTATTTTTTTTTTTAATTTATTTCCTTTTCTTGCCCTTGTTGTTCTATTGTTGTAGTTATTGTTGTTGTTATTATTATCATTGTTGTTGGATGGACAGAGAGAAATGGAGAGAAGAGGGGCAGACAGAGAGGGGAGAGAAAGACAGACACCTGCAGACCTGCTTCACCACCTGTGAAGCGACTCCCCTGCAGGCGGGGAGCCAGGGGCTCGAACTGGCATCCTTATGTCAGTCCTTGCGCTTTGCGCCACGTATGTTAAAAAATATTTTGAACAGGCCAGGTGGTAGCGTGCCTGGTTGAATGCACGTTACAGTGCGCAAGGACCCAGGTTCGAGCTCTCACTCCCCACCTTCAGGGGGAAAGCTTCACGAGTGGTGAAGCAGGACTGCAGGTGTTTCTCTCCCCCTCTGCCACCCCCTCCCCTCTCCATTTCTGGCTGTCTCTATCTAATAAATAAAGATAAAAAGATTAAAAAATCCTTTTGATCATAAATCTCTGTCTGGATCTTAATGTTGCTCAGTACACACAGATTTGAGAATCAAATGGAGACAACAAAACCCCCAAAAGTTCCTGAGTTTGTGCTTTGAGACAAAGCATACAGTTAAAATCTAACATAAGTGAATATATCAGACTGGAAACCTACTCAGTGCTCTGTGTTGCCCCCTTACCTGTAGGAGAGTTGGTGGGGGGAGGGCGGTGGTGGTGAGGCCAAGCAAAACTAGTACAAACTAAAGGATATGTTTTTGTTTAGTGAAATCTGTTGTTTCCAGTATTGCTTAGAAAGAATTCTCAGAGGATTTAAAATTTGTGAGAGCACAAATATTTGAGCAGAATTTTAAAGATTTTTTTTTTTGTAAGCTTTTAAGGTCACTAACCCAACACCCCCCCCCCCACACACACACACACACAATATTTCTTTGTTCTTTGAGTATATAATGTAAAGTAACATTATGCAGCCAGGTTTCCTTTGTGTGTAAGTTATATTTATTTGGAGTGCTCTTCACTTGGAATCTGTTTCAGTAAGTGTGTGTTTCCTCTTCCATTATTGCCAACCCTTTCTCCTATGCATCAGTAATTTACTAATTAGAATGTTTTGCCAGATCATAAGTTACTTAAGGATATGTGTGTACTTGAAAGAACTTTACATACAAGTTATTATCTAGAAATAATTCTCCTGTTCTTCAAAATATGATCACATGATGCGCAAAGACCAGGCTTGAGCCCCCACTTCCTCCTTCAGGGTGGCAGTCTCAGGAGTGGTGAAGGATGTCTGCAGGTGTCTGTCTTTCTCTTTGCCTCTCCTTGATTTTTCTCTGTCCTAGCAAATGAAACGGGGGGGGGGGGGAGGGAGGGAGGGAGGGGGAGAGAGAGAAAGAGAGGAATGAAGGGAGGGAGGGAGAGAAGAGCCATCAGGCACAGTGGATTCTCTGTGCTGGCATGGAGTCCCAGTGAGAACCCTGGTTGGGGGCGGGGGGGTAGAGAAAAGATTAGCTATACTAAATGAGAAATTTTGTGGATGTGTATATTCTGACATTTAGCATTGAGGCATCACATTAATGTTTTTCACAACTTAACATAAATTTTCTTGAGTGCTTTTAAAACTAAATTCTTCTTTTACTTGAATTAGATTTTCTCCAGAGCCTATGCTATATTTGTTAGATAAGTGTTAATTTTCAAGAAAGTTCTTTTTAAGAATTCATGACTAACTTTTTGAAAAATGTTTTCTCCTCTAGCCTTTGTTTAGTACCAGTTACCCTTTTACTGTCAAATTGTTCTAAGGCTGATGTTGATGTAATAGTTGATCTTCGGCATAAAACCACAAGGTAAAGATTTATTTAGTGCTAAGTTGCTTTGTAGTTTAGGATTTAGAGCAAGTGACCATGGTGGGTGGCACAGTGGGGGACATCTGGACAGAACAAGCATGACATCTACACCTCACACCCCAGCAGCCCATATACAAGAGTGAAAATTCTTGTTGTCTGTTTCTCTATCTTGCAAAATAAAATAAATTTTAAAAGCAAGATATAAAGTGACTTCAACAATGTGATATTTTGAAATTATGCAGATTATCACCTAGCTTGGATAGAAACTTACTCAAACAGGGTCCGGGTGGTAGCGCACCTGGTTGAGTGCACATGTTACAATACACAAGGACTCAGGTTTGAGCCCCCAGTCCTCACCTGCAGGGGAAAGCTTTGCAAGTCGTGAAGCAGTGTTGCAGGTATCTTCTTGTCTCTCTCATTCTCTTTGCCTCTCTATCACCCCCTTCCCTCTGGATTTCTGGCTGTCTCTATCCAATAAGTAAACAAAGAGAATAAAAAAAAGAAACTCAAACATGCCTTGATTTTTTTTTTTTTTTTTGGTTGTTATAAAAAAGTGACTGAATGTTGTCTTAACAATAATGACAAAATGGAAAGCAGTGTCTTTAGATTTTCACGAGAGGCAAAAAGGTTTTATAAAAAGTTTATTGGTGATAATACTAACACTGAAAACTGACAAGTTCATGATAGTGGCTAAAGATATTTTCGTAACTATAAAATGTTACTTAACAAAGAAGATATGATTATAGTATACTCTTTTAATATCACATTCCCCAAGAGCTAGGTACTTTTTGGAATTCAGAAATCGTGTATTTTTTAAGAAAGTAATGTAAAGCATACAGCTGTGTATCATATAACGCCTCAGACAGGATTTGGAGCAGCTCTGTAGAATCCAAACGCATTCTGTGAATTAGCTAATATCTTACTAGTGACAACGAGGCTTTTTTTTTTTTTTTTTTGGAGGGGGTGGTGGTGGTAATTGTTTCAGTATGGTACACATCTGTTTTTATGTCTGTATGGTCAGACTCCATTATTTACTAGCTGCTGTCTTAACTTTTTGTCTAGAAACGTAGTAATGATGGGCAAACATCAGGTGGTAGTAGTTTTTTTTTTTATTATTAAACATTTATTTATTGCCTTGTTGCCCTTGTTTTTTGTTGTAGTTATTATTGTTGCCATCGTTGTTGGATAGGACAGAGAGAAATGGAGAGAGGAGAGGAAGACAGAGAGGGGGAGAGAAAGACAGACACCTGCAGACCTGCTTCACTGTGAAGCAGGTGGGGAGCCAGGGGCTCGAACCGGGATCCTTGTGCTTTGTGCCACATGCATGCGCGTAACCCGCTGCGCTACTGCCTGACTCCCATTAATAATAGTTTTAATAGCTATTACTGTTCCTAGAAGTGATATTGCTTGATGGGAGAGCTGCATGAATGTTCTTTGGGGGGGTGGAAAGTAAACAATCTTCCAGTTTAACCGTTCTCCTCTTTTTCTAGTCCAGAAGCATTGGAAATCCATGGATCATTCACGTGGCTTGGACAAACACAGTATAAACTTCAGCTTAAAAGCCAGGAGATTCACAGTTTGCAGTTAAAAGCATGCTTTGTTCATACAGGCGTCTATAACCTGGGGACTCCTAGGGTATTTGCAAAGTTATCAGACCAAGTTACAGTGTTTGAAACTAGTCAGCAAAACTCAATGCCTGCCCTGATCATCATCAATAATGTGTGACAGCTTGCAAACTTGTGCTGAAATACACAAGAATCATTTCACCAAATGGGTTTTAAAGCAGTATTTGAAATTCCTAACTTGTTAAGGAGATTGGTGTCAGATCACTGCAAAAATACCCTGACTTGTCAATTTGTTGATTTGTTGATGATACAAAGCACGTTGGACTGAAAATACTTATATTTTTTTTATTTCTTTCAAACCTGGTAATAATTTACTTGCTCTAACACAGTTTAAACATATCCACGTACCTTATTAAGCCCCATCTTCAATTTGGTGTCTGTCAGCTGTTACAAGTTATTGATGGCATATGAATATTAGGAGATGATTTCTGAGGAAGGAATGGCCTGTTGGCAATGCCTCTAAAGCCATTAGTCTAAATTCCAGCTTTACTGTGAAATTCTATAGAGTGTTAAAATTCAAATTTTCCTGTCTTGCTTCACACAATTTCAAAAATAATTTTGAATTGTGTTTATTATAGAGTCTTCACACTTCAATATCTGGTGGTTCCTATGGCTTATATAAAACTTTGTAAAAACAATTTTTTTCTGATGCTTTGAATATAGTTTTAAAGGTTTTACCTTTTTCCCCTCATCTCAGCATAAGAGCGCACTATTTCACTATATAAATTTTTGTCTTTTAAATTATCATATTCTTTATTACGTAACTTTAACAATTGAACTGATCTGTTAATATAAATCCCAAGTTAATTAAAATAAGCTTTTCAAAAATGTATTATATTTATAACAAATATACTGTAAATAGAATAAAGACATGGTATTCACTGTATAGATTCATTATATCTTTTTTATTCTAAATATATTCTTTATTTTTTAAATTTATTTCTTTATTGGGTAATTAATGTTTTACATTCAACAGTAAATACAATAGTTTGTACATGCATAACATTCCCTAGTCTCCCATTTAACAATACAACCCCCACTATGTCATTTATCATCCTTCATGGACCTGTATTCTCCCCACCCAATAGTCTTTATTTTAAATGATTGCCTGTAATACCACTATGGCAGGTGTCAAATCAGATTTTCTAGAAAACTTAGGATCTCTGGTTCCAGAAGTGAGATACAATATTTGTTCCTTTAGTCCTTTGCAGCAATGTTTTACATGATCAGATTTATTTTAAAATATGTCATATGTACAAATTTGGATAATCTTCTTATTCCTTAAGGAGAAAGGAAAATCAGTTGTTGAACCTGTTTTAGATAACCACATAGCAGACTGTGGTGTTGATTATGATAGACTAGATAATCTAACCTTCATAGTGGCATAAAATTAAAGTCTAAGGAAAAATACTAGAAAACATCTTCTTGAAAACAAACTTTTACCAATATAGTTAACGATCAGTGATCCAAAATTTGGGAGGAGAAAATCCAGAGATACTATCAACATATCGGGTTGCAGATGCTCTCAGACTTAGCATGGTTTCACTTAGATTTCTTGACTGTTACTAGTGTGAAAGCAATGCACATTCAGTAAAAAAATAAAATACTGTGGACTTCTATGATGCTGGGCAGTGGCAATAACTACAATTTTCTATCAACATTATTTTTTCTATAATAATATTCTCAACTCATAATGGCTTTGTGAAGTTATAACCCCATTGAAAGTTGAGGAAGAGCTGTATTTTGCCTTAGAAAGTATGCTAACTTAGAATCAGCTAAGAGAAGGAAACTTATATATGGCATACTTAGAGTCAAGAAAGACAGACCAGGAGAAATCTATTCTCATATCTGACATGATAGACTTTAAAATAGATAAGATTAAAAAAGATAGGAATGGACACTACTTAATGCTCAGAGGATCAGTTAATCAAGAGGACTTAACAATTATTAACATCTATGCACCCAATGAGAAGCCATCTAAATACATCAAACTTCTACTGAAAGTGCTACAGCAATATATTAACAGTAACACAATCATAGTAGGGGATTTCAACACCCCACTCTCTCAACTTGACAGATCATCCAGGCAGAAAGTCAATAAAGACATAAGGGAGCTAAATGAAGAGATAGATAAACTAGAACTATTGGACATTTTCAGAGTCATTCATCCCAAGAAACTGGAATACACATTTTACTCAAATCCACATGGGTCATTCTCAAGGATAGACCATATATTAGGCCACAAAGACAGCATCAGCCAATTCAAGAGCATTGAAATCATCCCAAGCATCTTCTCAGACCACAGTGGAATTAAACTAACACTTAACAATCAACAAAAGATTAGTAACAGTGCCAAAATGTGGAAGCTCAACAGTACACTTCTTAACAACTTCTGGGTCAAAGAGGAAATCAAGGAAGCAATCAAAATGTTTCGAGAGTTCAATGAAAATAAGACACAAGCTATCAAAATATTTGGGACACAGCTAAAGCAGTCCTAAAAGGGAAGTTCATAGCTATACAAGCACACATTAGGAAACAAGAAAAAGCACAAATAAACAGCCTGATTGCACATCTTAAAGACCTAGAAGAACAACAACAAAGGAAACCTAAAGCAACCAGAAGGACAGAAATTACTAAAGTTAGGGCAGAAATAAATAACATTGAGAATAAGAAAACCATACAAAAGCTCAACGAAAGTAAATGTTGGTTCTTCAAAAGAGTAAACAAATTCGACAAACCTTTAGCCAGACTCACAAAACAAAAAAGGGAGAAGACCCAAATAAATTGGATAGTAAATGAAAGAGGAGATATCACAACAGACACCGCAAAAATTCAACATAAGCAACTATATGCCACCAAGTTAGAGAACCTGGAAGAAATGGACGATTTCCTAGATAACCTACCAACTTCCAAAACTAAGTAAAGAGGAAGTGGATAACATGAACACACAGCTAATGAAATTGAAACAGTTATCAAAAATCTCCCCAAAAATAAAAGTCCTGGACCAGATGGTTTTACAAATGAATTCTACAAAACCTTCAAAGAAGAACTAATACCTCTACTTTTAAAAGTCTTCCAGAAGATTAAAGACACTGGAATACTCCCTGTCAGCTTCTATGAAGCCAACATCACCCTGATACCAAAAGCAGACAGGGACACAACCAAAAAAGAAAACTACAGACCAATATCTCTGATGAACATAGATGCAAAAATATTGAACAAAATTCTAGCCAACCAGATACAGCAGTATATCAAAAAGATTGTTCATCATGACCAAGTGGGGTTTATCCCAGGCATGCAAGGTTGGTTTAATATACGTAAATCAATCAATGTGATCCACCACATCAACAAAAGCAAGACCAAAAACCACATGGTCATATCAATAGATGCAGAGAAAGCCTTTGACAAAATACAACATCCCTTTATGATCAAAATACTACAAAAAATGGGAATAGATGGAAAATTCCTTAAGATAGTGGAGTCTATATATAGCAAACCTACAGGCAACATCATATTCAATGGTGAAAAACTGGAAGCATTTCCACTCAGATCAGGTACTAGACAGGGCTGCCCACTATCACCATTACTATTCAACATAGTGTTGGAAGTTCTTGCCATAGCAATCAGGCAGGAGCAAGGAATTAAAGGGATACAGATTGGAAGAGAAAAAGTCAAACTCTCCTTATTTGCAGATGATAGTATACATAGAAAAACCTAAGGGATCCAGCAAGAAGCTTTTGGAAATCATCAGGCAATACAGTAAGGTGTCAGGCTACAAAATTAACATTCAAAATTCAGTGGCATTCCTCTATGCAAACACTAAGAAGAAATTGAAACCCAGAAATCAATTCCTTTGACTATAGCAACAGAAACAATAAAATATCTAGGAGTAAACCTAACCAAAGAAGTGAAAGACTTGTATACTGAAAACTATGAGTCACTACTCAAAGAAATTGGAAAAGACACAAAGAAGTGGAAAGATATTCCATGTTCATGGGTGGGAAGAATTAACATCATCAAAATAAATATATTACCCAGAGCCATCTACAAATTTAATGCTATCCCCATCAAGATCCCAAGCACATTTTTTAGGAGAATAGAACAAATGCTACAAATGTTTATCTAGAACCAGAAAAGACCTAGAATTGCCAAAACAATCTTGAGAAAAAAGAACAGAACCGGAGGCATCACACTCCCAGATCTCAAACTGTATTATAGGGCCATTGTCATCAAAACTGCTTGGTACTGGAACATGAACAGACACACTGACCAGTGGAATAGAATTGAGAGCCCAGAAATGAGGCCCCACACGTATGGACATCTAATCTTTGACAAAGGGGCCCAGACTATTACATGGGGAAAGCAGAGTCTCTTCAACAAATGGTGTTGGAAACAATGGGTTGAAACATGCAGAAGAATGAAACTGAATCACTGTATTTTCACCGAATACAAAAGTAAATTCCAAGTGGATGAATGACTTGGATGTTAGACCACAAACTGTCAAATACTTAGAGGAAAATATTGGCAGAACTCTTTTCTGCATAAATTTTAAAGACATTTTCAATGAAACGAATCCAATTACAAAGAAGACTAAGGCAAGTATAAACCTATGGGACTACATCAAATTAAAAAGCTTCTTCACAGCAAAAGAAACCACTACCCAAACCAAGAGACCCCTCACAGAATGGGAGAAGATCTTTACATGTCATGCATCAGATAACAGTTTAATAACCAACATATATAAAGAGCTTGCCAGACTCAACAACAAGACAACAAATAACCCCATCCAAAAGTGGGGGGAGGACATGGACAGAATATTCACCACAGAAGAGATCCAAAAGGCCGAGAAACACATGAAAAAATGCTCCAAGTCTCTGATTGTCAGAGAAATGCAAATAAAGACAACAATGAGATATCACTTCACTCCTGTGAGAATGTCATACATCAGAAAAGGTAACAGCAGCAAATGCTGGAGAGGGTGTGGGGTCAAAGGAACCCTCCTGCACTGCAGGTGGGAATGTCAATTGGTCCAACCTCTGTGGAGAACAGTCTGGAGAACTCTCAGACGGCTAGAAATGGACCTACCCTATGACCCTGCAATTCTCCTGGGGATATATCCTAAGGAACTCAACACATCCATCCAAAAAAATCTATGTACACATATGTTCTTGGCAGCACAATTTGTAATAGCCAAAACCTGGAAGCAACCCAGGTGTCCAACAACGGAGTGGCTGAGCAAGTTGTGGTATATATACACAATGGAATACTACTCAGCTGTAAAAAATGGTGACTTCACCGTTTTCAGCCGATCTTGGATGGACCTTGAAAAAATCATGTTGAGTGAAATAAGTCAGAAACAGAAGGATGAATATGGGATTATCTCACTCTCAGGCAGAAGTTGAAAAACAAGACCAGAAAAGAAAACACAAGTAGAACCTGAAATGGAATTGGCATATTGCACCCAAGTAAAAGACTCTGGGGTGTGTGGGTGGGGAGAATACAGGTCCATGAAGGATGATAAATGACATAGTGGGGGTTGTATTGTTAAATGGGAAACTGTGTAATGTTATGCATGTACAAACTTTTGTATTTACTGTTGAATGTAAAACATTAATTCCCCAATAAAGAAATAAATTAAAAAAAAAAAAAAAAAGATCAGAAGAGAAAACACAAGTAGAACCTGAACTGGAGTTGGCGTATTGCACCAAAGTAAAAGACTCTGGGGTTGGTGGGTGGGGAGAATACAGGTCCAAGAAGGATGACAGAGGACCTAGTGGGGGTTGTATTGTTATATGGAAAAGTGAGAAATGTTATGCATGTACAAACTCTTGTGTTTACTGTCGAATATAAAACATTAATTCCTCAATAAAGAAATTAAAAAATAAAAATAATTTTTTTAAAAAAGCTATATTTGAAAAAGTCTCTGAAAGATTTCCAAGATGGACATCAAATTAAAGATTCAGATACTTCAGCAAATCCCAAGCAACACACACACACACACACACACACACACACACACACACAAAGGCAACCCATAGTGAAGTTACTCAGTAGTAAAGAGTCTTAAACACAGAAGACAAAACTGCTTGAATAGTAGCAGTGATTCAACTGATAGCTGAGTTGTCGGCAACAATAATGAAAGTCGAAATAACCTAGAATCTCAAAGAGCTGAATTCTAAACTTAGCAAAAAATACCTTTTGAGAATGTGAAAAGAAAAAGATTTCAAACAAAGTCATTTCACTTGCAGGTAACCCTAGGATAATGCTACCTACCTAAGTCTAGATCTTTCTATTCTCCAAATAAGTATGCAAATCAAGAACAAGTGACGCCATCTCTAGCTCATGCTTTAGCTAACCAGAGAATACCAATAACCTCAAATTGTTTATAAAAGGAAAACTTACCACTAAATTTCAGCAAACAATCGCATGTCTACTACAAGCTTATAGTTAGTGGAAGTAGGGAAGACAGTTATCCAGAAAGATTATGAAAAGGAGATAAGGTGGTCCGGGAGGTGGTACAGTGGCTAAGGCACTAGACTCTCAAGCAATAGATCCTGAGTTCAGTCCCCAGCAGCACATGTACCAGAGTGATATCTGGTGTTCCCTCTCTCCCTCTCTCTCTTCCTGTCTCTCTCTCTCTCTCTCTCTCTCATCTTTCTCATTAATAAATAAAATCTTTAAAAAAGAAAAAAGGAGATAAGATAGTGCAACGGATTAAGCGCAGGTGGCACAAAGCACAAGGGCCAGCCTAAGGATCCCGGTTCGAGCTCCTGGCTCCCCACCTGCAGGGGAGTCACTTCACAAGCAGTGAAGCAGGTATGCAGGTGTCTATCTTTCTCTCCCCCTCTCTGTCTTCCCCTCCTCTCTCCATTTCTCTCTGTCCTATCCAACAACAATGACAACAATAATAACTACAGGAAAACAAGGGCAACAAAAGAGAATAAATATTAAAAAAAGAAAAGGAGATAAGAAAAAGGGGCCGGAGGATGAGTTGAAAGTCACTCCAAACAAAGTAGAAGCCTGCCCTAACTCTATGAAGACTTCTGGTGAGAGAGGCCAGAGTACCACTTTGGCATAAGCAGTCCTGGGGAGTGTCCCCTCTCCTATAGGCCACTGTAGCCTAACTGAAAGTACTCCAGGATATCTGCTAGATCAGATCTCTGATGACAGGCAAAACATTTAAAGCCTTTCAGTGTCCTTTAATGACATCTTGGTCTGCTAACTTGAAATTTAGCCATAATAGCAAGTTTGACCTAGAAAACGCAAAGGCACTCTAGGCCTACACAACTGATGGGAAAGGCATTACTACAGCAGATCAAGCACTGCACCTCTAATTGTTACTTGATGAAAAGCAAAAAGGCTGAATAAAAAGAAATTATCCAGTATCCAAAAGCTTTATCCAATTCTATAAAGAAGATGCTTGTGCTCTTGAACAAGCGAAGATAGGTTTTCTTGCTATTTCTCTTTAACAAGCAAAAAAAAAAACCAGCGTTTATACTGGAGTTTTCTCACTTGTTAACTGTGACATATACTACAAGCACCCCACAAAGTAATAACCTGTGAGAAACGATGTGCTATAGGAATTTTCAATAAAGTGCATTGCATTAAAAATAGGCCTACTGGGAGTTGGGCAGTAGCACAGCGGGTTAGGTGCATGTGGTGCAAAGTACAAGGACTGGCATAAGGATCCCGGTTTGAGCCCCCAGCTCCCCGCCGGCAGGGGAGTCGCTTCACAGGCAATGAAGCAGGTCTGCAGGTGTCTGTCTTTATCTCCCCTTCTCTGTCTTCCCCTCCTCTCTCCATTTCTCTCCGTCCTATCCAACAATGACTACATCAATAACAACAATAATAATAACTACAACAGTAAAACAAGGGCAACAAAAGGAAATAAATATTTAAAAAAAAACAGGTCTACTATCTACAAAACAGAGACCCCCCCCCCAACTCTTCATATGAACTTTTCCAGCCTTTAGGTTCCTGATTAGTCAACAATTTGTTTGACTTTATATGTTAACTTTTTTTTTTTAGCCACCAGGTTCCAAATGCTAACATGATGCCAACCGGACTTCCCTGGGCAGACGACCCCACCAATGTGTCCTGGAGACCCACTTCCCCAGAACCCCAGCCCACTAGGGAAAGAGAGAGACAAGTTGGGAGTATGGGTCGACCTGTCAACACCCATGTTCAGCAGGGAAGCAATTCCAGAAACCAGACCTTCCACTTTCTGCATCCCATAATGACCCCGAGTCCATGTTCCTAGAGGGAAAAAGAATAGGGAAGCTATCAGGGGAGGGGATGGGATGTGGAATTCTGGTGGTGGGAATTGTGTGGAATTGTACCCCTCTTATCCTATGGTTTTGTTAGTGTTTCCTTTTTATAAATAATTTTTTTTTTAATGAGGGGTAGAGTTTTGTAGTCAGTGTAGGTACAAGAAAACTTTGCAAAGGCTGGCTACTTAAGTTTTTACCCAGAACTATGATTTATAGACTATATATCAGTTTTAAAACTTGTTTTTCCTCTCCCAAAGAACAATAAACATACACTTCTGAATATGGGCAGAGACGGTGCAAAAAATCGATCTGAAATCCAGCGTGGTCAGTCAGTTGTCCAGATGTCTCCCTAAGTCAGCGGTTCATAGAGTGCTGGAGCATCATTGAGGCAACCACCAAAAATATTTCAGGGGGCTGTGTGGTGGCGCACGTGGTTGAGCGCACAGGTTACAGTGCGCAAGTACCCTGCTTCAAGCCCCCGGTCCACACCTGCAGGGGGAAAAGCTTTGCAAGTGGTGAAGCCGGACTGCAGGTGTCTCTCTGTCTCTCTCCCTCTCTCTATCTCCCTCTTCCCTCTCAGTTTCTGGCTGTCTCTATCCAATAAATAAAAATAGTTAAAAAGAAACCCCCTCCTCAGCAATTTGGTCTGCCTCCAAGGCCAATTTTCTTTTTGTTTTGATACAGAATCTTGTTTTTGTTGTTGAGATTTTATTTGCTCTTAAGTGTTAGAGTTGGAACAGGTCTCCTTTTTGAAGAGGTGACCTTCATATTACACTTGGGGAAACATCCCTAAGAGCCTGAACAGCACCTGGGCCTCTTACAGATTTTCAGCATCTTTTTCTGTCTAGTTTTTTTTTTTCCTGCTGCCTCCAGGGTTGTGGCTGGGGTTCAGTGCTGGCACTATGTATTCCTGCTTCTGGCAGCCTTGCTCCCCCCACCCCAGCCCATTTTTACTGGTTAGGACTGAGAAATTGAGAGGGGAAGGGAGATACAGGGAGAGACAAAGACATCCACAGACCTGTTTCACTGTGAAGCAACCCCCCTACAAGTGCAGAGCTGGGGGCTCAAACCCAGATCCTTGTGCTTAGTACTATGAGTGCTTAACCAGTTGTACCACCGCCTGGCCCCCCTTTCTTATAGTTTTTAGAAACCTCATGGAAATTTTATTGTTACTTAAAATTTTTATGTTCATATGTTAACATTTTTAGCATGTCACTAAGACGCGGCAACTTGTATAGACTGAACTTGGGAGTGTTGAACTAAAATTAGGGTTTACCAAGGCTCATTTGCTCAGTTAACATAAGCAAATAAGACTGGGGTTGATACTAAGTTCCAGGTTTTTCAATATTTTTATTCCTTACTTTCTGATAATAGAGATTAATTCTTACAAACTTTGGTCTTTCTGTTTTGCTATTCACAGTTACTAGGTTATTTTGGGTAAATATTTGTAATTTAGGTAGAAGAAAACTCGAAATGACTAGACAAAAGCTATCAAACAACTTGTAAATAAATAACAGATGGTTTTATAAGTAAGCACCTTTTCCTGTAAACAAAAGCATTTGTTTGAACACAGTGACATCAGCTTATCTGGTGAACTTGTTCAAGCCTAGATAATAAAGTAAAAAGAAGAGAGCACAGCACACTCGTTGTAACAATAGCAAGAGTCCTGAGGCCAACTGTGGCCACTAGAGGGCACCAGTGGTGCAATTTTATTCTCGCCATTCTTGATCGTAAATGTTTGAAATGTTGAAATTAGCAATTTCTGATTTAGTATTTAGTGGAGTTTTGGTTAACATTAAACATTCTTCTGCTACAGAGAATTGAAATCTGAGAAGTTAATGATAATTTACTTACCTAAGTTGCTAACAAGGTTAATGAAATATGTAATAATTAGAATTTTCTGACTTGTCTACTTTATTGAGAGTCAGTGAAGGGAAGAGTCTTATTGAAATTTTTAAGACTGTAATATGTAAAGGTTTTTATTTTAATTTTCTAATTTTATTTACTTATTTATTTATTTATTGGATAGAGACCATCAGAGATGGAAGGGGAGAGATAGACAGGGAGAGAAACAGACACCTGTAGCACTGTTCCGTCCTCGCAAAGCTTTCCCCTTGAAGGTGGGGACCAGGGCTCAAACCTGGCTGGGTCCTTGTCCTTTGTAATGTGTGCTTAACCAGTTGTGCCACCACCTAGCCCCTAGATGTAAAGTTTTATATTACCAGAAAGTTATATAGCCTATTTAAAGAAACATACTGTCTAAAGCTGTACCACCCTGAACAGGCCCAATCTCGTCTGAAGGATACGTACTGAGACCTGATCCCCCCACCCACATGGAAAGAATCTATCTTCTCAAGCAGACTGCTGGCCACTAATGACACCTCCGAGATCAACCCAGTGACTAATCTTCTTGCCAAGGATGGCCCCCAACCTGGAACAGAAACCCTTTAAACTCCTTCCCCATTGACTCTGTCTCTCACTTTTTTTTTGCCTCCAGGGTTATTGCTGGGGCTTGGTGCCTGCACTACGAATCCACTGCTCCTGGAGGCTATTTTTTCCCATTTTGTTGCCCTTGTTGTTATCCTTGTTGTTGTCATTGCTGTTGTTGGATAGGACAGAGGAGAGAAATTAAGAGAGGAGGGGGAGAGAAAGACACCTGGAGACCTGCTTCACTGCCTGTGAAGCAACCTCCCTGTAGGTGAGGGGTTGGAGGCTCAAACTAGGTTCCTTATTCCGGTCCTTGCGCTTTGTACCATGTGCATTTAACCCACTGCACCACCTGTCTCTCACTTCTTTCGGCTACTCTAGCTAGAGTCGCCCCTCACAAGCCTATCAAACCTGGCTTTGTCTGCTCTGTCTATCTCATTTATATCTCATCTTTCTAACACCTGTCATGAAGTAGTCTCTAAAAATGGGGGGTTAAGACAGAAAATTGTTTAATCAATAAAACCTCTAAGAAGTCTTCTGGGATGGAGGGGAGAGGGAAAACCCAGAGAGCAGTAACTCCAAAGCATACTCTCAGTCTTGGCTGACACACTGAGCCTCTTGGGAGAAACAGTGAGCCTAGTAGGGACACTGTGGAGGGGGGGGACGGTGCCCAACTCCAAGGCTGTGCTTTATTTCCCCAGCCCAATCTCTGTGACTCCCTCCCATTTTGACCTCTAAATCCTGGTGTAATAGTCTAGCTGTTCTGTCTCTGAAGTGGCATTGACAGGAAAGGAGAGCCAGTGGAAAAAGAGAGAGTCCAGGAACAGGCAGTCTAGCTGCTAGAGCACAGGAAGGAGCTCTAAAGGAAAAAACACAAAGCCTTTCATCAGGATGGGTTGACTGTGGACAGCTTCTTTGTTTTATTATTATTATTATTATTATTATTATTATTTGCATTTCAATGAGATGATGCTTTAAAAGTGGTTGGAATATGGCTGGGGTCTAATCTAATGCATGTGTTAATGAATTACAGTATACCTGGGGATTTCAACAGACCTGGAGAATTCTTCCCAGTGGATCTGGGCAAGATTACAAAAAATAATTTTATTTTAGGGCAAGATTACAGAAAACAGAGTAGTGGAGAAGAGAAAGACTTGCTGTTTCAAATCGGTAATTTGAGTTGTTTTCTAAAGTCCTCCCCAAAATCTGGAACTGTTTAGAAGTTGACATAATACTTCAAATTTTACAACAGAAGTTACACTGTTAGAAACAAAAATAATTGATCTCAAAATCTATGTGAAGCTTGCCCCTGTGGTATTTTCTAAACAATAAAGGGTTTTTGAGTTTTTGGGTGTATGGATTTACTTGCAAATAATAGAACTTTTGCAAATGAAACTGCTGTGAAAATTCTAGTCCAAATTGCCCCTAAGTCAGTGGTCCAGATGTTATAGTTCCAGATGTTATATGCTGGATTCGTTAGCCTGAGGTTCTGGGTTTGATCCCTGGCATAGCATATGCCATAGTGGTGCAATGGTTCTCTCTCATAAATACTCTTAGTAAAATAAAATGATCTCTAATCAGATTACTTGGGTTCTTCTTTCCTTTCTCCTTTTTCTTCTTCTACCTTTTGTTTTTTCCCCCAGTTTGGCATACTGGAGCTTCATGCCTACACAGTTCTCCCACTCACAGTGGACTCTAAGATAAAGAGAGGAGAGGAGACACTACAGATGCTCCCAAGTGGTGCCGGGACTTAAACCTGACTCTCACTCACGTGTGAAAGTGTGCACTCTACCAGGTGAGCTCTTGCTCGGCCTCTCTCTGGGTTCCAGTCCATAACTTTATTCCTTACCTTCTATGAGACCTTGAGACATTAACATAAGCACTTAGCTCGTTTCCCCATCTGTACTGCTTGACAATAACAGCTCCCGTTCTTACAGGTCATCGACAGGTCTGAATAGCTGAATTCCACAGATCTTCTAGTTCAGTGCCTGATATGTACTAAAAACTCAACAGATTCTTTATTTTAAACATATTTCCATTTATTTGAGAATGTTCTTTGCCAACCACTCTAATAGATACAGTTTCGAATAGCTGAGTGAGCTGTAAACCCATAATCAATTCTATCTATAGCCAACGTTGCACTATTTCAAGATTCCAATTTTGTTCAAAATTATAGGCTTGGATTTGATTGCAGGTTTGGGTCTCATGAATATCATCCATGAACTTTTCTTCCTTCATATCATCCTTAACATTCTTAGAGCAGAGCAAGCAGGACACACACACGACATTCTCATGAGTTGAACAGGAGAATCAATTAAATTTTATCCTTTTCAAGCTGAATGAATTTTGTGCCGGTGTAACTGGCTTTCTAGCAGCATTAGATGACAATACATTATAAATGATAGTCTATACCTGGCATTTCATTTTTTACAAGAGCTTTTTCTGGGGGCCATGAGCATTTTGGGGGAGGACTGGAGGCTTGAATCTGGGTTTTTGTATATAGTAATGTGTGTACACAACCGGATGTACCACCACCTGGCTCTCCATGAGCTTTTTCTCTTTTTTTTTGTCTCCAGGGTTATCACTGGGGCTCTGTGTCTGCACTATAAGAATCTGCTGCTCCTGGAGGCCATTTTCCCCACTTTTGTTGCCTTTGTTGTCATTATTGCTGCTGCTGTTGTTGGATAGGACAGAGTGACATCGAGGTTAGGAGAGGAAGACAGACACCTGCAGACCTGCTTTGCCGCTTGTGACGCAACCCCCCTGCAGATAGGGAGCCAGGGGCTGGAACTAGGATCCTTAGGCTGGTCCTTGTGCTGTGCGCCATGTGTACTTAACCCGCTGCGCTACTGCTCAGCTTTTAAAACTGAACACACATATATGCATCGAAGAATTAATTTTCCCGTTAAAAGTATAGTAAGAATGATAGGAACAACCAAGTTTTTTATCTATGAGAAAAAGTTTAAAAGTTTTAAGATAGCAGAAATACTGAATTCTGTGTGATTTTGTTAGCATGTCATGAATTACTCTCCCACCCCCACCCCCACAAAGCACTGTTTATTTCTAGCTTATGGTGGTGCTGGAACTGAACTTGGGAGCTCAGAACCTCAAGCTATTGCATTACCAATTATGCTATTCCTCCAGCCCCATAAAATACATTCAAGTATAGAAGAGTTAAGAGAAGCTAAGTACCAGGGAGGGCCCTAAACCTCAGTCCCACTGTAGCTGCAACTTTTGTGACCAGCAACCTTTGTTTTGCCTCCCTCATTGAGAAGGAAGAGAATATGATGACACCGGACAGTCAGGCTTTGTTTCACTTATGTGAGAGGGAAGAAGGAGGAGGAGGGGAGGGAGAAGGAAGGAATAGGAAGAGAAGGAAGACCTGGAGGAAGAGGTAGAAGAAAGGCATCCTGAAGTGTGAGCGTGGCTGAGAGGAGTGAAGGCGGGGCCTTAGAAGTTCATGAAAAAGGGAGTTGGACAGTAATGCAGTGGGTTAGGGCTAAGCACACGTGGCGCGAAGCGCAAAGACCCGCGTAAGGATGCCAGTTCGAGCCCCAGGCTCCCCACCTGCAGGGGAGTCCCTTCACAGGCAGTGAAACAGGTCTGCAGGTGTCTCTCTTTCTCGCCCCCTCTCTGTCTTCCCCTCCTCTCTCCATTTCTCTCTGTCCTATCCAACAACAACGACATCAATAACAACAACAATAATAACTACAACAATAAAGCAACAAGGGTAACAAAAGGGGAAATAAAGTATTTTTTTAAAAAAAAAGAAGTGCATGAAAAAACCCAACTCCATCGCCATTTTGCTTTTCCTGCCTAATTGTTTCTCTCACGCTTCCACTTTTCCTGAGTAAAAGCTTAAAAATTCCTGAAAAATCATGCTTTTCTCCCCAATTCTTTGTCGACTTTAAGTATGGTGAACCCCAGATCACTGGAGAGAGTCTCCTTGTCCTCTTTCCCCTCAACAGAAGCACTAATGAGTTATTTATTCATCAGATATTAATGGGGTCTTGCGCTGACACTGTTCTAATGTGCTAGGAACATATCCTGAATATTGACTGCTCTAATGTCTAATGTGAAGTTGAAGATAATCATTTGCAGTGAACAGATGTCACAGTTTCCAGACAACAAAGTGTTGACTTTCTCCTCTGAAATCAGGATTCGTAGATTGTTTGACACCTCACTTTGAAGGGAAGGCCAGGCCTCCCTAAATGTTAATAGAAGACATGTCCCATTAGCATGCTAGTTTTTTTGTTTTTTTTTTTGGCCTCCAGCGTTATCGCTGGGGCTTGGTACCTGCACTACAAATCCACTGCTCCTGGATGCCATTTTTCCCATTTTGTTGCCCTTGTTGTTACTGTTATTATTATCGCTGTTGGTGTTAGATAGGACAGAGAGCAATCTAGAGAGGAGGGGAGACAGAGAGGGAGAGAGAAACACAGATACCTGCAGATCTGCTTCACTGCCCATAAAGCAAGGCCCCTGCTGGTGGGGAACCAGAGGCTCGAACAGGGATCCTTTCGCGGGTCCTTGCACTTTGGGCCATTTGCGCTTAACCCGCTGCGCTACCACCCAACCCCCCCCCCCCCCGTTTTTTTGACCATAGGGTAAGAAGGGTACAGTTCCACACAATTCCCACCACCAGAGTTCCGTATCCCACCCCCCCCCCCAAAAAAAAAAAGCTCTCTTACTTTATACCTCTGGGAGTATGGACCCAAGGTCATTATGGGATGCAGAAGGTAGTAGGTCTGGCTTCTCTAATTGCTTCCCTGCTGAACATGGGCATTGGCAGGTCGATCCATACTCCCAGCCTGTCTCTCTCTTTCCCTAGTGGGGAAGGGCTCTGGGGAAGCGGAGCTCCAAGGCACATTGTGGGGTTGTCTGTCCAGGGAAGTCAGGTTGACATCATGGTAGCATCTGGAATGTCTTTTTCGGCATCTGGTAGCTGGAAACGAGTTAAGATATAAAGCAGAACAAATTACTGATGGATTATGAACCTAAAGGCAAGAATACTGCAGGTGAGGATTTGGGGGTTTCTGTTTTGGAAAAAGCTAGTAGGTCTATTTTAGGAATATTCCAAAGGTCCCATAACTCCAGATATTGTCTGCAGAGATGGTGTCCTAGTTGGGAAAAGAGCATGTTAGGTTTTTCCAGCTCAAGTCAGTAGAATTCTGGCCCACAAGCTTTTGTTATTCCTGTAACTACATAGGGGAATGGCAGTTTGGGCTACTCCCCAGAATTAAGGGGTTTTTTTTTTCTTTCCAGAAATGACCTTCTGTTAGAGAGACCTATCTATTTGTATATTATTATTATTTTGCCTCTATTGTCATCAATAGGGCTTGTTGCTGGCTCTATGAATCCACTGCTCCTGGCAACCATTTTTACTCCTTTTTCCTTTTTCTCTATTTTAATGGATAGAAATTGAGAGGGAAGGGGGAGATAGAGAGGGAGAGAGGAAGACACCTGCAAACATGCATCCCTGCTGCAGGTGGGGAGTGGGGACTCAAACCCCATTCCTTGAGCCGATTCTTGTGCATAGGACTAAGTGAGGTTAACCAGGTGCACCACCACCTGGCCCTATAGGGCAGGGCATACATCTAGTTAAAGACAACTTCACCATGAGTCACCATTTCCTCATCATGTGAGTCCTTTTCCTCTCCTTGCAGCCCCAGGCCTCTGTCTCATTCATGGTAATGCTCCCCCCATTTATCCTCATTGACCTTGGAATTCCCACTCCTCTGAAGATGCTATACTGAAATTGTGTTTCTCCTACTCGCTTGTCTGAACTTAATTTGCTTACTCACCAGCCCTAGCCTGAGGAGGACCTGGAGGGAGGCTAAAGTTTCCTCTCAGCCCCAGCAGGAATGCCAGGCTTTTTATTGTTCTATTCTTTGGATTTGAAGTCAGCAGTGAAAATGAAAACAGAAAGAATCCTGGTTTAGCAAAGCACTTCATTTATTAAACAGAGCAATTTAAGTTTCTTTGTGTCATTATTATTATTATATACTGGCTGTTTCCAAAGGTACTACAAACTGACATAGCAAAGTTTTTGTTGTTCTCTCCTTGAAGAATTTTATTCTAGTCTGTTTAAAAACAAAAAACTCCATATAATTCCATCACCCATTTCTGTATTGTTTCTCTCTACTTTCTCAACCTTGTGCTCAAAATTTTCTGTGTTTTTATCAATGTCTCCTGTTGCTTCTGATATATTTTTCATTTGTACCTACCCTGGTTATATATATTTTTTATTATTAATTTTTTGTTCCCAATTTGAAACCTTAAGTGCTTAAATTGAAGGAATATATACTCAGAACTGGTGTCTACGCATCAAAAAATTTGAGACTTTCAACCTATTTTCCCCCTCTCATACTGATAAAATAATGATTTTATGTCCCCACCGCACCCCCCTACAGTGAAGCTGAAAAGTCTACCCTCACTCTCCACCCAGAGTTTTTTTTGTTGTTGTTTTTTTTTTTGAGAAAGGAGACATTAACAAAATCATAGGATGGGGGGTACAACTCCACACAATTCCCACCACCCAGTATCCATATCCCATCCCCTCCCCAATAGCTTTCCCATTCTCTATCCCTCTGGGAGCATGGACCCAGGGTCATTGTGGGTTGCAGAAGGTGGAAGGTCTGGCTTCTGTAATTGCTTCCCTGCTGAACATGGGTGTTGACTGGTCAGTCCATACTCCCAGTCTGCCTCTCTCTTTCCCTAGTAGGGTGGGTCTCTGGGGAAGCAGAGCTCCAGGACACATTGGTGGGGTCTTCAGTCCAGGGAAGCCTGGCCGGCATCCTGATGTCATCTGGAACCTGGTGGCTGAAAAGAGAGTTAACATACAAAGCCAAACAAATTGTTGAAGAATCATGGACCCAAAGGATGGAATAGTGGAGATAAAGTGTTGGGGGGTACTCACTGCAAACTCTAGTGTACTACTGCTTTCAGGTATATATTTGCCCTGGTTTATGGATACGGGTGGACATATGCTCTATCTCTTGGAACCTGGTCTATAGGTTTTGGGACTTTGTTAGGAAGTGAACCACCTGGGATGGAGTTAGAGAATACTATGAAAGGAAAGGTCTCACCCGAGTGATGAAGCTGAAGGGTTGGCATTCCACACCTGAAGTCTCTGGACACAGTCTGAAGTGAAGCATACTGGTGTGGCACTCGTTGTGTTGATTAGGTTGCGATCAGCGGATGCAATATTATTTGATAAAAATTGGGAGAAGCATATGGGAAAGTGGGCCCTACCCTAGGGTCCCAGGACTGGGGGAAGTTTAGGCTCTGTAAATGGAAATGTGAGGTTCCTGCTGTCTTAGGGTTCAAGAAGACAATGGATAGTTATTGTTATCATCACATTATTTGGTAATTGGGTTAACTTTGAAAAGTCCCTTTGTTAGACATACAGTCAATTCCCCCCCTCATATTAATTAGTGATTTATATGACTACAATTTAATAGGTGTGTACAAAAACACCATTCCCACCACCAAAAGATTGTGTCCCATCCCACCCACCCACCCCCACCAGCCCAGGAAGCCACATGTCCATCCTCCTACTCACCACAGGGTTTTTACTTCAGTGCTCTACTTTCAATTTAGTCAGATCCTGCTTTTAGTTTCCCTTTCTGATCTTCTTAGTCAACTTCTGTTGATGAGTGGGATGATCCCATACTCATCTTTATCTTTCTGACTTAGCTCACTTAACATAATTCCTTCTAGCTCTGTCCAAGATGGGTCAGAGAAGGTGGGTTCATTGTTCTTGATAGCTGTATAGTATTCCATTGTGTATATATACCACAGCTTTCTCAGCCACTCATCTGTTGTTGGGCACCTGGGTTGCTTCCAGGTTTTAGCTATTATGAATTGTGCTGCTATGAACATAGGAGTACACACATCTTTTTAGTTGGGTGTTATGGAGTCCTTGGGGTATATCCCCAGGAGAGGAATTACTGGGTCCTATGGAAGGTCCATGTCTAGCCCTGAGAGTTTTCCAGACTGCTCTCCACAGAGGCTGGACCAATTTACATTCCCACCAGCAGTGCAAAAGGCTTCCTCTGTCCCCACATCCTCTCCAGCATTTGTTGCTGCTGTCCTTTTTGATGTATGCCATTCTTACAGGAGTGAGGTGGTATCTCAGTGTTGTCTTAATTTGCATTTCTCTGACAATCAGCGACCTGGAGCAGTTATTCATATGTTTGTTAACCTTCTGTATCTCCTCTGGAGTGAATGTTCTGTTCATATCCTCTGCCCATTTTTTGGATGGGGTCATTTGCTTTTTTGGTGCTAAGTTTGCTGAGCTCTTTGTATATTTTGTTGATTAGTCTCTTGTCTGATGTATGGCATGTGAAGATCTTCTCCCATTCTGTGAGGGGTCTCTTTGTTTTTGTGATAGTTTCTTTGGCTGTGCAGAAGCTTTTCAATTTGATGTAGTCCCATTTGTTTGTTTCTGCTTTAGTCTTCCTTGCAACTGGGTTTGTTTCATCAAAGATGTCCTTGAGGTTTAGGTGGGAAAGTGTTTTACCCCACCCAGAGTTTTTTACTTTGGTGAAATACTCCAGACTCAGTCAAATTCTACTTTGCTATACTATATTCTTTTTTTTTTCCTATTTTTAAAATTATCTTTATTTATTTATTGGATAGACCATCAGAAATCAAGCCGAAGGGAGAGACAGAGAGGGAAGACACCTACAATCCTGCTTCACCACTCACAAAGCTTTCCCCCTGCAGGTGGGGACTGGGGGCTTGAACCTGGGTCCTTGCACATTGCAACACGAGCACTCAACCTGGTGTGCCACCACCCGGCGGCCCCTGCTATACTATATTCTTATATATTCCTATTCTTCACCTTTTCATGTTACTCTCAATTTACTGACTTTGTCACCTTACATCCCTCTGCTTAATGTGCTTGTTAATTAAAAGGTCTTACCTCACCAAGAGCTTTATTTATTTTTGATGCAGCACTCATTCTTTCTCCTCTATGGTGACGTTAATCAGGTGAAAACAAAATATGAGCTTGTTTCATGGATCATTCTCGCTTGACTTCTAACCTCATCTTTAAAAGAAATAAGTTCTTTGTTAACTAGAAGTTCATGGGAGAGAGAACAGTGGAGATGTTTGATAATTCTTGTTTCAGTAATCTTCCTCATGACTGAGGAATATATGTGAATAATTTTAATCTTTGCTATTTTTTAACCAAGCCAGATCAACAACTGTAGAGGTTGTTTCTGAATATGTTTCCTCTACTCTACATAATTGCAGGATTTTTTTTCTTATAAAAATGGCTTGTTAGTATAATTTCTTTTGCAGTACTGCCTTCTCTGATTTTCTCCAGATTCAAATTCAAGCATGAAACACTCTCAACTTCTGGTTTTCCTCCAATACCTCTAATGATTCTTTTTAGTCATTTTTAAAAGCTCATTTTATTTATTCAGCCACCAACAGTTAGGCTTAATTGTTTGTTAAAGAGTGGGTTGGTTTGGACACAGTGTGAGGCTTCCATTTAAAAGAGGGGAATTGATTCTACTATTTTTTTTTTTTTTAATTTCCATGGTATCTTAGACTGATAATCATAGCAGAACAGGGAGACTGTCATTCCTCTTGATTTTTAGAGTGTATAACTAAGCATTTAAAGTTTAGCTGTGTGGGGGTGGGTAATAGCACAGTGGATTAAGTGCACATGGCACAAAGCCTAAGGACCCTTGTAAGGATCCTGTTTGAGCCCCCAGCTCCCCACCTGCTGGGGGGTTGCTTCACAAGCAGTGTAGCAGGTCTACAGGTGTCTGTTGTTTCTCTCCACCTCTCTGTCTTCCCCACCTCTTTCGATTTCTCTCTGTCCTATCTGACAGCAATGACAACAAGGGCAACAAAAGGGGGAAATTTTTTTTTAGCTGTGTTGAAGTAGTAGATGGATTAATCTATAAGACAAAAAGAAGAAAGAGAAAGAAAAGAATAGCTATACCAGAAAAACATTTAAGAGTAGCAAGATGAGAACAGTTTAAAATATACAATAAATGGAAACTAAGTCTAAATGTTGGTTTCTTTAAAAAAAATTCTTCTACTATGAAAATAGTTTTATAGATCCATGGAAAGTTAATTAGGATTTAGGAAATGTCTGCTAGCCCTTTTTTAAGAAACCATTTTATTGGAGGGGTTAATAGTTGAGCGTACAGTTGCTGTCACATGAGTATAATTTCTCATCTTCCTGCAAACACTTTTTTTTTTTTTTTGCTTCCAGGGTTATTGCTGGGACTCAGTGCTGCCACTACAAATCCTCCACTCCTGGCAGCCATTTTTTCCATTTTATTGGATAGGACAGAGAGAAATTGAGAGAGAAGGAGAAGGTAGAAAGGGGAAGAGAAAGACATCTGCAGACCTGCTTCACTACTTGTGAAATGACCCCTCTGCAGCTGGGGAGTCCGGGGTTTGAACCGGAATCCTTGTGTAGGTCCTTGTACTTAGTACTTAACCCAGTACTGTATGTGCTTAACCCAGTGTGCCTCCACCCACACCCCCAAAACACTCATCATCATCTTTTTCACCAGCACATGCCAGGACTCAAGACCCTCTCCACAACTTTTCTCCTTCCCAAGTCTTCTTTGATGTAATAACACCACACCCAGTCAACTTTTACTTTTTTTTTTCTTTTCCCTTTCTGCCCTTGTTTCTGAAGTTCCACCTATAGGTAAGATCATCTGGTATTTTGTCCTTCTCTTCCTGGCTTATCTCACTTAACATGATTCCTTCAAACTCCACCCATGACCTTGTCATGGAAAAAAGGTCATGTCCTTGTCATGTCAAGGACATGACCTTGTCAATGAAAAAAGTTGTGCAGTATTCCATTGTGTATATATATATACACCACACATTTCTTAGCCACTCATCTTTTGCTGGACATCTGGGTTGCTTCCTAGTTTTGGCTATTACAAATGGTGCCTCACTTCAAAATTATATTACAAAGACACAGTAATGAGAACTGAAAACTAGAAAACACTGAGAATTAGAAAAAAAAACATAGATGTGGTTTTGGCTTGCATTTATCTAATGGTAAATGATATAAGCATTTTTTTTTCCATTTCTTTGTGGCCATCTGCATTTTTTTTTTTTTTTTTGTAGAAAACTGAGAGTTGTCTTTTTAAAATCTGGTTTTTGATCAGCTTTTCATTATCCCCGCCCAAAGTGCTTTATCCTATTATAAATTCACCCTGTGTGTATTTGCTTAGACAGCTGCTTCTCTACCTTTATGGTCTGGGAGTATGGATCGACCTGCCAACGCCCATGTTCAGTGGGGAATCAATTACAGAAGCCAGACCTCCCACCTTCTGCACCCCATAATGATCCTGGGTCCATACTCCCAGAGGGATAAAGAATATAGAGCTTCCAATGGAGGGAATCGGATACGGAACTCTGGTGGTGAAAATTACATGGAATTGTACCCCTCTTATCCTATAATCTTGTCAAACATTACTAAATCAATAAAAAAAGAAAACATTTATTTATGGGGGCTGGGCGGTGATGCACCTAGTTGACTGCATACATTGCCATGCACCTGGGTTTGAGCCACTGCTCCCCGCCTGCAGGGGGAATACTTTGCCAGGGGGAAAGCAGGGCTGCAAGTGTCACTCTTTCTCTCATCCTCTCTGTCTTTCCCTCCCCTCAAATCAATTTCTCTGTCCTATCAAATAAAATTGAAAAAAAAAAAAGAAAAATGACCCACTGAGAGTGATAGATTCATAGTGCCAGCACTGAACCCGTGATAAAACCCTGGCAGCGATAAAAATAAAATAATAAATATTTTAAAGGGGTTTTAATATATATTTAAAATATTTTATTTGTTTATTAATTAGGAAATACAATATATATTTTAATTTATTGGGGGATTAATGTTTTATATTCGACAGTAAATACAATAGTTTGTACATGCATAACATTTCTCAGTTTTCTGCATAACAATACAACCCCCACTAGGTCCTCTAAGGAAATAGAATATAGTTTTGTTAATGATTTAAGATTTTTTTCCCCACCCACCCCTGATTTAAGATTGTTTTACAGAATTATAGATCTCGGAAGTATTTTCATATCCCCACTTGGTGCTGTTATTATGTATCTTTTTTAAAAGGATTTATTTACTTAAGAGAGAGGGAGAGGGGGAGAGATAGGGAGAAGCAAAGAGAGAGGGAGAGGGAGAGAGAGAGAGAGAACCAGAACATCAGCTTGGGACCTCATTCTTGCAAGTTCAGCGTCACCTCCCCTCCCCAGTTACATGTTTCTTGGTATCTGCAGTTTTTCATGCTGTTCCTGGCCATCTCAGACTGTGAGTCAACCATGTGATACTTTAAGTATCCAAAGCACAAGTGATACTAAACTATAGCACAGAGACTAGACTTGACTGATTGAATGGTGGATTATTCTTAATAAGAATACACACTCAAATCTGTTTTCAAAACAGAAATTGTCCAAGTGACCAAACTGTCTAACTTCAAAGTTTAAAGTCTATTCTTCATCACTCAGTGAGGTTTCAATGGCTGAATGTGAGCTAACAGGATCCAAAGTGATGTTTATAAACTAGTTATGTCTTTTTTTGTTTTCTGTTGGTTCTATAGGACAGAGAGAAATTGAGAGGACGGGGGAGATAGAAAGGGAAAGATAAGACACCTGCAGACCTGCTTCACTAAAGGTGAAGTTCCTCACTGCAGGGGGGGGGGGGGCTCGAACCAGGGTCCTTGTGTATAGTACTATGTTTGCTTAACTGGGTGCACCACCTCCCGGCCCCCCTAATTACATCTTTTATGATGGTATTCAAGCAAGTGTGTCTGATCTTTACTAGCAATAGAGACTTTAGCATTGTTATTTTGGAAGGAAGTCAACTAACTTACAGTCCCAGAGGCAGACATTCGAAGCAATTTCCCAAAATTATTTACTCTACAAACATACCAAAAAAGGTAGTTGGAAACAAAATGCTAGTTAATTGTTTAACTTCATAAGACATGCAGAAATGCAATAGGCCCGTGAAGAATTATCTTCTGATGAAAGGCAGCCATGATTCTCCTCAAGGGTGCATCTAAACTTTGAGAGGTTTCTAGTGTAATGGTGAGTGCAGCTAACACGTTGATTCTACTCCACCTGTAAAATAAATATAATTACAAAAATAAAGTATTTTATCAAGAAACTATTTGACTCATTAGCCAGGAAGCAAAGAGTATGGATAGCCTTAGAAACCACACTTATGGAGGGTCGGGCAGTAGCGGGTTAAGCGCACGTGGTGCGAAGCGCAAGGACCCACATAAAGATCCCAGTTCAAGCCCTGGCTCCCCACCTGCAGGGGAGCCACTTCACAAGCGGTGAAGCAGGTCTGCAGGTGTCTCTCTTTCTCTCCCCCCTTTGTCTTCCTCTCTTCTCTCTATTTCTCTCTGTCCTATCCAACAATGACGACATCATCATCATCAACAACAATAAAACAACAAGGGCAGCAAAAGGGAAAAGAAAAAAAAAAGAAACCACATTTATATTCTCCTCTGTTATGTCATAAGTAGAAAATCGGTGCTGGACGTTTGTTGGTATTAGGCCTTGATTGAGGATTCTCAGAAATTCTTTTCAGATTAAGATAATTGATCTGCTGTCTGCATGTTCTCCACTGACTGAAAGCAAGTCCAGGGTTCCCACTATTCACACAAACTTTTCTATTTAGGGAGGCTGACACCTGGTCCACAGCTTGTCATTTCCTTGTTTCTTATTCCCCACTTTGGCTTTTCATAGATCAAAATGTTCTATATTTAGTGTAACTCTTTCTCCATATGCGATGGTGTGATATTACAGGGGGAATTTTAACTCTTACTAGGTAAAGTAGCTTTATACTTGGCTTGTTACTTGTGACAGAAATATTACAACTTCCATGCTTTCTAGTATTTTTAATCTTTTGTTTTGGGAAATAGAATAATACAGGGCTGGGAGTCTGGCGATAGCGCAACGGGTTAAGCACAGGTGGCACAAAGCACAGGGACTGGCGTAAGAATAATACAGGGCAGGGGTAGATCGCATAATGGTTATGTGAAAAGACTCTCTTCCCTGAGGCTCCAAAGTCTCCAGGGTCAGTCCTCCCACACCACCATAAGGCAGAGCTAAATAGTGCTCTGAGAAATAAATAAATAAATAAATAAATAAATAAAATAGGATAGGAAAGACTTTTTTTTCCTTTTTAAAAAAAACATTGTTATCATTGGTTTACTAGCATGCATATATATTAGGAGTAGATTTCACATCTCTTCAAAATATGTGTTACCATATTATACCTGCCACCCAGGTGCCAATATTCTTCAGCCATATATCTACTGGGCCCCTCTCCATTGATTTCTTGCTTCTCTTTCGATAATCAGAGTCTAAGGTAAGGCTTTGTTTCCATTTGACACTGTGGCATTTTTCATTCTTCCTCTGACTTACTTTATTTAATTAGCGTGACCTTTTCTGGTTCCCTCCGTGTTGTAGGAAAAGCCAGGTGCCATGTTCTAGCTGAGTAGTATTTCATGCATTTATGGAATACTAGGCTGTGATTCTTTTCCTCGTGCCCCCTTTTTTTTTGTTTTAAGGTTGCCATGAAGTTTAGGTAAAAATTTCTAGGCTTACAATTTTTTTTTTTTTTAATTATCTGTATTTACTTATAAGATAGAGACAGCAAGAAATTGAGAGGGAAGGGGGTGATAGAGAGGGAGAGAGACAGACACCTGTAGCCCTGCTTCACCACTTGAAAAGCTTTCCCCCAGCAGGTGGGGACTGGGGGCTCGAACCTGGGTCCTGTACATTGTAACATGTGTACCCAACCAGGTATGCCACCGCCTGGCCCCTAAGCTTACAATTTTAAACTATAAACTCCTGTCTTCTGATTGTGAGTTGGTGGTTTCCAAAATTTAGTTGGTCACCACTTAACGTTTCCTGGCTGCTAATTTTAAACCAGGAGAAAAGGAAAGAAATCTTGAGCTCATTCTAAGAGTCATCATTATCACTATCTACTTTTCTAAATATGTTTTAATTATTTATTTTGCATAGAGACAGAGAGAAATTGAGAGGGAAGGGGGGACACAGAAAGGGGGATAGAGAAAGAGAGAGAGAGAGAGAGAGAGAGAGAACTGCAGCACTGCTCCACTGCCAAGTAAAGTTTCCCTAAAGGTGGGGACTTGGGACTCAAACCTGGATGCTTGCACATAGTAATCTGCATGCTCAACCAGGTCTACCACCTCTGAGACCCCTGTTTTTTCTTTTTAATTTAATTTATTTTTATTTTGTTAGTGATTTAATATTGATTTACAAAATTATAAGATAAAACCATGTCCCCATTCATTCCCTCCATTGGAAACTGCAGTAGTTCTCCAAAGGCCACAGATATGAGTTAACTATCACAATATATTTATAACTGGGACTCAAACTCAGGACCTCATGCTTACAAGTCCAGTGCTGTAGTCACTGTACAAACTCCCAGGCTGTCCCTTTAGTTTTTCCTGTAGGGACAAGTTAGGACTCATTCTTTCAAATGTTGTTTATCTGAAAAGCTTTTAATTACTCCCTCAAATTTGAATGATAGCCGATATCCTAGTAGATTATTCTTGATTGAGATCTTCTCTGTTCAATGTTTTGAGTGGATGATGCTATTTTTTTGTGGCTTTTCCAGTTTCTGCTGAAAAATCTAACTAGTTTTATAGGATTCCCTTATGAATGACTCATTTTCTTTTGCTTTTTCAATCATCTCTGAGGCTCCAAACTAACCTTTTTTCAGATAGAGACAGAAATGCTGAGAGGGAGAGGTGCCTGGGCTAGCTTCGCAGGTGGTAGAGAGATGACCAGGGACTCTTGGCTGAGCTGGGAACGCAGTTCAATCTTTACTGATGAGCGGGGATGCAGTTCGATCTAGCTATTTTCTAGCTATTCTCTAATCACAAAGCTGTACTATATATCTCCTGAGGCGGAAGTGTCAGGTAGAGGAGGTATGTAGGATAGGGGGTGGGGAGAAGGAAAAAGCCTTGGAACCAGTGGGGATTAAATCAGTGCGGGTCTCAAAACAGTGATTATGTAAATAGGCCACAGAGTTAAACAATGCAACAGAAGGGGTCTTAGAAGCAGACCAACAGAGAGGAAGAAGCCACAGTAGGAAGCTTCCTTCACTAAGGGAGTTCTAGCCACTGGAGTTGATTTCATGGTGGGGGTGGGATGTTTGCCTCCTTTCTGCTTGCATTTGTCCTCTTGATACTTTGATCTAGGAATTCTCTTTTCCCAGGTTTTGATTTTGTTTTGGAGTGGACTGACCCAAGACTTGAAGTATATTTTGTGATCTACCGAAGAGGTAGAGACTTTTTCTGTATGTGTATCTTGGATATATATATCTTTTTAAAACCTGAGCTTTGCTCAGCTCAGCTCTGGTTTATGGTTATGGGAAGGATTAAACCTTGGATCTCAGAACCTCAGGCATGAAAGTCTTTCTTTTTTTAATATTTAATTTTTTAAATTTGTTTTATTTTAGCAGTGATTTAATAATGATAAGAAGGGTACAATTCCACAAACAAGCAGGTCTTCAGGTGTCTCTCTCTCTCTCTCCCTCCCCCTTCTCTCTCAATTTCTCTCTGCCCTAGCCAATAAAAATGGGAAAAGTGGCCTCCAGGAGCAGTGGATCCATAGTGCCAGCACCGAACCCAGTGATAACCATGGAGAAAAAATAATAATAAAAGCAAGAAAAGGAAAAGAAACTGAAAGAAACAGAAACATCTGCAGCACTGTTTTATCTATCACTAGTGAAGTCCCCCCCACACTTGTCCCCCCATGTAGGTGCCTGGCCCCCCCCTTCAGTATCTTTAAGCTACTGATAGTAAAGAAGAAAAAAATATATGGAGTAGCATTTTTCTTTTTCAATAAATAAGGCTCAAAATAATTAGGTGAAGTCTTGGAACACTTCATTACAACCTGAAAAGCGTGTTAAGTTTTCAATTACATTTATCAACTCATATTTTTCTGGAAAATACTCCTTGAGTTTCTGGATAGATAAATGTATTTATAAGTATCCTTAGCCAGTAATTTCTTAAAAACCTTCAGTAGTATAACCAAAATACACAGAGCTAACCAAACTCAGCAACAACAACAATAAAAATAACCCCACCTGTAAGTGGGGAACAGAATATTCACCAAAGAAGAGATCCAAAAAGCCAGCAGACATGAAAAATTGCTCCAAATCATTGATTGTCAGAGAAATGAAAATAAATACAACAATGAGAGACCACTTCACCACTTCGCCCCAGTGAGAATATCATACATCAGAAATGATAGCAACTACAAATGCTGCAGAGGTTGTGGGGACAAGGGAACCTTCCTGCTCTGCTGGTGGGAATAGAAATTGGTCCAACTCCCTTGAAGAGCAGTCTGGAGAACTCTCAGAAGGCTAGAAGTGGACCTACCTTATGACCCTGAAATTTCTCTCCTAGGGATGTATCTTAAGGAACCCAACACACCCATCCGAAAAGATCTGTGTATACCATGTTCATAGCAGCACAATTTGTCATAGCCAAAACCTGGAAGCAACCCAGGTGTCCAACAACAGATGAGTGGCTGAGCAAGTTGTGGTCTATATACACAATGGAATACTACTCAGCTATTAAAAATGGTGACTTCACCTTCTTCCCCTCATCTTAGATGGAACTTGAAGAAATCATGGTAAGTGAGGTAAGAACAAAGAGAAGGATGAATATAGGAGGATTTCACTCATGGATAGAGACTGAGAAATAAAAACAGAAGGGTAAATACAAAGTAGAACTTTGATAGGATTTGATGTATTGCACTGAAGTAAAGGACTTGGGCGGGGGGTGCTTACAGGTCCTGCTGCATGACTGTGGAGCCAGACCTAGGTGGGGGGAACGGGATCGGAAAATTTTGCAGAAAACAGAAGTGTTACACTTATACCAACAACTGTATTTATTGTTAACTGTAATCCATTAATTCCCCTGAATAAAAAAATTAAAAAGAAACCTTCAGTAGATAAGTCATAATTTTCAGTAGGCTGAATCATAAGTTTTGATGGATTTTAATAGTTCAGTTTTCAAAGGCTAATCTTATTTCTCAGTGCCAGGGGAACCTGGCAATACTGGTTTGCTGATAACAAGAAAAAGAAATCGTATTTTATTTTAGACACAATATTCTGCTATCACTTGACCTGACCTGTTACATTTCTGTTTCATTATGTTTTCAAATTTGTTGTTGTTATTGGTGGTGGTTGTTGGTGTGTGTGTGTGTGTGTGTGTGTGTGTGTGTGTGTGTCTCTGTGTGTGTGTGTGTAATAATTCCCAGGGTTACAGGAGAATTTTTTTTTTCTTTTTCTTTTTTTTTAGTATTTATTTATTCCCTTTTGTTGCCCTTGTTTTATTGTTGTCGTCATTGTTGGATAGGACAGAGAGAAATGGAGAGAGGAGGGGAAGACAGAGAGGGGGAGAGAAAGACTCCTGCAGACCTGCTTCACCGCCTGTGAAGTGACTCCCCTGCAGATGGGGAACTGGGGGGCTTGAACCAGGATCCTAATGCCAGTCCTTGAGCTTTGCGCCACCTGTGCTTAACCCTCTGTGCTACAGCCCAACTCCCAGGAGAATTTCTTTTTACTCCTGTCATGAGTTTGGAAATTTTTCAAAGAAGGCAAAACAAGAGTATGCAGATTTAAATTTTGCCTACGCCATTGGAGAAATTAGGGAATTAAGTCTCCCTTGATACAATAAGAAAGATACTCTCATGGGAGAAATATATATATATACATATATATATATATATATCTTTCAGAAGTAATCTCTTCTCTGCCTTCCCTGGAGTTTAATCTTTTTTGCCAAAATTATATGTTGGGAGGACAGATTTTCATTGCTCCTCAATGACTTTCTGAATTATTATATTTTTATGAATGACACATTATGAAAGTCACATAATCACCAGGAGAGTACTATGGACTATGAATGTTTCATATGACCCTGCCTCAAAATGTCATATAGGTAGTGACTGGTAATTTTGATTCTTTTAGAAAGTGGTAAAACCCAGCGGAGGTAGCAGAAGAGTTCTAAAGCGTTCAGCAGAGACAGCAAAAACCACAGAAGAATGAACATTATGCAAACACAGGGCTGTTAAATGCAGTTTTCCATACATAGATAATATTAGAACCTGCTCCAGTCCAAAAGGAAGGAAGCATAGGTGCAGATGCATAATGTTTCCTTTTAGCAGAATTCACCCCATTCCAGCTAAGCTGTCCCTATTTAACCAGGCTAACAGGTGTTGCTTAACACCCAGGATCAGTAGCTGACTTCTTGACGTTTTTGTTTCTTTGTTTTACCAGAGCACTGCTCTTGGGCTTATGGTGGTGGGGGGGGGAGGGGAGGTTGAACCTGGGCTTTAGATGCCTCAGGCAAGAGCGTCTCTTTGCATAACCATTATGCTATCTAACCCCACCCCAGTGGCTGACTTCTGCTGTAAATTATGCTCTTCTAACAGTTCACATCACTTGGTTTACTTTCTGTAGCTCCCTCCTCAACTATGAAGGTTTTTTTTTTTTTAAAGAAACTTTATTTTTTACTTTTTTCCCCTTTTGTTGCCCTTGTTTATTGTTACTGCTGTCATTGTTGTTGGATAGGACAGAGAGAAATAGAGAGGAGGGTAAGACAGAGACGGGAGAGAAAGATAGACACCTACAGACCTGCTTCACCGCTTGTGAAGCCACCCCCACCCCTGCAGATGGGGAGTCGGGGCTAGAATCGAGATCCTTCCGTTGGTCCTTGGGCTTTGCGCCATGTGCGCTTAACCCTCTGCGCCACTGCCCAGCTCTGAAGTTTTTTTTTTAAGTGTCAGGATCAAAGAGGCTAAAGACGAAAACAGTCTCTTAAAAGTGTAGTCTGGGGGTTGGGCGGTAGCACAGGGCACGAAGCAAAAGGACCGGCCCAAGGATCCCGGAGGCCCCGGCTCCCCATCTGCAGGGGAGTTGCTTCACAGGCGGTGAAGCAGGTCTGCAGGTGTCTATCTTTCTCTTCCCCTCTGTCTTCCCCTCCCCTCTCTATTTCTCTCTCTGTCCTATCCAACAACAATGAGAAGAATAACAATAACCACTACAACATAAAAAACAACCAGGACAACAAAAGAAGAAAAAAAAATAGCCTCCAGGAGCAGTGGATTTGTGGTGCAGGCACCGAGCCCCAGCAATAACACTGGAGAAAAAAATAATGTAATCTAGTGTAATCTGTTCTCCACATAGCTGACATTTTGAGTGCAGTAAATAGAAAGTGAAAGACAAATACCGGCTGATTAAAGTCCAATGTGGAATAAAGTTTCATGGAAACACATGAATCTCAAAAAAAGAAAAAAGAAGTGATCAGACTGTTTCTAAGACTTTGTGAGAATTATGGGGATTATTGTGGAGTGTGTGTGTGCGTGCGTGCGTGCGTGCGCGTGTGTGTGTGTCTGTGAGTGTCTGTGTTTGGTACATGTGCTGCCAGGGACTGAACTCAGGACCTCATGCTTAAAAGTCCAATGCATTATCCACTGTACCACCTCCCAGACCTGAGTGTCTGTTTGGTGAAGTGATGGGGGGAGGAGAGATGTGGCAGAATTTTGGTGGTCAGTGCGGTAAGGAACGACAACCCTGTAGTTTTATAATGTTAACTATTATTAAATCATTCATAAGAGCCCTTGAGGTCACATTTCTTTGACTAGGAATAGTTTCAGATCAGTTTGTCTACTTCCTAATCACTCAGTATTGTTTCAGTTACTTTCAGCAACAGACTAACACCAACATCTTTGCTCCCTTTACAACTGCAGCAAATAAGACACAAAAGAAAGCAGTCCTCAACTGTGCAGAAAACTCCAAGTAAATATGAAGTCCCGAGATTATTAAAAGATAAACTGAGGCACATTAAATACCTTAGAGAGTTTATTTGAGCAAGACTTTTTTTTTGGCCATGAAAGCACTGAACCCAGAAGTGCTTAGAAGCAGGGGAGAGATTTATAGAAATGCAGTGGCAGAAGAAATTATTCAGTGGAAATAGCTACAAGGCTAATTGGCAGTGATAGGTGGGCCTCAGCATTTTAGCTACTCTGTCCCTGTTAAAGAGGCTTTAGTCTAAAAGCCTCCTTGTATAATTAATTTACCAAAAGTCCATCACTAAAGAAAGCCAGGGTGGGTCCTTCTGGGAAACAAAGAAGCATATTGTCTCTGCTCTTTCCTTTTTTAATCACTTTATTGGGGACAGATGGCTAATGGCTTACTGTAGAGTTGTTGACAAATAGGTATAACTTTTCATCTCCCCATGATAGATGTCTGCAAAACACTCTCTCCCAGCCTAGGCTGCTTTTCCAGTCTGAATCTCGACTTCTCCATACACCACAGCTGCCAAGGGGAAAAAAAAAAAAAAAAAAAAGAAGTGCTTTTGAGGGTTGGGTGGCAGTGCACCTGGTTGGGACACCTATCACCAAGTACAAGGACCTAGGCTCGAGCCCCAGCTCCCCACCTGCAAGGAAGATGCTTCACGAGTGGTGAAGCAGGTCTGCAGGTGTCTATCCTTCTCCCTCTCTATCGCCCCACCCTCTCAATTTCTCTCTGCCCTCTTCTTCTTCTAGCGTTTGCCCTTCTTCCGTAGCCAGTCAACAGCGTCAGGTTGAGCCTGATGTAAAGTTTCGAGACCTCCTTTGAATCTGGAGAGGTGGCAGTCGTTGACTATGTGGGTCGTAGTCTGTCTGTAGCCGCAGGGGCAGTTCGGGTCGTCTCGGTCTGCCCTCTCAAATTAAATAGACAGAAAGAAAAAAAAGGTCGCTGGAAGTGGTAGATTCACAGTGATGGCAGAGAACCCCAGTGATAACCCTGGTGACAAGAAAAGAAAAGAAATAAAATACAAATTTAAAAAGTGCTTTCTAGTGACTGAATTTCTCAGATTCAATGTTTCTTCTCCCAAGCAATTACAGAAGTCAGAATTCCCACCTTCTACATCCCAAAAAGAATCTTGGCCCATACTCTCAGAGGGGTACATGATAGGGGAGAAAGCCAGAGGGCTCTGTACCACCATTTCACCAGGAGAAGAAGTGTTTGTCAACAGGAAACTTGTTTTTATACCATCAAGGAAAGGGAAGCAAATCTGGAAAACACCAGAGGAAGCCAGGCACATTTTCCCATATCCAAGTGAGAAGGGGAAAAAGGAAAGACACCCAGAAGTAGTAAGGTGTAGGGGTGACAAGGAAAGGAAGTGAAGGCATAACCAATATGCTCTCTCCCTCACCTCGATTCTGTCTTCAGGTATGTCCACTGCACAGGTGAAGCTGCTTATTATTTTTAAAATTTCAATAAGCAGGGGCCAGGTGGTAGCACGCCTAGTTGAGCACACATATTACGGTATACAAGGACTCAGGTTCAACCTCCCACTCCCCACCTATAGGAAGAGTGGGGAAGCAGGTCTGCAGGCGTCTTTCTGTCTCACTTCTTCTATATCCTCCTAACCTTTCAATTTCTGGCTGTGTCAATCTAATAAATAAAGATAATAAATTTTTTTAAAAAATTAGACAAGCATCAGTTGCTTTTCTTTCTTTTTTGTTTTGGCAGGCATGTTATTTTTATTACAGTATTAATCATAATTTTAACTACACTGAAAGCAAGCCAAAAGTCCATTGACAGGGAAATGACTTAGTTAAGTATGTAATATTCATAAACTATACCTTACTTGTTAAGAAAAGAGATAAGACTACATACTGGACATTTGTTTGTCATCATTGGGACTTTACCACTCCAGGCTGACTTTTTCAGGTAGAAAACCAGAAACAGGGATAGAAAGACACCACAACACTGAAGCTTTCTTCAGTGTGATGAGGGCCAGGTTCAAATCTGGGTCATGCCCATAACCACTACCAGTTGCTTTTCTTCTGCTTCCTCCCATTTATGGCCTGGGAGAGAGTCTAACTTCCACCTCAACTTTTGACAGGATGAATCATCTCTGTTATATTATCTGTTAGTTTACAGCTTAGGGCTTAGTGTGGTTTCTCCTTATCAGTTATCAGGGATGTCTCATGATCACATACATGTATGTAACACAGAAAATATGACCGTCATGAAAGGAAAAGTTTTTAAACTTGGGGGGGGGTGGGGAATTGCCCTGTGCACCACAGTGTAACTGAGAGAGGTTCAGAGCCCTCCACATCCCAGTCCCCAGCCCTCAGCTCAGGAGAATAGCTGTTTTCACAGTCATCATCCTGAGGTAGGATGAGATGTAGGAAGCCATCCTGTGGGTTGTGGATGGGGCTAGACTCAATTTTCACGGTGCCAAGAGATACCTGGTCAGGAATTCTTGAGGTTGGGCCTACTAACAGCTATGCAGATGTCTCTGCATCCATCTTTCCTTATTCCTTCTTTATTGAAAATATAAAATGTTGGGACTAGATGGTGGTGTACTTGGTTGAACACACGTTATCATGTACAAGGACCTGGGTTTAAGACATCTGCAGAGGAGAAGCCTCATGAGAGATGAAGCAGTGCTGTAGGTGTCTCGCTCTATCTCCCCCTTCCATCTCTACTTGTCTGTCTTTATCCAATAAATAATAAAGAAATAAAAACTTTAAGAGAAAAAAGGAAATTAAGATATCCATGTGGTCTTAGCTGTCCTGTGGAAAAGTAGAGCCAACACAATCCCCAAACTGAAGACTGAGTAGAGGCATCAGAATAGTGATCCCGAGGGACCAGTAAGCCCACCAGTAGGGCTAGTTCACAAGGCTCATCATGGGTGCAGGTTAAGAAGTGCTGGGTCACATCCACCATGTTGTCCCCTCAGGATATAGTCCATTCCTGTGAGAGCTGTAATTCTAATCCTGGAGAGCCTTGTTCCACCATGTTGTCTCCTCAGGGCATTGTCAATTCCCACAAGAGTTGAAATGATATTCCCGGAGTGCCTTGTTCCACCATGTTGTCCCCTCAAGGCATTGTAAATTCTCATGAGAGTTGAAATGATATTCCTGGAGTGCCTTTCCCAACCAATCCTGTCCTGACTCGTCACTTCCGGTTTTTGCCCTATAAAGCCCTCCTGCCTCCGCCTCTCTCTTGCCCGTTTTTCACATTGGTGACTGGACACAGGGAAGGGTTTTGCGCATAGTGGGAGGCGGCCATTTTGCTAGCTCCACGTGGCCTGAATTGCTGCACTCTCACCCAACTCTGAGGTGCCCTCATGAATAAAGATTTGTGTTCCCTCTCCACTCTGGATCTCCTTTCTCTCCTTAACGTCGCAGCCGTTAGAAAGAAACAGAAAGATTCAAGACACAATTCTCCTGAGGCAAGATCTTAGGAAAGGCTGGCAAATACCCAGCTAGGAGGGCACTTTGCAAGGAGTAGACCAGTGCGTGTGACAGTTATAATACACTGAAGAAATAAAGAGGCTGTGAGTTCACTTTGAGGTCCATGTAACTGGCAGTACCCAGTCACAGTTGCCTTTCAGTGTAGTCCATGCCCCTTTTAAAACCATGCTTGGCAAGTGACCTTCAAATAATGATTTAGCTTTCCAAATATTTGCCAACAGGAAGAGAATATACTGGCAGTAGCAATTTATATAGTCCATTTGTCCTGCAAGATAGCTGCCTCTTTCCTATCTATCTATCTATCTATCTATCTATCTATCTATCTACCTATTTTAGCTCCTGGGAATGAATCCAGAGACTTGCACATGTAAAATAGTATTAACCACCTCTCTGTTACTGTTACAGTTTTTCTTTCCTTTTTTTTTTTTTTTGCAACCAAGTTTATCCCTTGGGCTCAGTGCGTGCGCTACAAATCCACTGCTCCTGGTGGCAATTTGTTCCATTTTTTACTGGACAGGGCAGAGAGAAATTGAAAGTGGGGGAAGACAGAAAGGAAGAGAGAAAGATAGACACCTGCAGACCTGCTTCACCGCTTGAGAAGAGCTCCCCTGCAGTTGGGGAGCCAGGGGCTCAAACTGGGATCCTTGCACTTAGTACTACGTGTTCATAACCCGGTGCGCCACCACTTGGCCCCTCTGTTCCAGTTTCTTCAATTCTATATTTTTCATAGAGAGAAAGGGTAGAAGAGAGAGACACTAAAACACCACAGCACCATTTACTGCCCATAATGTTTTCATGTGGTGCCAGGGGAATTAAACCCAGAACTTCAGGCATGGAAAAGGCAGGCATTCTACCTAGTGAGTCATTTCCTGGATCCTGTCTTGATTAATTAGTCACTATTGATATGAATTTGGTAATATTAGTCTCCCCTTACAGGATGAGAGAATAGTTAAATAAAATCAGATTTGTGGTCTGATAGATCTTAGGGTGAGATCTAGGGTCATTTACTTAGTATTCGTTTGCTAGGATTTCCATAGCAAAGCACCACAGACAACATGGCTCACATAGCAGAAAAGCCGTTTTCCGTCCTAATGACTGGCTAGTGTAAATCCGAGGCACTGGCTGGTTTGGTTTCTCCTACAACCTCTCTTCTTGGACTGTGATAGTCGTCTTCTTCCAGTGTGCTCCCAAAGCCTCTTCTCTGTGCCTGCATCGCTGGGGTCTCTTCCTTGACTCATAAGGACACTGGCTTTACTGGACTAGGGTGCCATGTTTCTGACTTCACTTAACTTTAGCTGTCTCCTTAAAGATTCTATCTCTAGGGGTGGATAAATAGCATAATGGTTACATAAAAAGATTTTCATGTCTGAGGCACCAAAGGTCCTAGGGTTCAATTGCCATCACCATTATAAGCCAGAGCTAGCAGTGCTCTGGTAAAATAATAATAATAATAATAATAATAATAATAATAATAATAATAATAATAATTCTCTCCAAATAGTCTCATAAGGCCCAAGGGTTTCAACATAAATTGTGAGAAACAGAAATCAATACACAACAACATTCCCCTCCTCTAGCTTCACCCTAGGCATCACATTCCCTGAGACCTTCCTTTTGTGATTCTTCTCTATTGACTCTTCTCTCCTGACAGGGTGAGCTCCCTGTAACTTCCCGGTTGCCTTTGGTTACCAGGAGTGTCCCCTCACATAAAATGATGGATTCACCATGCCTCAAAATCTAGTCTTGCTCTTTACCCTACTGTTGCCACCCTGGGTGACTTCAGTGAGAGTAAGATTCTGCTTACCAAGTCCTTATCTTCATAAATGCCTCCATTTGACCTCTGTGTCCTGGATGACACACTGAATGGCTCCCTTCCCCCAGAAGGCACACTGCAATATCACACAATTCATGTGTTAGAAACTCAATTTTTTTTCTTTTTCTTTTTAATTTCTTTATTGGGGAATTAATGTTTTACATTTGACAGTAAATACAATAGTTTGTACATACATAACATTTCTCAGCTTTCCATATAACAATACAATCCTCACTAGGTCCTCTGTCATCCTTTTTGGACCTGTATTCTCCCCACCCACCCACCCCAGAGTCTTTTACTTTGGTGCAATACACCAACTCCAGTTCAGGTTCTACTTGTGTTTTCTTTTCTGATCTTGTTTTTCAGCTTCTGCCTGAGAGTGAGATCATCCCATATTCATCCTTCTGAGAAACTCAACTTTTGACCAGTTCTACAGTCTATCTTTTCTTCTCCAATACCAGGCAGCTGAGTACTTCTAGATAAAACTGAACTTACTTTTAGATTAGTACACAGTTTACAACGTCATTTGGCAATCAGTGAAAATTTGTATTACTGTCCTCTCTCTCTGGTCATCTATCATTTCTACCCATCTGGGGGTATGGACCAAATTTTTTTTTTTAATTTTTTATTTATAAAAAGGAAACATTGACTAAGCCATAGGATAAGAGGGGTACAACTCCACACAATTCCCACCACCAGAATTCCGTATCCCATCCCCTCCCCTGATAGATTTCCTATTCTTCATCCCTCTGGGAGTATGGACCCAAGGTCATTGTGGGATGCAGAAGATGGAAGGTCTGGCTTCTGTAATCGCTTCTCTGCTGGGCATGGGCAGAGGCACTGAAAAATAGGAACTGATACGTTAGACACTTTGACTTTTTTCTTATCTTTATGAGCACAGGAAGTGACCACATTAGCCATTTGATGTGCCAAAGTACGTTGGTTGGGTGTGGGTTGTAGATCTGTTTGATTCTGCTGCAGAAAAAATGAGATTCATATAAATTTATTGGAAAGAAATTACATAAAGTGCCTCATAAATCTAATGGCTATTATTTTTGAGCTACCGATAGATTTTTTTTTGGTATAGAGACCGTTGTGAGGTTGAATTTATTATTTCAATCAGAGCCATTATTAGCATTTCTACAGCTCCAGGCAGCTCTGAAAATGGGATAAAAACAGAGTAGAACATTGTTTTCTTAAAAATTAGGTGCTGTGAAGCTCTCCACTTATGACATTTTTATTGTCCTCAGCCATGTTGGCTTTTCATTATTTAACTTTGTCTCTTTCTCTCCCCCTCTTTGTCTGTCTAAATGAAAAACAAAACAAAACAAAACAGCTTCCTTAAAAGTATGCTTGGGAGTCAGGCAGTAGCAGAGCAGGTTAAGCACATGTGATGCAAAGCATAAGGATCTGGGTTCCAGCCCCCAGCTTCCCACCTGCAGGGGAGTCGCTTCACAGGCGGTGAAGCAGGTCTGCAGGTGTCTGTCTTTCTCTTCCTTTCTCTGTCTTCCCCTCCTCTCCATTTCTCCCTGTGCTATCCAACAACAAGGACAATAGTAATAACTACAATAATAAAACAACAAGGGCAACAAAAGGTAATAAATAAATATTTTTTAAAATTATGCTTAAAAGTTATGCATGTACAAACTATTGTGTTGACTGTCAAGTATAAAACATTAATTCCCCAATAAAAAATGTAAAGGAAAAGAAAATTTAAAAACTATGTTTTTTTCATAGTCAAAATTCTGTCAGCTGTTACTTATTTCTTATTTTTCTTATTTTTTGTGTTTTTTAAATATCCTTTATTTTTTATATGTATATATTTTCTTTATTGGGGGGACTGGTGATTTACAGTGAACAGCAAGATACAGTAATTTGGACATATGTAACATTTCTCAGTTTTATTTTTTGTAATTTCTTTATTAGGGGATTGTTTTACATTCGACAGTAAATACAATAGTTTGTATATACATAACACTTCCCAGTTTTCCACATAACAATACAACCCACACTAGGTCCTCTGTCATCCTTTTCCAGGACCTGTACTCTCCCCCCACCCCCACCCCAGAGTCTTTTACTTTGGTGCAATACACCAACTCCAGTTCAGGTTCTGCTTGTGTTTTCTCTTCTGATCTTGTTTTTCAACTTCTGCCTGAGAGTGAGATCATCCCATATTCATCCTTCTGTTTCTGACTTATTTCACTTAACATGATTTCTTCAAGCTCCATCCAAGATGGGATGAAAATGGTGGAGTCATCATTTTTGTGCACTGTAGTTTTAAGTTTGCATCAGTTCTTAGAATAACAAGTATTTTACTAGTATTTGAACGAACATTAAGAAGGACGCTGTTGCTCTCTTTCCCCAGGACCGCCAACATGGGCCGCGTCCGCACAAAGACCGTGAAGAAGGCAGCGCGGGTGATCATCGAGAAGTACTACACGAGCCTGGGCAACGACTTCCACACCAACAAGCTCATGTGCCAGGAGACACGCACCTCATGAAGCGCATCCAAAGGGGCCCGGTGCATGGCATCTCCATCAAGCTGCAGGAGGAGGAGAGGGAGCGCAGGGACAACAACGTGCCAGAGGTCTCAACCCTGGACCAGGAGATCATCGAAGTCCACCCCGACACAAAGGAGATGCTGAAGCTGCTGGATTTCGGCAGCCTGTCCAACCTGCAGGTCACACAGCCTACAGTGGGGATGAACTTCAAGACGCCGCGTGGAGCCGTGTGAGCCTCTGCTGTGTCCTCCTGTTTTCAATAAACCACAGACAACAACAACAACAACAAAAAAGGAGCTGTTAAGGCTCAATTTTCTGGCGGGTGAGTCCTGCCGCATAACTAATTATCATTAGTCACTGATTACATAGACTCCTGAACTTGGAAGGCTCTCTCTAGCTTAAGAGTAACATTTTGTCAGACATGAAGTAATGGAAAAAACTTATTTCACCTAATAGCTTTTTCCAAAATGGAGACCCCAAATCTCACCTGCTATATTCTTACTTTTAGGTTCCTAATTATTAAACAATTGGTTCTGCTTTATATCTTAATGCTTTTTCAGCCACCAAGTTGCAGATGTTACTTACCATTATGCCAACCTGACTTCCATGGACAGACGATCTCACTAATGTACCCTGGAATCCCACCTTTCCAGAGCCTGGCCCCACTAGGGAAAGATAAAAACAGGCTGGGGGTATGGCTCAACCTGCCAACATTCATGTCCAGCAGAGAAGCAATTACAGAAGCCAAACCTCCCACCTTCTGCACCTCATAATGATCCTGGGTCCATCTTCCAGAGGCATAAAGAATAGGAATGCTTCCAATGGAGGGAATGGGATACAGAACTCTGGTGGTGGGAATTGTGTGGAATTATACCACTCTTGTCCTACAGTCTTGTTGATAATTATTAAATCAATTAAAAATAAATTTTTAAAAACCTCACTTCTTTTCTTGCCACCTAGAATATTGTAAGAGTTAATTAAGTTCCTGCTTTTCCAGTTTGGCACTCATTAGTTGATTTATCTGGCAGACTGGGTGTTCTCCAGGAGTCCACCTTCTCCCTAGACCCTAGACTTCTGTGTCCCCTTCTTCTCAATCTGAGGACTGGCATATTTACCATGTAACTAGCTTTTCTCATTCCACTTATAATAACTGTTGCTTATAAGAGAGCTAAGGAATAGCAATAATTTGAAGTGACCTTGATCTGGCCACTTGAACTGTATCAAAAGGCACACTTACTGTGTAGTATGTATTTGTTTGAGGACTATTTTATAAAATGATCACATAGTCTTATTATATTTTTATTAAAAGATTTATTTATTGGGGGTTGGATGATAGTGCACCTGGTTAAGCACACACACACACTACAATGCACAAGGACCGAGGTTCAAGCTCTGAATTCAAGCCCCTTCATGAGTGGTTGAAGCAGGGCTGCAGGTGTCTCTGTCTCTCTCCCTACCTCCCCCCCTCTCAATTTCTCTCTCTCTCTCTCTCTCCAATAATAAATAAAATTTTAAAAAGATTTATTTATTTATGTGTGTGTATGTATGTGTGTGTGTGAAAGAGAGAGAGTCACAATATCACTCTGATACATACAATGCTGGGGATTGAAATTGGGACCTCATGCTTGAGAGTCTAAGTTCCATCCATTGTGTCACATCCCAGGCCACAATCACATTATTTAATTTATTATTTCATTCTTTTTTAGTATCTTTATTTATTGGATAGAGACAGCCAGAAATCAAGAGGGAAAGGGAAATAAGGAGAGAGAAAAAGAGACACCTACAGCCCTGCTTCACCACTTGCAAAGCTTTCCCCCTACAGGTGGGGACTGGGGGCTTGAACCCAGGTCCTTGTGCATTGTAACATGTGCGCTCAGCCAGGTGCACCACCACCAGACCACAGTATTTTAAAGAAACTTTTGCACACATACAGTCTTAAAAACAGATTGTACCTCAGATTAAACTATTATGTGTTGGTAGAAATTTGATGATATTGCCTGTTACTTATTTTGTTTTATTTTTTTTTTCTTTTCTGGTCTTTTTTTGTTTTTTTCTAGAGAAAAATATGTCATAAACAGAGCCATTAATGCTAAAAATTCCCTCCCTGACTCTTTAAGAACATGCTTGATTGAATGTCTCAAACTTTCTAAATCACACACTGAGTCTTTTTAATACATAGAGTGAGTCTTTGATATGTTGACTCTCTTAAAAGCTTAGATCAGGGAGAACAGAAGCAACCGGTGGCACAGCTATATGCAAATAATGTCAAAGGACATAAGTTATGGTGATGTTGTATATGATACAGCAAATCCTAACAAAAAGATTTTTCAAAGTTAACCCAATTGTGAAATAATGTGATTATAGTATCTGTTGTCTTCTTACACCCTAAGACAGCAGGATCCTCTTGCTTCCTCTTTAGAGCCTATATTTCCCCCAGTCCTGGAACCTCTAGGGTGGGGCTCACTTTCCTGCATGCTTCTCTCAATTCATGCCAAATGATATTTCATCCACCGATCCCAACCTAATCAATGCAAGGAGTACCACCTCAGCATGCTTCACTTCAGACTGTGTCCAGAGACGTCAAATGTGGAATGTCAACCCTTCAGCCTCATTACTCGGGTGAGACCTTTCCTTTCACAGTATTCTCAAATTCCATTCCAGGAGGTTCAACTCATAACAAAATCCCAAAACCTAGATATAGACCAGGTCCTGTAAGATAGAGCACATGTTCATATGTATCCACAAATTAGGGCAAAATATATACCTGAAAGCAAAAATACACAATAGTCTGTAGTGAGTCAGTATCAAGTTCATAATGAAATAGTGTCTACTTAGACTTAGATACCCTCCTTGCCTACTTCCTATTACAGTTCTCTCACTCAAAAATAAGGAAAAAAAATTCAAAAAATAAAAAAAAAAAAAGAAATTCTTGCTGTAATTGTGTTGAGTTACCTAGTAGCCATAGAATGCTTACGTCAATATGATTTAGTTGTTTTCTCATAAGGAAGACCTGCTCATAGCCAATGCAGCTAGAAATCAAAGTGACAACTTTTGTTCCTGGAGATTCCCCAAGAACAAATCACTGGAGACGGCTTACCTAAGTAAAACCTTTTTTATTGGCTCCAGTTTACTTATTAAAAACTCTTGCTACACTGTGCCCATAAATTGGAATATGTATTTATAAAGGTAACTCTGCATAAAAGTTCCCTGCGTTGAATAACCCATCCTGAACTACTTGGGCTCCTGTCACAGAACTTTATAAATAGCCCACTTTTGAGTTTCCTCCTTCTGCTGCTGGATGATGCTAAGATTGTCAAGGGTATGTTCTATATTATTTTTGGGAAAAAAGTTCTAAGAAATTTAATTTTACTTAAAAGGTGATATTTTGGAGTCCTTAAAAACAAAATAGTCGGGAGTCGGGCTGTAGCACAGCGGGTTAAGCGCAGGTGGCGCAAAGCACAAGGACCAGCATAAGGATCCCGGTTCGAACCCCGGCTCCCCACCTGCAGGGGAGTCGCTTCACAGGCGATGAAGCAGGTCTGCAGGTGTCTATCTTTCTCTCCTCCTCTCTGTCTTCCCCTCCTCTCTCCATTTCTCTCTGTCCTATCCAACAACGACAACAACAATAACTACAACAATAAAACAACAAGGGCAACAAAAAGGGAATAAATAAATAAAATAAATATATAAAAATATATAAAAAAACCAAAATAGTCTAATTTATCTTATTCCTGGAAACTATGTGTGTGCAGAACTACCTGCATTTATAATTTTTTTTTTTTTCCCAGAGAATCTTACTTTTAAGTTAGAAGAAATACTTGGGCTTAGTTCATGGAGTATCTCTATTTCTTGAATGTGCTTAGCTTCACATTTTTACTATTCTTATTACTTTAATATTTATTTATTTCCTTTTTGTTGCCCTTATTGTTTTTATTGTTGTTGTAGTTATTGTTGATGTCGTTGTTGTTGGATAGGACAGAGAGAAATGGAGAGAGGAGGGGAAGACAGAGAAGAGGAGAGAAAGACAGACACCTGTAAACCTGCTTCACTGCCTGTGAAGCGACTCCCCTTGCAGGTGGGGAGCGGGGCCTCTGACCTGGATCCTTATGCCAGTCCTTGCTCTTTGCGCCACGTGCCACGTGCGCTTAACCCGCTGGCTACCTCGCGACTCCCCACATTTTTATTATTAACCCTTTGTCTTATGTACCACATGTAAAGATCTTCTCTCGTTCAGTAATATATCTTTCTGTTTTGGTGATGGGTCTCTCTATTGTGCAGAAGCATCTCAGTTTGCTGTACTTTCACTGGCTTATTTTTTATTTTTGTTTTCCTTGAATCTTTGAGTATATTTCCAAAGCAGAGATCAAGAGGTGTTCTACCAATGCTTTCATCTGTGCATTTGATGATTTCTGGTCTAGTGCTCTTATCCTTGACCCATTTGAAGCTTCGTTTTGTACATGGTGGTGCCTAGTGCTTCTGTTTTATTCTTCTGCATGTTTTGACCTGTTTTTCCCAACACCATTTGTTGAAAAGACTCTTCTTTCTCCATTTGATATTTTGGGGCCCATCATCAAAAATTAGTTGCCCATGGGTATGAGGGCTTACTTCTGAGCTCTCAATCATATTCTATTGGTCTGTGTGTCTACTTTTGTTCCAGTAGCAGGATGTTTTGATTATAATATTACATCAATTATAATATAATTTGATGTCTCCATTTTGTAAAAATGAATGTATTTAAAAAGTATTTCTTGAAAATTTTTGCCATACCCATCAATTCCTAACCAAGATAACTACCCAAAGATCACAAAAGATTATTATTACCAATAAGCATTTTTCTTTTAAAATCTGGGATGTAGAGTTTCTTCATTTCACTTTAACTCGTAACAGAAATAAGACACAGTGAAATTTTGGATCTCAATTTTTCATGCTGAGAAGTATGCCATTTTGTTAATTCCATACTCAGATCAACAAACAAATGAGTGTTGATTCAATTTGTTAGGAAATTTGGTATCTCACTTGAGCAGCTGGATGTCCTTGCTTGCCAAATTAATTCTAATGAATTATCTAATTTCTTAAGTGAACGAATTCGACCAGAATCTCAGATTAAATAGATTTGTGACTAAGAGATAGATGTCTTAGGTTACTATGGGAGATCGCATTCAGCAGTGACTGCTTTCAACTGCTTACAATTACTACATGGTTTATAGCTTTGGTTTCCCTCTTTCTTTCCCCCATTGTTGTAAAGCTCTGGGTGCAGTGGAGGTAACTGGGTTCTAAGGGCAGCAGAAGCTGGGCACAGCAATGGATGTGCCCATGGCAGTTGGGGTGTCTAGTGGGGTTGCTGAGCAGCGGCTCTGGAAACATGCAAATGGCAGCAGGTGACAGTGGCAGAGGCCTAGCTGGTCACAAGCTGTAGCAGCAGTCGCTGTTGTCTGGGGTAGTTGGACAGCAGTGTTAAGAGCCCCATAGGGTGGATGACTGCCACTATAGAGCGTGGGTGGTGTGAAAATGAGTGCGGAGTGGCTCTTGGCCTCTGATGTGAAAGTCTTCCTGAAGTCACCACCTTGATTCTATCCTTTTTCATTAGCTGAGTTTATCTGAGTTCCAAGTTCATTTCTTTCTTTCTTATTTTCATTGTTATTTTTTTATTTAAAAAATATTTTATTGGGAGTTGGGCGGTAGTGCAGTGGTTAAGTGCAGGTGGCACAAAACGCAAGGACCAGCATAAGGATCCCGGTTGGAGCCCCCAGTTCCCCACCTGCAGGGGAGTCACTTCACAGGTGGTGAAGCAGGTCTACAGATGTCTCTCTTTCTCTCCCTCTCTCTGTCTTCCCCTCCTCTCTCCATTTCTCTTTGTCCTATCCAACAACAACGACATCATCAACAACAATAGTAATAACTACAACACTAAAACAAGGGCAACAAAGAGAATAAATAAATAAATTTTTAAAAATTTCTTTATTGAGGAATTAATGTTTTACATTCAACAGTAAATACAATAGTTTGTACATGCATAACATTTCCCAGTTTTCCACATAACAATACAACCCCCACTAAGTCCTCTGTCATTCTTTTCTCTTCTGATCTTGTTTTTCAACTTCCACTTAAGTTCATTTCCCACGTCCATCAAAGTTCATTTCCCACGTCTACACTCGACCGGACCTGCCAATATACGCGGATATCTTCACCCACCCTGTCCAACGCTTGACGTCTCGTCATCCAATCTGGTCCCCTATGCCTACACTGAACTTCTCTGTTCCAGTCTCTTGGAAACAGAGCTGGCAGTCAGCTGAGGTAAAGAACAAACACCTCATCACAGACCCCTGCAAGCGTCAACCCAGCTTTGACCTAGCACGTTATGATTGGGCCCTCCTCAATCACTATCGAACAGGCCATGGCTGGTGCGCCGCTATGTTCCACCGCTGGGGAGCCAGAGACGACCCGAACTGCCCCTGTGGCTACAGACAGACTATGACCCACATAGTCAACGACTGCCACCTCTCCAGATTCAAAGGAGGTCTCGAAACTTTACATCAGGCTCAACCTGATGCTGTTGACTGGCTACGGAAGAAGGGCAAACGCTTGAAGAAGAAGAACTTCTGCCTGATAGCGAGATCATCCCATATTCATCCTTATGTTTCTGACTTCTTCACTTCACATGAATTTTTCAAGGTCCATCCAAGATGGGCTGAAAACAGTGAAGTCACTGTTTTTAATAACTGACTAGTATTCCATTGTGTATATATACCAGAACTTGCTCAGCCACTCATCTGTTGTTGGACACCTGGGTTGCTTACAGGTTTTGGCTATTACAAATTGTGCTGCTAAGAACATATGTGTATGCAGATCGTTTTGGATGGGTGTGTTGGGTTCCTTAGGATATATCCCAGGAGAGGGACTGCAGGATCATAGGGTAGGTCCATTTCTAGCCTTCTGAAAGTTCTCCAGACTGTTCCCACAGAGCTTGTATCAACTGACATTCCCATCAGCAGTGCAGGAGGGTCATTTGACCCCACAACCTCTCCAGCATTTGCTCCAGCATGTGTTTCTCAGCCTTTTGGATCTCTTCTGTGGTGAATGTTCTGTCCATGTCCTCCCCCCATTTTTGGATAGGATTATTTGTTGTCTTGTTGAGATTTGCAAGTTCTTTATATATTCTGGTTATTAGCCTCTTGTCTGATGTATGGCATGTAAAGATATTTTCCCATTCTGTGAGGGGTCTCTTGGCTTGGGTAGTGATTTCTTTTGCTGTGCAGAAGCTTTTTTAATTTGATGTAGTCCCATAGGTTTATGCTTGCCTTAGTCTTCTTTGTAATTGGATTCGTTGCATTGAAGATGTCTTTAAAATTTATGTGGAAAAGAGTTCTGCCAATTTTTTCCTTTAAGTATCTGATAGTTTCTGGTCTAACATCCAAGTCATTGATCCACTTGGAATTTACTTTTGTATTTGGTGAAATAGAGTGGTTCACTTTCATTCTTCTGCATGTTTCAACCCATTTTTTCCAATACCATTTGTTGAAGAGACTCTGCTTTCCCCATTTAATAGTCTGGAACCTTTGTCAAAGATTAGATGTCCATAGGTGTGGGGGCTTACTTCTGGGCTCTCAATTCTATTCCACTGGTCAGTGTGTCTATTCATGTTCCAGTGCCAAGCATTTTTTATTACAGTGGCCCTATAGTACAATTTGAAATCTAGGAGTGTGTTGCTTCCAGTTCTGTTCTTTGTTCTCAAGGTTGTTTTAGCAATTCTATGTCTTTCAGGTTCCAGATAAACACTTGTAGCATTTGTTCTATTCTCCTAAAAAATATGGTTGGGATCTTGATGGGGATAGCATTAAATTTGTAGATGGCTCTGGGTAGTATATTCATTTTGATTATGTTAATTCTTCCAACCCATGAACATGGAATATCTTTCGACTTCTTTGTGTCTTTTCAATTTCCTTGAGTAGTGACTCAAAATTTTTAGTATACAAGTCTTTCACTTCTTTGGTTAGGTTTATTCCTAGATATTTTGTTGTTTTTTGTTGCTATAGTCAAAGGAATTGATTTCTGGATTTCAACTTCTTCTAACTTAGTGTTTGCGTAGAGGAATGCCACTGACTTTTGTATGTTAATTTTGTAGCCTGATAACTTACTGTATTGCCTGATGATTTTCAAAAGCTTCTTGCTGGATTTCTTAGGTTCTTCTATGTATACTATCATGTCATCTGAAAATAGGAAGAGTTTGACTTCTTCTCTTCCAGTCTGTATCCCTTTAATTCCTTGCTCCTGCCTGATTGCTATGGCAAGAACTTCGAACACTACACTGAATAGTAATGGTGATAGTGGGAAGCCCTGCCTAGTACCTGATCTGAGTGGAAATGCTTCCAGTTTTTCACCATTGAGTATGATGTTGGCTATAGGTTTGCTATATATAGACTCCACTATCTTCAGGAATTTTCCATCTATTCCCATTTTTTGTAGTGTTTTGATCATAAAGGGATGTTGTATTTTGTCAAAGGCTTTCTCTGTATCTATTGATATGACCATGTGGTTTTTTGTCTTGCTTTTGTTGATTTGGTGGATCACTTTGATTGATTTATGTGTATTAAACCAACCTTGCATCCCTGGGATAAACCCCACTTGGTCATGATGAACAATCTTTTTAATATACTGCTATATCTGATTGGTTAGAATTTTGTTCATTATTTTAGCATCTATGTTCATCAGAAATATTGGTCTCTAGTTTTCTTTTTGGGTTGTGTCCCTGTCTGCTTTTGGTATCAAAGTGATGTTGACTTCATAGAAGCTGGAAGGGAGTTATTCCTATGTCTTCAATCTTCTGGAAGACTTCTAAAAGTAGAGGTATTAATTCTTCTTTGAAGGTTTTGTAGAATTCATTTGTAAAACCATCTGGTTCAGGACTTTTATTCTTGGAAGGATTTTTGATAACTGTTTCAATTTCATTGACTGTGATGGGCCTGTTCATGTTATCTCGTTCCTCTTTACTTAATTTTGGAAGTTCATAGGTATCTAGGAAATGGTCCATTTCTTCCAGGTTCTCTAGCTTGGTGGCATAGAGTTGTTCATAGATATGTGTTCATATCACATGATATGCTGAATGTCTGTAGTGTCTGTTGTGATCCCTTCTTTTTTATTTATGATCCTATTTTTTTGGGTCTTCTCCCCTTTTTGTTTTGTAAGTCTGGCTAGGGGTTTGTTGATTTTGTTCACTCTTTCAAAGAACCAACATTCATTTTCGTTGATCTTTTGTATTGTTTTCTTTTTTTTTCACTTTTTTTTATTTTTATTTTTTATTTTTTATTTTTTTTATTTAAGAAAGGATTAACAAAATCATAGGGTAGGAGGGGTACAACTCCACACAATTGCCACCGCCCAATCTCCATATCCCACCCCCTCCCCTGATAGCTTTCCTACTCTCTATCCCTCTGGGAGCATGGACCCAGGGTCATTGTGGGTTGCAGAAGGTAGAAGGTCCGGCTTCTGTAATTGCTTCCCCGCTGAACATGGGCGTTGACTGGTCGGTCCATACTCCCAGTCTGCCTCTCTCTTTCCCTAGTAGGGTGGGTCTCTGGGGAAGCTGAGCTCCAGGACACATTGGTGGAGTCTTCAATCCAGGGAAGCCTGGCCGGCATCCTGATGACACCTGGAACCTGGTGAACTGAAAAGAGAGTTAACATACAAAGCCAAACAAATTGTTGAGCAATCATGGACCCAAAGCTTGGAATAGTGAAGAGGAAGTGTTGGGGGGGTACTCACTGCAAACTCTAGTGTACTTCTGCTTTCTTACTTTGGTGCCATACTCCAAACTCAGTCAATTTCTGCTTTGCGTTTCTACTTCTTTTTTTTTTTTTTTACATGCATAACATTCCCCAGATTCCTATTTAACAATACAACCCCCACTATTTCATTCATCATTTTTCATGGACCTGTATTCTCCCCACCCACCCACCCACCCACCCCAGAGTCTTTTTCTTATTTTCATAGTTATGCGGAAACCAAAACTAAAAAAAAGTTTAGGGGAAATTTACTGCAGACAATGAGAACACATATAAGTGTTTATGGTATTGCTATTTCTAAGTAAGGCAGTCAGACTGGAGCAAAGAACAAGAGGAATGACATTATAAAAGGATGTTTGGGGAGGCAGGTAGTGTCGCACCTAGTTAAATGCACATTGCAGTGTTCAAAGACCTGGGTTCAAGTCCCAGTTCCCACCTGCAGGGGGGAGGCTTCATGAGCAGTGAAGTGGTGCTGCAGATGTCTTTGCCTCTGTCTCTCTCTATCTTCCCTCTTCTCTTTTGGTTCCCCCCATCTCTGTGAGAGGCAGTAACTCTAGAATAGTTATAAGTATAGTTGCTTTTTGAGTTTGAGTTTTAAGAATAGTTTAAATATAGTTGCTTTTTGCCCTCCTGCCCAGTGAGGTGGAAAATTCCTTGCCCTTTTCCCCACGACAGAACCTAAGAGGCCATCAATTATTTTGACAGACCCTGCAGTGAGCAGGACTCATCATGACCTCTGCAACAGAATACTGTGACCAGACAGTTAAAAATGGTCTGACAAATGATGACCTGATAGATTGCAAACAGATGGTCGGTGGTCCCAATAAAGAACAAAAAAATGTGGTGACCCCCACTTTGGCTGGGACCTATTGGTCTGGTGTAATGTCTAAAACTAGCCCATGCTTTGCTCTGAATGGATCAGGCTTTTGCTAAGTTTGAAATGATTGGATATAGGCAGATAAGGTGATGTGTTCCCCCTCCCTGAGTGTAGTCTGAATTCCTATAAATTGTATGGTTTGAGCTTTGTTCAGGGTCGAGCTTGGTAGACTAACACCAGTCACCATCTCGGCCCGGATTGCAATTCGTGAATAAACATCTTTTGCTTCCTTGCAGTGGATGGTGGTTTGATTTCGCTCTTTAACAATCTCTATCCAGGAAAGAAAGGAAGGAAGGAAGGAAGGAAGGAAGGAAGGAAGGAAGGAAGGGAGGGAGGGAGGGAGGAAGGAAGGAAGGAAGGAAAAGGGAAAAGAAGAGAAGAAAAAAGGAAAGAAGAAAATGACGCTTGGTAGGCAACTTTACCTATAAGAATCCAACAAATATGTAACCTAATATTAATCACAATAAGATTTAAAAAATGTAAAAAAAGAATCCCCAAATATCCCAAGTCTGAGCTCTGTGTGTACTCTGTTATAGGAATATGGCTACTGTTCCAAGCAACCCCTGAAAATGCTTTGGTAAATTAGAGAAGACATCTAAAACTATGCACATTAGTGAAGATGAATGTTCAAGTTCACAGTGCCCTAAATGAACTTTTAGACATTAGTAGAATTCTAAGATTCATTAATTTGGGCTCAAAGATCAGTTGCTTGTGCTGCAAGTGCTTCTCTGCAAGGCAGTTCAGAATGCATTTTCCAATAGTCATAGTACTTATGTAGCTGTTTAATTTCCCAGAATGGTCCCTGCAGTCCCATTTAGTGCTTTTGTACTTAATTATGGTACTAATAGTAGTAAAAACCATAACTGAGATAAAAGCATTGTTTCTAAGGAAATTAATTCTGGGTTCTGTGGAGTGAGGTCAATGAACATCTCCTCTCTCTAGCTCCTATCCAGTCCCATTTGGCTTATGGGGTATCTGCAGCCATGAGAAAAGGCAACTTTAAAAAGTTGTGAGTATTTTCATGGACCAAAAATGATTTTTTTTTACTACAAAACAGTAGAGTTATTTCTGCCAATTTCACATTGCTTTAGTTAAATTAATGACTATCTGTTGAACTTTTCATATTTTTGAAATTGTCCATAATGAGTAGGTCGCTTTTTTTAAATTTAATTTTTATTTTATTTATTTATTTATTCCCGTTTGTTGCCCTTGTTTTATTGTTGTAGTTATTATTGTTGTTGATGTCTTCGTTGTTGGATAGGACAGAGAGAAATGGAGAGAGGAGGGAAAGACAGAGGGGGGAGAGAAAGACACCTGCAGACCTGCTTCATGGCCTGTGAAGCGACTCCCCTGCAGGTGGGGAGCCGGGGACAGCTGGGGACTCCAACCGTGATCCTTACGCAGGTCCTTGCGCTTTGCGCCACATGCGCTTAACTTGCTGTGCTACCGCCGGATTCCCTACCATTTTCTTTTTAAAGAATATTTTATTTATCCATTTCTTGGATAGAGACAGAGAGAAACTGAAATGGAAGGGGGAGTTAGAGAGAGCGAGAGTGAGAGAGACCCTTGCAGTCCTGCTTTATTGATTGTGACCCTTCCCTTCTACTGGTGAAAACAGGTTTGAAGTTGGGTCCTTGCACATGTGCTCAACCAAGTGTGTACAACCGCTTAGTTCCAGGTCACCATTTGCTAACCAGAAAAGAATATATCTTGGGGGGAGGGGACAACTGGTAGAGTCCTGGTTGAACGCATATGTTACAATGCACAAGGACCCAGGTTCGAGCCCCCAGCCCCCACCTGCAGGGGGAAAGCTTTGCGAGTGGTGAAGCAGGGCTGCAGGTGTCTCTCTGGTTTTCCTTTCCCTCTTGATTTCTGGCTGTCTATCCAATAAATAAAAAAAGATAATTAAAAAGAAAGAACATATCTTTTTTTAAAGGTGCAAATTAATGTGAAAAAATTCACATTGCGTGATGGTAGAAATATATTTGAGTTGCATAATATTAAAATTAAAAAACTGTCTCATTTTTATATTTATTGTGCAATTTATTTATGGCAAAGGTTACATTCACAAATGAATAATCATTTGCAAATTTTATTTTGCAGTTTTATACATTGTGTGTATGTGTGTGTGTGTGTGTGTGTGTGTGTGTGTTTAAGATAGAGAAGGCAGAGAGAGAAAGAGTGAGACTACAGGACCAAAGCCTCCTTCAATGAGGTGGTGGCCTGGCTCAAACTTGTGTTGTTTACATGGCAAAATAGCACATTATATCCAAGCGAAATATTTCAGCCTCGCAATTTTATCATTTTTGACTCACATTAGAGATAAAGAAGTGCCAGTGTTTCACTAGTGAATGAAGACCCACTCTTCATTCTGTGTACACGCGTGATTCCATTTTTATGGCATTTCAGTGCCGCTGTAGTTCACTCAAGCTCTGAGTCTTTCCCCTGTAGTAAGAGCTGACTACCAACACCACAGGAACAATTGTTGCCAGGTGATATGAAGAAATGTGATCAGGGTTAAAAGCTACCCTTCAGTGCCCATTTCAGGGCTGTGCCCAAGCACTGAAGCCCTGGTGATGAAGGGTTCACAGAAAAAATATCACATTACATTCTCAGAGCAGTCTCTAGAGGGCAGAGAAATTCAAGTCCACAAATAATCCTGGGGTTCTACACTGTTCATTCATTCTTTTTTTTTTTTTTGCCTCCAGGGTTATTGCTGGGGCTCGGTGCCTGCACCGCGAATCCACTGCTTCTGGAAGCTTCCCCCGCCTTTTATTGCCCTTTTTTTTTTTAAATCGTTGTTGTGGTTATTATTATTCTTGTCATTCATGTCATTGTTGTTGGATAGGTCAGAGATAAATGGAGAGAGGAGGGGAAGACAAAGAGCGGGAGAGAAAGACACCTATAGACCTGCTTCACTGCTTGCGAAACAACTGCCCTGCAGGTGGAGAGCCACCGGCTCCAACTGGGTGCGCCGCTATGTTCCATCGCTGGGGAGCCAGAGACGACCCGAACTGCCCCTGCGGCTACAGACAGACTATGACCCACATAGTCAACGACTGCCACCTCTCCAGATTCAAAGGAGGTCTCGAAACTTTACATCAGGCTCAACCTGACGCTGTTGACTGGCTATGGAAGAAGGGCAAACGCTAGAAGAAGAACTGAAATCAGTAAAGCAGATTGGAGACTTAGGAAGGTTCAAAGCAATTCTGTGTTCAATTCATTCCTACATTCAATTTTCAGTATATAATTTTGTGCTCCAGGCATATTTCAGTGTATATAATGTGAGCAAACATAGACTCAATTCTATTATTGAGATGTTTTCACATACTTTTGACAAGTCTTTCACATTATCTCTGCTTTTTCCTTGTATGAACCACTGAGGCATTTGCTACTTCTATCCACCAACCTCCTACCTGTGTAGCTACCCACCCACCACCTCACAGAGTTACTATCCTGCAGGTGTGGTGAGAATGCTCAAGATACTGTTTTGATACTATTTTGCACTCTATAACTTTATTAAATTAATTGACAGTTTTTTTAAAGTCAGTGTTTAGGTTCTTCTAGATATAAGATCAAGATGCCTATGAGCAGAAAGAATTCTGCTCCTCCTTTTATTTGGATGCATTAAGAAAAAGAATAACTGGGTGATAGGGAGAAAGCATAATAATTATGCAAAAAGACTTTCCTGCCTGAGGCTGCAAACTCCAAGCCTTAAATCCCTACCATGACCAACAACTGTTGCTGAGAAGTGATTTGCTCCCTCCTCCCCGCATATCATACTCTAGGTACTTCTCTTTCATTAAAACAAAATTATTGGAAAGACACCCCTAAGAGCTAATAAACAGTTATACTGTTTGATTGTTATGATTCACATTATTTATTTACAAGTAAAGTTGAACATCTTCTTAAGTAAAGTAAGGTAAAGTTGAACATCTTCTTAAGTAAAGTAAGGTAAAGTTGAACATCTTCCTTTTAGTTGTTTGTGCAGTACTACAGAACCGTGTGCATGTGTAATTTCACACAATTGTGGAAAAGGATGGCACAGGCTAGGGGCCAACATAGTGATAATGCAAAAAGACCTGAAGCCCCACAAGTCCCAGGTTCAGTCTGTAGCATCACCATAAACCAAAGCTGAGCAGTGCTCTGGTCTTTCTCTCTGTGTCTCTCTCACTAAATATATATATATATATATATATATATCTCCCCTCTCAATTTCTCTCTGTCCTACCAAGTAGAAGGAAAAAAAAAAAGGAAAAATTTGCTTCTGGCAGCAATGCATTTGTCGTTCAGGCATTGAGCCCAAGAGATAACTGGTGAATATATGTTCTTAAAGATTGGTTTGGGCTGGGGAGACAGCACAATGGTTACGCAAAAGACTTCATGCCTGAGGCTTTCATGCCTCAGGTTCCATCTCAGCACCACTATAAGCCAGAGCCGAACAGTGCTCTGGCTGGTCTTTCTCTAAAAAACACATTAAAATTAAAATAATCAATTTCATTACCTTGAATGAATGAGAAAGAAAACTAATTGAGGGAGCCGGGCAGTAGCACAGCAGGTTAAGCACAGGTGGCACCAAGTGCAAGGATCCTGGTTCGAGCCCCCGGCTCCCTACCTGCAGGGGAGTCGCTTCACAGGTGGTGAAGCAGGTCTGCAGGTGTCTATCTTTTTCTCCCCCTCTCTGTCTTCGCCCCCTCTCCCCACTTCTCTTTGTCCTATCCAACATCAGCAACATCAACAACAATAATAACTCCAACAATAAAAACAAGGGCAACAAAAGGGAATAAATAAATATTTAAAAAAAGAAAACTAATTAAAATCCTAAGAATCTGGTGCATCCTGACATGCAACATAGATAATTTTATTTAGTGTCATTTAGGAAACTTTAAGTAAGATAAAAGAGAAAAGGACTTCCAGAATGATTCCATATCTGAGCTTTCAAAATGAGAGTCTAATATCTATATAAAAAAATTAATTCAGGGCCTGCGTGGTGGCATGCCTAGTTGAGTGCACATGTGACAATGTGCAAGGACACGGGTCCAAGCCCCCAGTCCCCACCTGCAGGGAGAAAGCTTTGTGAGTGGTGAAGCAGTGTTGCAGGCGTCTCTCTGTGTCTCTCCCTCTTTTCCCTCTGACTTCTGGCTGTCTCTATCCAATAAATAAAGATAATAAAATTTTAAAAAGTGTTAAAAAATAATTCCTTCTGCTATAGTTCATAAAAGATGAATTTTTTATTATATTGTTTGAGTTATAACACAGTGAAGAATATATGAAGCATCAACCCAACTGGGTAGATGGTGTTACAACTCTAATTCCTTTGGAAATTCACTTTACTAAATGTATCTCTTAGAACTGGATAAATCTATCCTGGAGGTACAGAATTGAGGTTGTGTGGTGACTTGGGGTACCCACAAGGAATTGCTCTCAATAACATAGAATTTGGGACATAAGTCCTGAAGACAGCTCATCTTCTGCTGTCGCCTCGTGGCAGGATAGTCATCTTGCCTCTAAAAGTCACAGCCTAAACTTATGGTTACTCTCTGTTTCCATTTATTCTCCAGTAGTAACTCATATCATATCCCATATAAAAACAGACTAGGGAATCTGGAAGAATGCAGGGGTCTAGGCTTGCCATTTACAAGCAGTTTTGCACACCAAATCGATGGGGTTTACAGTCAACAATATTTATACCCCTTTCCCATATTAAGGAGCTACTCTCTTCCCTGATCCAGCTTTTTGTTCCTTTTCCAGCCATGACATCATCTCCCCAGACAATAACTTGGATCCACATGAATATCAGATTTCAGGCTCAGGGAAAAAAAAAAACTAGTATAGCCACAGGCCCTTTGGAATATAACTAAAATATGCCTACTAGCTGACTACAAAAAAGAGTATCTCCCAACTCTTCATCTGCACTATTCTAGCTTTTAAGTTCATGATTGATCAGCAATTTGTTTGGCTTTGTATGTTAACTCTCTTTTCAGCCACCAGGTTCCAGATGCCAGCATGATGCCAGCCAGACTTCCCTGGACAGACAACCCCACCAATGTGTCCTGGAGCTCCACTTTCCCAGAGCCCCACCCCACTAGGGAAAGAGAGAGGCAGGCAGGGAGTATGGGTCGACCTGTCAACACCCATGTTCAGCAGGGAAGCAATTACAGAAGCCAGACCTTCCACCTTCTGCATCCCACAATGACCTTGGGTCCATACTCCCAGAGGGATAAAGAGTAGGAAAACTATCAGGATAGGGGACGGGATATGGAGTTCTGGTAGTGGGAATTTTGTGGAAATGTACCCCTTTTATCCTATGGTTTTGTTCATGTCTCCTTTTTTAAATAAAAAAAGAAAGTTATTTCAGCTGATCTTGGATGGACCTTGAAAAATTCATGTTATGTGAAATAAGTCAGAAACAGAAGGATGAATATGGGATGATCTCACTCTCAGGCAGAAGTTGAAAAACAAGATCAGAAACAAAAACACAAGTAGAACCTGAAATGGAATTGGCATATCGCACCAAAGTAATAGACTCTGGGGTGGGTGGGTGGGGAGAACACAGGTCCATGAAGGATGATAAATGACATAGTGGGGGTTGTATTGTTAAATGGGAAACTGGGGAATGTTATGCATGTATAAACTATTGTATTTATTATTGAATGTAAAACATTAATTCCCCAATAAAGAAATAAATTTAAAAAAAAGAAAGTTATTTAATATCTGAGTTATTTAATGCCTTCTCATTGACAAAATGGAGTAACACTTACTTATTTCACACTCCTGTGGAGCTCAAATATAGCAGAGAAGGTGACAGTCATTTACAATTTGATATTCTTTCATATAGGCAGCTGAGTGAGATTCCACTGAATAGAAAGTTCTAGGGCCTGGCTGGTAGTGTATATGATTGAGTGCACACATTGCAGTGTGCAAGGAATCTGGTTCAAATCCATGGTCCCTACCTGCAGGGGTGGGTTTTGGGAGGAAGCTTCCCAAGTGGTAAAACATTACCACAGGTGTCGCTCCTCCTTCCTGGATCCCCCTCTCCTCTCAGTTTCTCTCTATCTAAAATAAATAAATAAATAAATAAATAAATAAATAAATATTAAAAGAAAAAGAGAGATAGTTCTAGATGTCTGACCTGATGGCAACAAACTAGTAGGTCTTATGCTCTGCAAATAACTTAGTTACTGCCCAGACCTATGCCCAGATCCTGATAAGAATCTATGTAACATGAGGAAAATCAACTGACAGCGTTTCTGACAGTTTAGATGCTCCAGAGAAATGATCATGGTCTCCTTCACAGGACTTTCTAGAAATCTTGCCTACAGTCACCTCTAAGCTTGCCATTTTACTCTTAGACTTTTACACACCATAAGTACATAATACACTGCAAATGTCTGGTGGTAGAATCTTTAAATAAGCTATGGAGAATGAATGGAAAGAATATGAAGTCCTGGTCTCAATAAGAAAGGGAATATTATGGGCTGGCTATAAGTCCAGGAGATGAAATATGAAAGAGGTTAAAGGCATACTTTGCCTGTTTTCAGGATAATTCTCAATCTGACTGTTCAAAGATACGGTGAAGCTGTGGTCCACGAGGTGGTACAGTGGCTAAAACACTGGACTCTTAAGCATTCAATCCCTTGCAGTGAATGTACCAGAGTGATGTCTTTTTCTTTCTCTCTCTCCTTTCTCTGGGGGAGCAGGGGGAGGGAGAGGATGTGGAGCTCCTTGGGGCCTTGATCCACAATGCTAGAACAGAACTCGGGGTTGAGAGGGTGAGAGTGTTCTGCAGATACATATTCCAGGGAAATGAGGAACTGTGCCTGTGTGATGAGAACTGTCTTATAAACAATTAATCCTTCAGTAAAATGATCAATCTAAAAAATCATGGTAACTTTTGCACCTCAAGATCAGTTAGTATGAATCATGACAGAAGACAAAAACCAGCCCAGATGTTCTTGTTGTTATAGGTTTTTTTTATTTTTTATTTAAGAAAGGATTAATTAACAAAACCATAGGGTAGGAGGGGTACAATTCCACAAAATTCCCACCACCCAATCTCCATATCCCACCCCCTCCCCTGATAGCTTTCCCATTCTCTATCCCTCTGGGAGCATGGACCCAGGGTCATTGTGGGTTGCAGAAGGTGGAAGGTCTGGCTTCTGTAATTGCTTCCCCGCTGAACATGGGTGTTGACTGGTCGGTCCATACTCCCAGTCTGCCTCTCTGTTTCTCTAGTAGGGTGGGTCTCTGGGGAAGCGGAGCTCCAGGACACATTGGTGGGGTCTTCAGTCCAGGGAAGCCTGGCCGGCATCCTGATGACATCTGGAACCTGGTGACTGAAAAGAGAGTTGTTGTTATAGTTCTGTGCTGTCAAATAGAAGGTTCTGTCAGGAAGCAGATGTTCCACAGTGTTCACTGCAGTAACCACAAGCCACTTCTCATTATTGAACACCAGTAACGTTTTAGTACAACCAAAGGACCATTTTCTTTTTCTCATTAAAACTAAAGAAGTTATGTATGACTGGTACTTCCCATACTGGACCTGGCTTGCTTTGGTCTATACCAGGACTATTCAGAGGCTGGAAACTTGAGGGATGTATAGATGTAGGTAAATGGCACTCTTAGGAAAACAAACAAAGTTGATTCGGTAAATTTGTCTTAATAATTGGGAGAGTTTAAATGAAATCTTCAGTTGCTGAATTCTTTGAGAAATAGCAGGACATCTGGCAATACCAAATAAAAGTTCTTCAGGGCACCAGTTAGCCTGAAATCATCAATGATTATTTTGTTTGTGTTTTATTTTTTTTGATTGCTTGTCTTTGACAAGAGCACTGAACCACCCTGGTTATTGGCGGTACCAGGATTAAAACCTGGGATCTAACTCATGAATTTCTGAGTGTCACTGCTGCACTAGATACATTCTAGGCCTTTTGTTGTATGTGTCACCTCTCCTGTTTTACTCGTTTATTGAACTGAGTACCACAGAAACCTGCATTAGAACTCATTTGAGAACATTGCAGTTTTAGCTTTATAAAAGCAAATTAGGGAACCAGGTGGTAGAGAAGCTGGTTAAGTGCACACATGACAATGCCTGACAATCATCCCCACTTGCAGGAGGGATGATTCAAGAGAGTGAAGCAGGTCTGGAGACCTCTCTCTTCCTCCTTTTTGCTTCCTCCCCTCCCACCTCAATTTCCATCTGTCCTATCAAATAAAAAAAGAAAGGAGAAAATAAAAAGGGAGTGGTCCGGGAGGTGGCGCAGTGACAAAGATTGGGACTCTCAAGAATGAGCTCCTGAGTTTGGTCCCCGGCAGCACATTTGCCAGAGTGATATCTGGTTCTTTCTCCCTCCTCCTCCTCCCTTCCTCATTAATAAATAAATAAAATCTTTAAAAGAAAAAAAAAAAGGAAAAATTGCCACCAATTTTTAATTGGTTAATTTGTTGTGCTGGCACCGAGTCCCCAGAGTAACAACTCTGGTAGCAATAAAAAAATCCAAAGTACATCTTGATAGGATTTCAAACTTGAATATTCTAATTCATAGTTTTCAGAGTAATAATCAGATGTTTCTTTCTAGATCCTTTTGTAAAATAATAATAATGATTAAAAAAGTGTTTTTTAAAATAGTGGTCCGGGAGGTGGTGCAGTGGATAAAACACTGGACTTTCCAGCATGAGGTCCTGAGTTCAATCCTTGGCAGCACATGTACCAGAGTGCTGTCTGGTTCTCTCTCCTCCTGTATTTCTCATAAATAAATAAATAAATAAATAAATACATTAAAAAATAAAATAGTTTAAAAATATTTATTAGTCTTATGGGAGAGAGGGAGAGGGTGTTGATAGTACCACACCAGCTCATGAGGTTCCAAGGATAGAATTCGTTTTAAAGGGAATCAGGCAGTAGCTTGGCAGGTTAAGCGCAAGTGGTGCAAAGGCAAAGAGGATCCCGGTTCGCTTCACAAGCGGTGAAGCAGGTCTGCAGTTGTCTATCTTTCTCTCCCCTTCTCTGTCTTCCCCTCCTCTCTCCATTTCTCTCTGTCGTATCCACCAATGACGACATCAATAACTACAACAATAAAACAACAAGGACAACAAAAGGAAATAAATAAATAAATAAATAAAAAGAATTCACTTTAAAATATTTGTCTTACGAGAGAGAGGGAGGAGGAGTTGATAGCACCACACCAGCTCATGAGGTTCCAAGAATAGAATCTAGAGTGTCACGGATGCCCTGTCCTGTGTTCTACAAAGAAGGGGCTCTGAAGTATAATGGAGGTAGATGCCCATCTAACCACGGCACTGTTTATTTCTATTGAGTTGTGATCCACTGATACTCAAATACCATCTATTCTTTTTTAGCCTGGGTAGTCTTTTCTTCACTTTATGAATGTAAGGTTTGAATTTTATTCTGACAAGGCAGTTATATTCATCAGAAGGCCATAATTATTATTTCTGTAAATCAACATTCTCTCAATAAAACAATACTGGAGTTAAATGTTAAAGAAAAAAGACTGTAATTGTTATCTACTTACTTCTTATGTCTGAAAGGTGAAAAATCCCTGAGCTGTGGGTAGGCTTTCAATCTGAGATTATCCTTTTCTATTCGTTTAGTCCTTGTTCCACATTTTTGATGTCTTTCTTCTGAATCTTTCTAGATTAGCCTTGATTTTCACTGAAATAGTAAAAATACCATATACTTGATGAGTTCCATTTGCTGCCTATAATCTGATGCATCTTAGATGAGTTTACATGTTTATGATTACAGAATGTTTATGACCACATATCATAGTGACTGAATTTTTAAATTAGAATGAAGAAAAGCTTCTTTTTCTGAAATACGGCTAATTAAAAAATTTTAAAGATTAGAGAGTTAATCTCATGGAAAATCATGTTAATTGAACTGAAACAATGTTAATTGGAATTAAATAATGTTACAGATAAACAGTTCTGTAGGTTAATACACTTGCCTCATTTTACAGTCAAGGAAACTGATGTATGAGATTAACTTGTCAAAGAACACACAGCTGGAGGGTAAAGAGAGAACTTGATTCTAATGTTCCACATACTTGCTTTAACCACTTGAAATTAAATTAGCAAGATTGTGAAAATTAAGTAGTTAGATAGGAGTCCTGGTCAAATAAATTAATTTAGGACAAATATACTTGTTGTAAAATGATGCATCTGGAAATCTGGCCTTGTTCTTCTTTCATTCATTTCTTTCCAAGTGTGAAGATTGTTTTCCCCACAGTACAAAATCATTTGTAACATTCTAATTAATTAATAGAATAAAAGAATCGTTTGTCTTCTTGGCATTTTTCCTTTTTTTTTTTTTTCCTCCAGCATAATTGGGGCTTGGTGCCTGCACTACGAATCTACCCTGGCCAGCGGGGCGAGAACGGGGGCTAGGAACCCTGGGACCTGGAATGAAAGGGACAGGAGACACAAAGAATGACAGCAAGACAGGATTCTGATCAAGCTGCAAAATTTTATTGTGTTTACAGGCATTATAAGGCTTTGGGGAAGGAGGAGTGCAGGAGGAGGAGGGGGAGCAATTATCAGGGTGAAATGTCCCTTGCAACATACATAGCCGAAACTATGTCTATTAACTATAACTATGTGGTGTGTCACTTGCTTTCTGGTAAATGGCCTACCTGTGAGGAAATAGAAACTTATCTCGAGGGCTTTCATTGTTTCAAAGGCTTATCTTCTATCAAGCAGAGAATGGCTCTTGGCACAAATCCACTGCTCCTGGAGGCTATCCCCACCCCCTGCTTTGTTGCCCTTGTTGTCATTATTATTGTTGTTGTCATTGCTGTTGTTGTTAGATAGGACAGAGAGAAATCGAGAGAGGAGGGGAAGACAAAGAGGGGGAGAGAAAGATAGACACCTACAGACCTGCTTCATCTCCTGTGAAGCGACCCCCCAGCAGGTGGGGAGCTGGGGCTCAAACTGGGAGCCTTACTCCGGTCCTTGCGCTTTGCGCCATGTGGGCTTAACCCGGTGCTCTACTGCCCGACCCCTCCTTCTTGGCATTTTTAAAAATCTTTCCTTCTGCCAATATTTCTTATTGTCTTCTGTTGAAATTCTTTCTTGTACTCTCTTCCTTTAACTCTTGATTTTCTCCAAAAGAAATTTATCTAAGTTCTTTTCCTCTCATGCATGTCCGAAAGAGGTTGTAAGGAAACAAGAAGGAAAACAATGAACAGAGAGAGAGAAAACAGTCTTCCTTTTATAGCTTTCAATTTCTTCAGTTTTCAGGTGTTAATATTATTGTTAATAATTTATGTATAAAAATAGAAACCAGCTAAATATCTATCAACAACAACGTTGTCAACTAAGTGCTCCTCAAAATTTGGTCTGTATTAGGACCCTCCACACCATTTTCCAAAGGGGTTGCTTCAGCTTGCATTTCCCACCAGCAATGTGGGACAGTCTCTTAAACAAGTAAAAATGGAGTGGCCAGGTGCTGGCGCACCTGGTTGAGTGTACATGTTACAGTGGTCAAGGACCTGGGTTCGAGCCCCCTGACCCCACCTGCAGGGGGAAAGCTTCACAAGTGGTGAAGCAGGACTGCAGGTATCTCTCCAAACAAATAAATAATGATAATTTTTAAAAATTAAAAATAATCCAAGTAAAAGTGGAATTACCCTATGGTCTGGCAATACCACTTTTAGTCATTTACTCAAAGCACACACAAAACTTTTATCCAAAGAGACACATGTACTCCCATATTCAGAGCTGCATCATTCCTAGTGGCCGAAGAGTAGAAGCAGACTAAATGTCCATCATCAGGGGAGTGGCTAAAGAATTTATGGGATGTATACTCCATGGAATACCATTTTGCAGTCATGAAGGACCATATTGTGTCTGGGACAAAATGGGTGGAACTGGATGTGATTATGCTTAGCAAATAAATAAAGAGATGAAAGACAACTACCAGATTGTTTCACTCATATGTAAATTCTAGAGAAGAGATACACATAAATCTGAAAACAACAACAACAAAACCACCAAAACCAAAAACAAACAAAGAAAAAACAGAAGCAAGCAAACTATTTCTAAAACTTGTGAAAACTGTAGTGGTTATCTATGGGAGGTGAGAGGGTGAGGACACAGAACTTTGGTGGTGGGTGTGGTGTGAAACTGTACCCTGTAATTCTACAGTCTTGTAGCCCACTGTAATCACACACACACACACACACACACACACACACACACACGTACTCTCTTCTGAATACTTTTAAGAATATGGACGTTTGAGTCATGCTATAAGACTAATAAATATAAATATGTGTAAAATTGCAAAAAGATAATTACTAAATATCACAGATGAACTCAATGTAAACTGCAAGTTATGAATTAAACTTTGAATAGTAATTCACTTTATTATAAATTAATACAAAGGAATACTAGACAGTCATCATAAAGGATAGTGTAGGTCCATAGAAACTGATTTTACATAAATTATAGTGGTCCACAATATGCTGAGGGGAAAAGTCAGGTTAAAAATTAGTAAAGAAAGAATATTTAGGGAGTCGGGCTGTAGCGCAGCGGGTTAAGCGCACGTGGCGCAAAGCACAAGGACCGGCATAAGGATCCCGGTTCGAACCCCGGCTCCCCACCTGCAGGGCAGTCGCTTCACAGGCGGTGATGCAGGTCTGCAGGTGTCTATCTTTCTCTCCTCCTCTCTGTCTTCCCCTCCTCTCTCCATTTCTCTCTGTCCTATCCAACAACGACAACAACAATAATAACTACAACAATAAAAAAACAACAAGGGCAACAAAAGGGAATAAATAAATAAAATAAATATTTAAAAAAAAATTCTATCTTAAAAAAAAGAAAGAATATTTATCATAAAAAGAAGGTTTAACATGATCTCATTTATCTTATAATACATATTACATATGTAAAAATACATGATAGAGTATCACGTAATATATGCACGAATATAGCCAGTGTACTACTAGATAATGCTACATGCACTCAGTACATTCCGCTATCAAATTTCTCATGAGCCTATTATGAACCACGTATAATTGGATAAATATCAAATTAAGAAACTGGAAGGTCCTGTCTTTAAATGACAATATCAGAGACACTTCTGAGGTGGGTTAAGTTAACTGTGAGAAATAGCCTAGTTGGTTGTAGCCTTTTTCATTGATGTCTATCAATCCAGTCTGACTATAGACCCCTGACCTTTACATGTCTACATGACTACAACCATGCCTTATTTTTCTTCAAAATTAGTTTAGACTTCCCAGCCCCTTCCTAAATCTCCCATTCCATTACAGCCACATTGTAAACTCAGACTTCCTGGCCAAAAGCCCCTTCCTCAATCTGTCTTTCCTAATATAGCCATATTGTCCTGGCCAAAATCCCCTTCCTTGCGCTTCCTTTTCCATTATAGTCCCTCCTAATATCCCCCCCCATCCCCTTTTCCTGAACATGGTTAGATTGTGAGCCAATTTCCTCTTGCCAAAGGGGAAGAGGACAGATTGTTCCCATGTCCAGTAATGTATAAAAAAGGCTCTGAAGATTGCCTTCGGTGTGCTTGCTGGTTTATACCACACACACACACACACACACACACACACACACACGTAAAACTTTTGCTTTGGTCATGACTCTCAGTGTCTCAATCCTTGTTTTAAGGTATAGACAGAGTGTGTTTTGCACTATTTCCCACATAACTAATATCATTTAAATAAATAACTTACTACTAAGAAAAATATTTTATTCATCTCTTTCCTGAGCTTAGGCTTTTGAATATAACAAGTTGGGCTGAGGAGATAGCATAATGGTTATGCAAAAAGATTCTCAAGCCTGAGGCTACAAGGTTCCAGGTTCAACCTCTGCACCATCATAAACTAGAACTGAGCAGTGCTCTGGTAAAAAAATAATAATAATAATGATTTTTAATTAAATATTGTAAGTAGTATGTAAGATATATGTATATGTATGAACAGCATATGCTTAATTAATCTGGTAAATTACTTCTTCATCCAAATGGAAGAATGCAAAATACTCTACCCAACTTTTTTTTTTTTGTCTCCAGGGTTATTGACGGGGCTCAGTGCCTGCACTGACAATCCACTGCTCCTGGACGCTACTTTTTCCGTTTTTGTTGCCCTTGTTTATTGTTGTTATTATTGTTGCCATTGCTGTCATCCTTGTTGGATAGGACAGAGAGAAATGGAGAGAGGAGGGGAAAACAGAGAGAGAGAGAGAGAGAAAGATAGACACCTGCAGACCTGCTTCACCGCCTGTGAAGAGACTCCCCTGTAGGTGGGGATCCGGGGGCTCAAACCTGGATTCTTATGCCAGTCCTTGTGCTTCACACCATGTGCACTTAATCTGTTACGCTACCTCCTGCCCCACCCCCCAACTTTTTAATTGTTGTGGCAGTTACAACTCATAATAATGCCAGCTAACCACAATGTAAGTGAGAAAGAAAGAAGGACTGGCTAGATAGCTCACCTGGGAAGGCGCATGCTTTCTCATGCGGATGATCCAGATTGGAGTCCTGGATACACACGTGACAGTGTGATCATGCCCAGGGATGCTTTGCTGCTGTGGTGTCTCCCTCCCCACTAGCACTTTCTATCTGGAAATGTCATTCTGGACTGGGGGTATGGATGGACCTGCCAGTGTCCATGTCCAGTGGAGAAGCAATTACAGAAACCAGACCTTCTTCGAAGTTTTTAAAACACAGACTGAATCTTTTTAATATATAGGCTGTGTATTTGATATGCGGACTCTCTCAAAAGCCTAAACCAAGTAGATCAGAAGCATCCAATAACACAGCTATATACAAGATACTGGGGACTGTACAGCAAACCCTAACAAAAGGACTTTTCAAAGTTAACCCAATTACCAAATAATGTGATGATAACATTAACTATCGATTGTCTTTTTGAACCCTAAGACAACAGGAACCTCAGGTCTCCACTATAGAGCCTCTACTTCCCCCAGTCCAGGAACCTTTGGATAGGGCCCACTTTCCCGTATGCCTCTCCCAATCCATATCAAATAATATTGCATCTGCCAATCGCAACCTAATCAACACAACGATTACCACCTCAACATGCTTTAGCTTAGACTGTGTCCAGAGACTTCACGTGTGGAATGACAACCCTTCAGCTTCATTACTCTGGTGAGACTTTTCCTTTCATAGTATACTCTAATTCCATCCCAGGTGGTTCACTTTCTAACAAAGTCCCATAACCTAGATATACACCAGTTTCTGTGAGAGAGAGAGCATATGTTCACACGTACCCATAAACTACTGCAAAATAGATACCTGAAAGCAGAAGTACACTAGAGTTTGCAGTGAGTACCCCCCTAACACTTCCTCTCCACTATTTCAAGCTTTGGGTCCATGATTGCTCAGGTTTCAGATGTCATCAGGATGCCGGCCAGGCTTCCCTGGACTGAAGACCCCACCAATGTGTCCTGGAGCTCTGCTTCCCCAGAGACCCACCCTACTAGAGAAAGAGAGAGGCAGACTGGGAGTATGGACCGACCAGTCAACACCCATGTTCAGCGGGGAAGCAATTACAGAAGCCAGACCTTCCACCTTCTGCAACCCACAATGACCCTGGGTCCATGCTCCCAGAGGGATAGAGAATGGGAAAGCTATCAGGGGAGGGGGTGGGATATGGAGATTGGGTGGTGGGAATTGTGTGGAGTTGTACCCTCCTACCCTATGGATTTGTTAATTTATCCTTTCTTAAATAAAAATAAATAAATTAAAAAAAGAATATTGATACAGAAAAAAAAAAAAAAAGAAAAGAAAAGAAAAAAGAAACCAGACCTTCTACCTTCAAAACCCCATAAAGAAGTTTGGTCCAGAGGGATAATGAAAAGGGAAGCTTCCAATGGAGGGAATGGGATATGGAAATCTGGTGGTAGGAACTGTATGGGATTGTACCCCTGTTATCTTACAATCTTGTTAATCATTATTAAATAACACACACACACACAGTCAGCCTGGAGTGGGGAATCCCCAGTGACAACAACAAAAGAAAATATGACCTTAGAAAGAAATAAAGTGTGGGGGGGTAGCTAGCATAATGGTTATGCAAAGAAACTCTCATGCCTGAGGCTCCAAAGTCCCAGGTTCAATCGCCTAGACCACCATAAATCAGAGCTGAGTAGTGCTCTGGTAATAATAATAATAATAATAATAATAATAATAATAATAATAATAAAGAAAATAGTATTTTTTTCAAACTACGTAACTTGTTTGGGCTATAGGCACCAACTAGTGGTATATTTTACTCCCCCATCACCCCCAGGGTTATCTCTGGGGCTTGATGCCATCGCTGCAAACCCACTTCTCCTGGAAGCCATTTCCCCCTCATTTTTACTGGATAGGACAGAGAGAAATTGAGGGAGGAAGCAAGGATATATATATAGAGAGGGAAGGATGGACACCTGCAGACCTGTTTCACTGATTTTGAGGTGACCCCTCTGCAGGTGGGGAGCTGGGGGCTGGAACCAGGAGCCTTGAGCTTTGAACTGTGTGAGCTTAACCAGGTGTTCTATGGCCGGCTCCCCAAATATTTTACTTTGTATTAACACTTATCTAGAACCCTTAGTGAATACTTTATTAAAAAGAAAGAAATGGAACCTGTTTTCCCAGGTGGAATTGAATGATAAGAAAATGAAATTTTAAGATAAATAGATTTATTATTTCTCACAGTTGGAGGTTAATAACTTTGAGTACCTCAAGTAAAAATTAAGAAAAAGTTGACTTTCACATTTTTATTTGCAAAGTTAACAGTCTCTCAGATAACTTCATTGTGTGATCACTCATATGAAGAGAGGACAAATATAGACTAATAGTGCTTATTGATACTTTTCTTTATTATTATTATCTTTATTTATTGGATAGAGACAGACAGAAATTGAGAGGGTAGGGGAGATAGGGAGAGAGAAAGAGAGACACCTGCAGCACTGCTTCACCACTTGTAAAGCTTTCCACCTGCAGGAGGTGACCGAGGGCTTGAACCCTGGTCCTTGAGCACCGTGACTTGTCTATTACAACTAGCCTCACCACCACCCAGCCCTCCTTTACTGATATTTTCTGTACTGCTGCCTTTTGTTTTGTAACTGCTTCTTCTATAAATAGCAAAATGGCATGCACAAATGCCTATTCAAGATGTTTGTTATTAGATAAGTAACACTTTCAGTTTAGGTTTGTCAACATACTTTAGAGTGCTTACACTTACTGAATTAGCACAGTTTTCAGAGTTATTTTGGGGATACTATTATTACTTCTAATTTGGTTTATTTAAGCACTTTCGCTCAGAGACACTAAACACGCTTGAGCATATTGCTGTTGACCATTAATACTAATGTTTCTTAGAAAACTGAGGTCAGGGCAGAGGGTAGATAGCATAATGGTTATGCAAACAGACTCTCATGCCTGAGGCTCCAAAGTCCCAGGTTAAGTCCCCCACACCACCATAGACCAGAGCTGAACAGTGTTCTGCTTAAAAAATAAAAATAAATTTTAAAAAAACAGAGGTCAGTTATAGGAACATAGAAATACAGACATTCTGTGGAAATTGTGTTTTTGATAGTAAATGTTTTATGCATATGACATATACATTGTACTATATATAAATAACGATACATACATCAATATAAGACATTGCAATATATATGTATATGTGAATATATTTATACATACATGTATATATCAAATACATTTATACTAGTAAATGTGTATATATTTCATCTGTGACTAGTGTTACATTAATTTTTATTAATGATTTAATATTGATTTATAAAATTATAAGATAATAGGGGTATACTTCTCCACCTAACCCATCATTAGAGTTCTGCATCCCTAACCCCTTCATTGGAAACTGCAGTAGTTCTCCCAAGATCACAGATATAGGTTGACTATTATTTCTATAATTCTTTTTCCATATATATACTTACACATTTTTTTCTCCCCCTCTGGGAGTATATGTCAAAATTATTTTGGGGTAGCAGAAGGAGGGAGGTCTGGCTTCTGTAATTGCTTCTCTGCTGAACATGGGCTTTGGCAGGTGGATCCATACCCCCAGGCTGTTTCTGTCTTTCCCTAGTGGGGTGGGGCTCAGGAGAGGTGAGGTTCTAAGACACATCGGTAAGGTCGTCTTCCCAGAAAAGTCAGGATGAAATCATAGTAGCATCTACAATTTGGTGGCTCAGTGAGTTTGTGAAGAAATTCGGTTGTATTTTGTTGTTTTCAGGTGATCTTTTTGTTGCTCTTTCCAGTTTAACATGGGAGAGATCTGAAAGGGCTCCTATGCCATAGCCACGCCTCCAGAAGCCATAGTGTTACTTTTTTAGTAGGACAAGAAACTTCATAAAATCTTATATTTAGGCCATGGGTAGAGAGCATAATGGTTATGCAAAAAGACCCCTTATTCCCGAGGCTCTGAAGTTCCAGGTTCAATCCCCTGTGTCACCATAAACCAGAGCTGAACAGTGCTCTGGTTAAAAAAAAAATCTGATATTTACTGAACATTAATTATACTTTAAGTATGTTATTTCATTTAGCCATCATAACTATATATCTAAAGATAATTTTATTTTTTTTCTTCCTTCAGGGTTATCACTGGGACTCAATGCCAGCACTATGAATCCACTGCTTCTTTAGCCATTTATTCCATTTTTTGGGGGGAGGGGTTTGGATAAGACAGAAAGAAATTGAGAAGGGAAGGAGAGACAGAGATGGGGAGAGAAAGATAGACACCTGCAGACTTGCTTCATTGCCTGTGAAGGGAATCCCCTGCAGTTGGGGAACCAGGGGGTCAAACAGGGATCCTTGTGCTAGCTATGAGCACTTAACCAGGTGCGCACTGCTGGGCCCCCTCTAAAGATAATTTTCAAGAAAACAAAATGATTACTCTCTGTTGGTATGCTTCTAAATTCTGCTTCTAAGACCCCTTCTGTTTCATTGGTTTAATCCCCCTGCTTAACACTGTATTCTATTTACATAACCACTGTTAACTAGGCACCACCCTGCCTCCAGGGCATTGGTTTAATCCTCATTGTTTTGCACGCTTTTTCCTTCTCCCCACCCCCTATCCTACCTACATCCTCTTCGGACCTGACTCTTCAGCCTCAGGATATATAAGAACAAGACTGTGATTAGAGATAGCTTAGATTGCCCTGCGTTCCACATGAATAAAGACTGAACTGTGTACCACTCAGCCATGAGTCCCTGGTCATCTCTTTCTCCTGCCTGTGAAGGTAACCCAACAACTCTCATTCCAATATAGAATGAATACTTGTTAAAGATTTTTTTTTCCACTCATTCATGGGCAAATCAGGAAGATAAAATCATTTCACAAGTACATAGATAGCATGGTTATTTATAGTTATTTAAGAACAACGTCGGGTGTCAGGCTGCACCGCGGAGAAGAGAAAGAGGAGGTCCGGAGCAAGTGGGGTACACAAATCTTTATTATTGGATCAGGAGGGGGTGGCTCAGGCCACATGGAGTCAGCCGAAAATGGCCATCCCTGCTACCTCACCACCCAGGGGAGAGAGAGAGAGCGTGAGAGAGCAGGAGCAAGAGCTGAGGGTGGGGGGGGGAGTGGAAGGGATTTTACTGGGCAACAACCAGGGGTGACGTGTCGGGACAGGATTGGTTGAAAAGGGCACTGCGAGAATATCGCAGGAAGTGCTAAAACCTGGGGGCGTAGACTGCATCTGAATAATTCCTCAACATCATCTCCTCCTTTTCCTTTATATCTAAATGGACATAGTAAGGAAATATAGAATGGAGCAGGCTTAAATGTTTTTAAGGAGTGCAGTGCTCAGGTGGGAAGGTGTAGGACGGTTCTGTGGAGGAGGGAAGGCTTAAATGGCCGCCAACCTTGTGAGATTTATGTGTCCCCCTGTGCTCAACCCCTCTTTAGAGAGAGAGACTTACCTGGAGGGACTCATCTCATAGGTTAAGCGCTGCCTGCTCAACCATCTCCTCACAATATCTCTACATCTTTTCTATCTTTCTATCTACTCATCACATAAGATGGTTCAGTGTCTGTAAAAGACTATCTATGACAGAGGAATAGTAGTGTAGGGGTGAGCAGGAATCTTTTGGGCATAAACCTAAATGATATAACAAAACAGGAAGGGACAAGTAGGGGAGTAGTAAAAGCCAGTGTGATGTCAAGGGAAGGATCGGTGCATAAAGGAACGTTCCCTGTTGGGGGGGGGGGGGCAAGGGTACATAATGAGAGGGAGGTGGGAGGGCATGACCCACCAAGCAGAGGGGCTATTTGGCATTGTGTAGTCCTCAAGGCAACAATCTGAAAAGTCTATGAACTACTCAGGGTCAGTCTATGAAAACCAGCAGCGTGAAAGGAAAGAAGCTGCTTTAAAATTGTGTAAAGTGTCCAAAGGGTATACCAGTAAGTCCGATAGATGTCTCAGTCCAAAGTAGATGGCTAGGGGAAGAAATGGCAGGGGATGAAACGCTGCATGAGGAAGGTCAGCCGCTGGAATTCTGCTTTTCTGTAGAGAGCAAGCTGGAACTGCCAAAATATGACAGACAAAGCAGAAGCAGGAAAGGCAAGCAGGCATTAAGAAAGTTCTGTCCTTGGAGTCTGTATCAGGTTCTTCAGATCGCGTCAGGTGCCATCTAGGGTTTCAGGGGGTGTGCCACTATAGTTGTGCCATCTAGTGGGTGACGTCAGGGTGTGCAGGGGTTCAGATGGTTTTTCCCGGGATTCCTGTGAAAAAAACACAAACAATCTGCTTCTTGTGGTTAACAGGGCATCTGATTTGATTTTTTTAAATATATATGTTTGGTGCCTTAGCCAACAGACTGAGAGAATCCTATGAGCTTTATGATGTTAAATAAGATAATAAATGGATAGAAAATGATTTACAAATGTCCTATAATAAATGTTATCCTGTTATCATAATTCCATGTCATGGATTGCTTTTGTCTGCCATAGAGGATTCTTGATATGATGAAACAATATTTTACTAGTATACTACCTTTCATTTATACATTTTATCTTCTAGATTTCATGGGACATAAAACCATGATTATGGCTTTTTTCATAAAATTTTCTGGAAAAGTTAAAATGAGTTACTTGTACTGTTTATATTAAACCTAAGCACAACACACACACACCACTTATGTAAAAGAACAAGAATGTGTTCATTCATTCATTAACAATTATAGTCTTTTTTGTACTAGACTCTGGGATACTATCAAAATATACCATCAAAATAAAGATACATTTAAAAAATTTTTTTTGCTGTTTTTTTTTTCCCCACCTTCAGAGCTTCACCACTCACCGCTTCTGGCTGACTTTTTCAGATACAGTGACAGAGAGAGGGATAGGAAGAAGAAAAGTGGGAGGGGGAGGGGAAAGGAGAAGGGAGGGAGAAGGGGAGGGGGGAAGGGAGAAGAGAGGGAGAGGGCGAGGGGGAGGGAAGGGAAGGGAAGGGAGAAGGGAGGGAGGGGAGAGGGAGAAGGAGAGGGAGAAGGAGAGAGGAGGGGAAGGGAGGGAGAGGGAGAGGGAGAGGGAGAGGGAGTGGGAGAGGGAGAGGGAGAGGGAGAGGGAGAGGGAGAGAAAGAAAAGGAAACTATAGCCACTTTAATGCAGTGGGGGCCAGCTTGAACCAAGGCAAAGCAGTATACTAGCCAAGTGAGCTACCAGCCCAGGAAATGTGTGTGGGGGAGGGAAGTGTCATTGGTGCTTCATGCATGTGTAATTCTACAGCTCCATAGCTGAGCTTTTTCTTCTGCTTCTGCCTCTGCTTTTCCTTTTTTTTTTTTTTTTTTTTTCTTTTTTTCCAGAGAAAGAGAAAGAATCTTACTGGGAACTTCAGCATTGCTCTGCTGTTTGTGGAGCTTGCCCAGTTTTGTTGTGCTGGAGCTCCTAACTGGGGCCTCCTCCATAGTAAGACTGACAGAAAAAAGTACTGGCAGTCAAGATGTGGAAGCTGAGAGAAAAAGAGATAGGCATCTTTGAGAGCCGAGGTCGGTTTATTGAAGGGAAGCTGGGAGTGATCTGCAGACAAGCGAGTCATACTGGTACCAGTTCTCATAGATCAGCGTGTTTTATACCTGTGAAGGAGGAAACTGGGGGCTAGGGTCTTGCACTTGTGGAGGAGGCAAGTGGTCGGGTTGTACTATTTTGGCAGGAGGAAGGAGGCTGTGTTTTGTATCTTAGTCTTGTCTTGATTTGTTTGGAACTACTGCAGTTATAATGGTCAATTCCTCTTAACAATGTCTGTGACAGAAAACTCAAGGAAAAGTCAGGTTCAATAAAGGTCACTTCCTTATTCGGAGATTCTCAGGGGTGCGTGGTCTACTATGGAGTGATCTACTTCTCAGTACTGATATAATACCTGGATTTTTTTTTTTTTTGAACCGCACCAAATAATTAGAAGTAATTAGTTCTCTTCCTGTTTTTAATGTGAATATGTAAGAAAGAAAGGCAACTCAGAATTATCCAGGGCTAACAGCTATTAGAACTCAAGAAAGCTCTGGGAAAGCACATATTGTTTAGTAGTCAGGTTTATGGACCTTTTCTGTCGGTTTGAGCCGCCCAGCTGTTGTGCACAATGCAACATGTCTGGTGTGCTAGATTATCTGCATTGAGACGGAGTTTACTCATTCTTTAGGGACTGCGTGGTGTGTGGGAGGTAGAAACCTTACCTGGGCAATTATAGCTTTACCCTCTTGTGCACTTAAATACCACGGGTGCGTTGGATACGATTTCCACATTTTTTTTAATTTAAACTTTTTATTTTATTTTATTTTTACTTTTTCCCTTTTGTTGCCCTTGTTGTTTATCGTCATTGTTATTGTTGTTGCTGGATAGGACAGAGAGAAATGGAGGAGGGCAAGACAGATGGGGAGAGAAAAATAGACACCTGCAGACCTGCTTCACTGGCTGTGAAGCAACTCCCCTGTAGGTGGAGAGCCTGGGGGCTCGAACTGGGAGTCTTACTCCTGAACCGGGATTCTTACTCCTGTCCTTGTGCTTCGCACCTTGTGCGCTTAACCCGCTGCGCCACCGCCCGGCTCCTGATTTCTACATTTTTTTTTTTTTTAATGTCCGGCCTTGGGAGTTGGGCGGTAGCGCAGCGGGTTAAGCGCACTTGGTGCAAAGCGCAAGAACTGGTGTAAGGATCCCGGTTCGGCCCCGGGCTCCCCACCTACAGGGGAGTTGCTTCACAGGCAGTGAAGCAGGTCTGCAGGTGTCTATCCCCACCCACCCCCGTCTTCCCCTCCTCTCTCCATTTCTCTGTCCTATCCAACAACGAAGACAGACAACAATAATAACTACAATAAAACAAGGGCAACAAAAAGTGAATAAATAATTATTTTTTTAAAAAATGTCCTGCCTTCGCTTTTATCTCTGCCCTCTTAGACTTTTCACTCCGTCTCTTACTGACCAGGTCTCTTCTGCAAGCTGCTGAGGGGCCCAGTCAAGGGCTATTACCTGGCAGCTCAACTTCCTTTGAAGACAAAACTAGCAATCTGCTGAATAAACCTTGCATTTAGCTGAGAATAGGTATGGATAAAGAAAGTGCTGTCTGTTCATTTCCTCATTTGGCTATCAACTGACTATAAGGAAGAACTTAGACCTTCACTTTATGAATACCATGTAGTGCAATTTATATAGTTCCTGACACAGATGTCTGAAACAAAATTGGTAAATTTAAATGTGCAAATACTTACTTCTAAAAAATTAAAAAATATAATAATGTTTGTTTTGACAAGGAAAGAAATGGGTGTTAGCTTGGCCTGGGGGAAGCACTAGACTGGTAGATAACACTTTTTTATCATAATCTGCTATATATATTTATTTATTAATGATTTAATAAATGGGTAACAAGATAGTAATATAACAGTGATACAATTCCACAGTTCCCAACATCATAGCTCTGTGTTCCATTCCCTCCATTGGAGACTTCCCTATTCTTTATCTCTCTGAGAAGATGGGCCCCCAATTTTTTTTTTCAAGTGCAGAAAGTGGAAATTCTGGCTTCTGTAACTGCTTCTCTGCTGGACATGGCCATTGGCAGGTTGATCCATACCCCCAACCTGTCTCTATTTTTCCCTCGTAGATAACATTTTGATTTACATGCCAGACCTTCTGCCTTGTTATTATGTGACCTCACATTTACTATTGAACTTTATCCAATGTTTGTTTCCTAACTGCAAAGATACAGTGCTTGCCATATCTACTTCCAAAGGATGTAGAAAATGATAAGAAGGTGGTTGGCATACTCAAAAATGCTTAATAGCATTTTTATTATATCAAAGTGTTTTTAGATTTCTGGTGAAAGGGTTAAGGTACTTTAAGGTAAATGCGAACTTTGAGGCAACTGGTGAAGTAGAGATTGTTACTGTGGAGGGATTTTCCTTCCAAATTTTAGGGGGTGGACCAACAGCCCTGTGGCAGCACTCTCACTCCAAATTTTAACAACAAGTTTTAACAACAATGTTGCATTATCAGCAAGTGCTGTGATATATATATATCGCATATAAAATATATAAATATATATTACATTTATATTTTTACTTATATATTTTTTAAAGTGGTAGCTTGCTCTCAAGTGGAAGACATATTTAATTTTAAAATTTCTTTTATACAACTAAAAGAAACTGATTATTTTCCTCACTAGTCATATTTACAATGAAATTCAGTGGCAAAAATTAGCTTTTTAACAGAAATATTTCCGTACCACAACAATATTCTGGAATCTATATTCTTTCTTAATGAATCATGCCAATGTCTAACTTTTATACAATCTATATTCCAATTATGGAAGCATAAATATTCAACTGTCTAAGCACAATTTAACAACCTAATAATTTTCTCGAACGAAAACTCAGTTGCTGAGACTGTGTACTTAGATATATAAAATCACTCTATTTAGTCAGTGACTATATTAATAATGCTCTCAGTAACCATACAAATGCGGCTCTACGTACTATTTTTCTTTCATTCCTTTTCCCTGAAACTCTCATATAATGTTCATTTTTATTTTATTTTACTAACGCTGTGAGCAGATCCAAAACCTTAACAGACAGTACCAACCAAGTGAAATGTCATTTTATTTATATATATATATATATATGTATGTATATATGTATATATATATATTGCATTTTATTGTAATCACAGTATTAGTGATAATTTTTGAGTTATCATAAGTAAAATACTATTAATGTATACAGTTTGATGCCCAAATATTTAAGCACATGGGGGTCTCTGCATTTTTTTTTACTGCCACTAGAGTTATTTTGCTGTGGTTTAGTGGTGTCTGCATAACGGATACAGTACTTCCAGGAGCCATTTCCCTCCCTTTTCTTCCTTACTCTCTTTCTCCTTTCCCTATTCCTTGCTTTTCTCTCTTTCCCTCCCTTCTTCTTTTCTTTCCCTTTCCTTTCCTTCTCTTTCCCTTCTTTCTTTCCTTCCTCCTTTCCTCCTCTTCCTTCCTTCCTTCCTTCCTTCCTTCCTTCCTTCCTTTCTTTCCTTCCTTCCTTCTTCCTTTCTCTCTTTCCTTATAAAAAGGAAACAATTGAAAAAACTATAGGATAAGAGGGGTACATTTCCACACAATTGCCACCACCAGAACTTCATATCCCATCCCCTCTCTTGATAGCTTCCCTATTCTTTAACCCTCTGGGAGTATGGACCCAGGGTCATTATGGGGTGCAGAAGGTGGAAGGTCTGGCTTCTGTAACTGCTTCCCCGCTGAACATGGGTGCTGACAGGTTGAGCCATACTTCCAGCCTGCCTCTCTCTTTTCCTAGTAGGGTGGGGATCTGGGGAAGTGGAGCTCCAGGACATATTGGTGGGGTTGTCTGTCCAGGGAAGTCTGGTTGGCATCCTGCTAGCATCTGGAACCTGGTGGCTGAAAAGAGAGTTAACATACAAAGCCAAACAAATTGGTGATCAATCATGAACTTAAAGGCTGGAATAGTGCAGATGAAGAGTTGAGAGGTACTCTTTTTTTTTTTTGTAGATAGCTAGTAGGCATATTTTAGTTATATCCCAAAGGGCCTGTGGCTATACTAGTTTTTTTTTTTTTCTCTGAGCCTGAAATCTGATATACAGGTGGATCCAAGTTATTGTCTGGGGAGATGATGTCATGGCTGGAAAAGGAACAGAAAGCTGGATTAGGGAAGAGAGTAGCCTGCTAATATGGGAAAGGGGTATAAATATTGTTGACTGTAAACCCCAACAATTTGATGTGATCTGGGGCCCATATTTAGCTTAGGAGCCTATGTATCCACTGCATCCCTGTAGATCTGAGCTCACATTCTGTGGTTCTTCTTTTTCTAGCGTTTGCCCTTCTTCCGTAGCCAGTCAACAGCGTCAGGTTGAACCTGATGTAAAGCTGCTTGTTGCTGGCTTTGAAAGTGACTGGGATCCATGTGGATTCAGTCGGCTAGGAAGGATCGTCAGTTTCCCCAATGAATGGGTACTCATGGGATGCACCACGGGAAGGTCGAGCCAATGCATTCTGTGGTCATGAGTAGGAATATTCCAAGCTGCCCCAATATTGACCCATCTTCCTCAGGTGTAGTATTTAGTATGTTGTCCACCCTCCAAAGGGAGGATGGACAACATTCTCTACTGTTGTTGACCCAAGTTGAGGGCAAGGTCCTATGGGGGGCCCACAATGGGGTCTATTTTGTTGTTCCTGATATAGATGACTGGTAACAAGGTGAGAGGGATTTATCTGAGGTCTAGGCCCATCATGTCTGTTTGGGAATCTCAGGACTCTCCGAATAGGGCCCCAGCTGATGGGGTGGCTTGATAGTGACTAAAGAGTGATTATTAAAATATGCCAGTCCCTTGCCCTTATTCAGCTTTTGCAGTCCTTGCTTTGATAAGGTTAGCTTTGGAGTGAGTGAGAGAATTGTAATAGGACGTAGGTGAGGAGGGTATCTAAGTCTAATTAGATACTATTTCATTAGGAACTTTATACTGACTCACTGCAGACTATTGTGTACTTTTGCTTTCAGGTATATATTTTGCCCTAGTTTATGGATACATGTGAACATATGCTCTATCTCATGGGATCTGTTCTATATCTAGGTTTTGGGACTTTGTTAGGAAGTGAACCTCCTGGAATGGAATTAGAGAATCCTATGAAAGGAAAGGTCTCATCCAAGTAATGAAGGTGAAGGGTTGACATTCCATGCCTGACAGCATGAAGCATGCTGAGGTGGTACTCGTTGCGTTGATTAGGTTGGGATCAGCGGATGCAATATCATTTGGTATGAATTGAGAGAAGCATGCAGGAAAGTGAGCCCCACCCTAGAGATTCCAGGACTGGGGGAAATATAGGCTCTATTGAGGAAGCTGTCTTAAGGTTAAGAAGACAATAGTTAGTTATTGCTATAATCACAGTATTTGGCAATTGGGTTAACTTTGAAAAATCCCTTTGTTAAGATTTCCTGTATCATACACAACATCACCATAATTTATGTCCTTTGACATTATTTGTATATAGCTGTGCCATCTTTCTTTCTTACTTTCTCTTGATTAGGCAGAGAGAAGTTGAGAGAGAATGGGGGGAATAGAAAGAGAGAAGAGAGATACCTGTAGCACTGCTTCACCATGAGTGAAGTACTCACCATAGGTGGGCATAGGGGTGTGAACCTGTATCCCTGACCCTGGAATGGGAATGCTCTATCTAGTGTGCCACAGCCAGGCCCCTGGGGTCTCTGCTAAACAGAATATAACAAAGGAGTACCTTAAGGTAATAAATGTAGGGTAAAGTAAAGTGAAATTTAATCTTTATTTATTTATTGGATAGACACAGCCAGAAATCGAGAAGGACAGTGGAGGGAGAGAGACAGAGAGGTAATAAATGTAGGGTAAAGTAAAGTGAAATCTAATCTTTATTTATTTATTGGATAGACACAGCCAGAAATTGAGAAGGACAGTGGTTATATAGAGGGAGAGAGACAGAGAGACAACTGCAGCACTGCTTTATCACTCATGAAGCTTTCCCCCTGCAGGTAGGGACTAGGGACTCGAACCTGGCTCCTGACATAATGTACTATGTGCGTTCAACCAAATGCGCCACCACCTGGCCCTGGTAAAAGAATATCTGTGTTTTTTAAATCTTTATTTATTGCAAAGTGAAATTGACTGTGTTCTTGGTATTGTAATTTATTTCTTAACTTTCATAAACATAAAGTCTTTTTGATATGATAAAACTAAACTTGATTTCCGCAAGGTCATTCTTTTGTTGTGGGTCTTAGAGGCTCCCAAGGAAGAATCAATGGATAATGTGGTCTTGAAAGGTTCGGCTAGTATGTCTTGTGGTTCTGAGTAGTATATCTGCTTTTGTTTTACAAATGAGCGAAGACCCTGAGGCATCACTCAGACTGTTTTAGGCAGACTTCCACATGTGACTCAATAGAACATTTTATTTTAGTTTGTTAAAGACCAACATTACTTGTTACTATTATTAGAGTGGCCTAAAGGATTTTATAATATGAATTCAGCCAACTTAAACAGTGCTTATCTTATACTACATTTTAAAAAATATTTATTTATTCCCTTTTGTTGCCCTTGTTGTTTTATTGTTGTAATTATTATTGTTGTTGTTGGATAGGACAGAGAGGAATGGAGAGAGGAGGGGAGGATAGAGAGGGGTAGAGAAAGACAGACACCTACAGACCTGCTTCACCGCCTGTGAAGCGACTCCTCTGCAGGTGGAGAGCCGGGGGCTCGAACCAGGATCCTTATGCCAGTCCTTGCACTTTGCACCCGACTCCCTATACTACATTTTCTAGCTTTTTTTTTTTTTTTTTTTTTTTTTAAGAGAGCGCTACTCAGCTCTGGTTTATGGCAGTGCCTGGACTGAACTTGGGATTCTGGAGCCTCAGGCATGAGAGTCTCTTTGCATAACCATTATGCTGTCTAGCCCTTGTCCTTTCCTGAAGGTCTTTAGAGACATTAATTTATTTAGTTTAGTTCTCAGCATGACCCTCCCGGGCACTATCATAGTCTTCTTTTGCTAATGAGGAAATAGAGGCACAGTGCCTGAGTGATCTTGGAGTTCACCTGACCAGAGAGTGAATGGGCTTCAACAATACCTACCAGACTAGGACTTTAGAGGTGTGGCTCTCTAAGTAGCTGGTGATAAACACTGTTCAGAAGTGGACTGACTGAACAGGGTTTGGTACATCCTTTACTCAGGGGGAAAAAACCAATCAGTCTCAACAGTTAAGGAGGCAAACTTGGAAAAAATGCCAAGGGCAACCATCTATGTCAAACAAAAACATCTATACACAGATTTCAAACTTTCAAAAATAGGATTGCCAGGCTGGGAAAACAGTATATTAAGTGAAGAGACTTTCATGCCTGAGGCTCTGAAGTCCCAGGTTCAATCCCTAGCACCTAGAGTTGAGCAGTATACTGGTCTTTCTCACTGCTTGTACCTCTCTCTTGTTTAAATAAAACTAATAAAACATCCTAAAAATAAAAAAATGACTATCTACTTAAAAAAAAATAAGACTGTCAGTTTCTAAGATGTTACCCTTAGTTTTATAGCACCCTCTCCTTTTCAGAAGCCAAACTAGAGGTTACATGGTGGCACACCTAGTAGAGGCAAATGTTAACATGCACAAGGACTAGGGTTCAAGCCTCCAAGTCCTTACCTGAAGAAAGGAATGCTTCACAATTGGTGAAGCAGTGCTGTAGGTGTCTTTCTCTTTCCCCGTCTATCTCCCCCTTCTCTGTGGATTTCTCTGTCTCTAGCCATTAAGTAAGTAAAATAGTAAAAAAAAAAAAAAAAAAAAAAGGCAAAAGCAGACAAACAAAACAACAACAACAAAAAGGTAGGGAGAAAGGGGGAGGAGAGATGGGCTGGGACTCAATGGAATGGGTGAGGATTGGTGGTGAGTACAGTATGGCAACTTACAATTTGAAGAGAGGTGAAATTATTCCCCTAAAACTTACACAACCTTGTGAATCAATGCCAGGGAAACAAATAGTTTTACTTGCCTGCAGAGTTAACTATTTCTAAAGCCAGCAAAGTTATGGAGCACCCTAAAAGGGTGACATGGTGGCGTGCATTAGCTTTGTAGACAACCAGTTGTGCTGGTGCAAAGAAAGAGTGACTACAAAGTCACCAGAAAGTTTGCTGGACCACTGATGAAAATGCAATTTTGGTCCCTCACTACTGATGGAGTTATTTTGCTTGAGGTTTCTCTATTACTAACACTCTTTCATACTGCATTATAGACTTCCCTTATGCATCTAAAAATGATACAACATAGCCACTTTCTTTCTAGTTAAATATACTAGACAAAGATGCTGACTAACTTGTGAATACACCAAAAAGCAAAATATTAAAACTGCATTTGAAATTAGCGATTCTGTCTAACGTGGTGTACCAGAACCATGTATCATACTGAGCTTTGTACAGTTATCCCGTTAAATCAATTCCACGTCCTTGCAAGGTGATGTCACCCCTATCATTTGAGGGCTGAGAAGAGACTTGCAGAGGGAAAGTATTAGAACTCATAGCAACGAGTTTCACTTCAAGCTTTTAGGGCAATCACAAACTAAAGAGGTTCAGGTTCTCTACACAACAGTACAATCTTAGAGACAACCTAACAAGACTTTCCTACACACCTCATATCATAATATAGGTAGGGATCTGGACTAATATTTCTGGCAGGAAGAAGCAGCTTTTGAACTAGGGTAGACTGCGGCCTAAAAGATGGAATTAAAACAATTTGCCTACTGAAGCTGGTTGACGTAGTATTCAAGGACCTGGCTGCACATTGGTCTTTTTGTCTGGATTTACATCGCTCCAGGCAGACTTCCCAATGCTCATCTTCAGCTGGGAGGGCCAATCGTGTTAAAAAGGCCATACACAGCTACAGACCATCTTCTGTCAATACGCTTCTACAGAAAGGCGGTTGGATGGGAGGTTTCATTAAACCAGGACAACACAAGTATTCCTTATACCCCCAGCGTTTATTTTGGGAGGAACCACACCACTGAAGCGCCCCCCCCCCCCCCCCATCATCCTTCATGAGGTCTCCTTTTTCTTCCAGGTACCCATCCTTCATCATCCACCTCCAGGGTGGAAAGCATCTGAGCTTCCAGACCTGCCCTTCAGGGCCCAGCGGTGCGGTGACCCCAGAGGTCCCCAGGCGGCTGGGGCGGCGGTGACGCAGGAGGCTGCGGGGCCCAGGGGCGGGAGCAGGTTGCCGGCGCGGTGTGGCGCGGGCCAATCAGGAGGCGCGGTGTTTGGGGCTCCGGGAGGGTCGGGAGTGGGCTGGGACCGATAGGTTTCCTGCGGGGCTGGCGCGGAGCCGCCCGCACTCCCAGCCCGCGTGCGCGCGCGGAGCCCTCCGGGCTCTCGGCTTCTCCTCCGCGCGTCCCGCGCCCCCCCGCACCCGGGACGCAGCTCCGACGGCGCTCGGCCTGGGCTGCCGTGCCCGCAGCGTGAGTCTCCCAGCCGCGCTGCGCCCGGCGCGCAGGGCCCTTGCGGGGGCTGCGCCGGAGGGGGCGCTTCACCCCGGGCGGGCCGACGGGCTGCGGTGATGCGGCTGCGGTCGCCACCCCTGCGTCCGGGCGGGCGGCTGGTGGCCTCAGGAGCCGGAGTCGGAGCGCACTCTCCGCTGCCCGGGACGCCGCCCTCGCCGCCTCCGCTCGCCTCCCGCGCCCGCCGCGGGGCTCCGGGGCCCGGCGCGGCATGAGGAGGAGGCTGCCCGCCGGCGAGCGCCCAGCTCCGCGGCCCCCAGGGCCCTCCGGGGCCCCCGCGCGTCGAGCGTGCGGGCTGCGGGCCCGGCGCCCACGCTAGCCCGGCGCAGGCGGCAGCCGCAGCGGTGGGCTGCGAGGCGAGGTGAGGCGAGGCGGGGCCGGGCGGTCTCTGTTCGCGGGGCTCGGCCGCCTGCAGCCGGCGGAGGGGCGCGCTGCGCCTGCCGGGGCCCCGCGCTCTGCAGTTTGCGGTCCCTCCCCGCGGGGGTGCCGCGGCGCGCAGCCTGCGCTGCTTCCACCTGCAACCCCTCCTCCTCTCGCCGCTGGGTGGATACAAAGCCCGTCTTCGCCGGTCCCCGGCCTCGTCTCGCCTGCGCTGCCCGCAGCCCCGCAGCCCCGCAGCCCCTCGTACACCTCCGCCCTGGCCTCCCGCGCCTCCCTTTCCCAGGCTCTCCAGCCTCCCATTCATTCTGCCCGCCCGCCTCCTCCTTCTCTCCTCCTTCCCCCTCGGGGCCTCTTCCCCAGGGTCACCCCGCACAGACCCACTGCTATTTGGGGGGTTCCTATGCATTCGTGGAAGTTTAAGGCCTGGAAGGTCCCCCCCAGTCCGGCCTGAGAGCGCAGACGGAGCTGCTGGCCGGGAAGAAGATGTCTGTGCTTAAGCGGATGATGCGGGTCTCCAATCGCTCGCTCCTCGCCTTCATCTTCTTTTTCTCGCTCTCCACGTCCTGTCTCTACTTCATCTATGTGGCTCCGGGCATTGGTAAGCACCAAAACGCATCCTCACTCACTTCCCAGGTCATAGGGAAAGGGAGCTGATACTTAGGAGATTTGGAAGCTTGTATAAACAGGAGCCGGTGGAAGGCGTTCAATCTGAAATGTTATTTGAGATGTGTCAAACTGCTTAGGGGCATGCGTTTTGTTAAGGCACGTTAAAATAACTTGGAGACTGCATTAAAGGATAAAGCAAAATTAAGGTGTGGTGGCCCGGATTGCCGGGTCTCTTACTTGAATTTTTGTGGCAGCTTTACCTACTTTAGATCATGTTTTTAAGTTTCACATTTAATTTAAGTTTCTTGCTTAATTTTGACATTATTTGAACACCGTCAAATAGAATAACTAGTGGTAAAAAAATGTGGAGAAACCGACAACGGGAAATTGTGATTGCATTCAAGAATGTACATGCTCAAATCTTCTAGGTCACTTTTTTAGAATGGGGTCAGTCAACACTAGTGGCACACTTCAGGATTTTTTTTTTTTTCCTTAGGGAAGAATTGTCTTGTTAAAACAGCACTCTATTATTTAGACAGTTTGGGTGTTTAGCTTTTCAAAGGTAGGTAGCCTCTGCTACTTGTTAAGATGCTTTCTGGATTAACAATTATGTAAGATAACTTGTATTTTAAAGTTTTACATTTTTTAAATTCTTTTTGGCCTTTGGGCCAAAATAAACTTTTGTATTTTCCTCTTGGATTAGTTCCTTTATTAAACATCCTGATTTCTTAGTCCCCTTTAATTCAGAAGGTGTCAATATTTCATTCTAATGAATGAAAAATGGGAACTGAATGTAGATAGTAAAATTCGTTATATTTTCCCTTAACTTTTCTCAGGTTTTCCTGGTTACTAATTATTTATTATTAAAATACTTAGTAACAATACATTTATTATAATTTCTCTTTTGACACTAAGCAGTCTTTTGGGCCAGTACCATCACCCCCCCCCCCCCCAGTTAAGAAAAAGTGTATGGCCTCTTAACAGAGTGAAAACACCTGCAGAATTTTGAGATGGAATTATTATCATTGTTTTAGGTAGTATTATACTGCCTTGTAAATAGTGTGTGCGAAACAATCTCATTGAAACTTTTATTTACTAAAGTGAAGTTGTTATGTGATCTTTTTTCTTGATAAGTGTTCTTATTCAAATAAGATGTGTAAGCTCAGATAATGATTCTTGAGAAGACATGAATTGTTGAGATATTGATGTATGCCAAAATAGAAATTTGAAATTAAATGTTGAATAAGTCTGAACATTTTAACAGATTTTAAAAAATTTAAAAAAATTATTTATTTATTCATGAGAAAGATTAGAGGAGAGAAAGAACCAGCCATCACTCTGGTACATGTGCGGCCAGGGATCAAACTCAGGACCTCATGCTTGAGAGTCTAGTTCCTTAGCCACTGCACCACCTCCCGGGCCACAACAGATTTTTCTTTTACTGCAGTTTTTTTTTTTTTCTTTTAGGTTGAATAAAATAATCCTTAAATCCTATAGTAGAATAGGACAGTCCTATTGTAGTGAATTTGAGAATAGTTAGTCAAAACATTCAGCAGATGTGGTAAAATCCTCTGACATTTTGGAAACCTTATAAATTTTCACTCTCCTAGGCATTTCTTTAAATATTGGCTATCTTGCAGGGCATGTTATTTTTTATCTGATAGTAGAATAGCTGTTCCCACCCCTTTTTACTGTATTACTGCTTTGGAATATATCGTTCTAGCTTGTCACTTGGAGTTTGTATGTCTTTCCTTTTGATGTGGATTCTTGCTTTTTTTATCCATCCTTTCATTTTGAGTCTTCTGATTGCTGAATTTAAGCCATTCACATTTAGATGATTATTGAGAAATGCGTTTATTTATAGGCATTTTGATTTCTGTTTTGAGGTTGTTTTACGTTCTTGTTAATCCTTTTTCTGTTTGTATCTGCTTGTTATTCTGTGTGGATGGTTTTCCTTTTTTTTTTTTTTTTTTTTAATAGTTTTATTTATTACTGAATAGAGACAGCCAGAAATTGAGTGATAGGTGGGTGATAGAGCGGGAGAGAGACAGTGAGACACCTACCAACACTGCTTCACCACTGGTGAAGCTTTCCTCCTGCACGTGGGGTTGGTCCAGCGGCTGGACCTTACACACTGTAATGTGAGTGCTTAACCGGTGTGCCACTGTCTGGCCCTGAGGATGGTTTTCTATGATGATCTTGCCCACAGTATATATGTTTTCTTTATGGCTACCATGAATATTGTGTCTAACTTAGAATAGCTACAACAGTCTCCCTTGAGTTGATCTTAGTTCACCAACATTTGATTGTATTGCTCTATTCATTTTACCCTCCCCTTTCCTGTGTCTGTGTTTTCCCCTGTGGTTGTTCTGTTCTACTACTGACCATCTCATTAAAAGTTGGATTCCTTTGCTGCTTCTTTCATGTTTGACTCATCTCAGTAATTTTTGCAAGGCAGGATTGGTAGCAGTGTATTCCTTTAGTTTTTGTATGTTTGAAAAGATCTTTAGTTTTCGCTCATACTTGAATTATAATTTGGCAGGATAGAGTATTTGTGGCTGGAAGTTCTTTCAATATTTTGAAAAAGTCATTCCACTCTCTCATTTTCCTCTACTGTTTGTGATAAGAAATCAAATGAGAGCTTGGTGGTTCTACCTCTGTATGTCAGTTTCTTTCCTTCCCTGGTAGCCTGAAATATTTTTTTCCTTGTCCTTGAATTTGGATAGTTTGGATTAAGGAACTTGAATGTTCATTCAGTTTCCTTGCTGTTTATTTATTTTATTTATTTATTTTTTAGATTTTATTTATTTATGAGAAAGATAGGAGGAGCGAGAAAGATCCAGACATCACTCTGGCACATGTGCTCCCAGGGATCGAACTCGGGACCTCATGCTTGAGAGTGCAAAGCTTTACCACTGTGCCACCTCCCGGATCACGATGTCTGTGTTTTGAACTTTGCCCAGATATGGAAAAATTTTGCTATGATTTTTTTTGAATATGTTTTCTGCTCTTTATGTCCTCTCTTCAGGGATCCAGTAATTCTCATATTGTCTTTCTGTTGGAATCTATTTCATGGAGAACTGCTTCAATTTTCCTAAACCTCTCTCTCCAAAAACTTTCGATTCAGAGTATGGTGGAAGCGCTTTCTAGTCCAGTTATTCTGTCCTCAGCTTGATTTAGTCTACTTCCTAGGCCTGGTACCTGAGCCTGAGCTGCATTCAAATGTTCTTTATTCTCTCCAGCCTTGTCTAGAGTTTTTCCTTCATTTTTTTCCAAATTTATACCAAATTCTGTTTGGAGTTTTCCTTTACTGTTTTGTAACTCTTGTGAAATGATCTCTCAATTCCTGAGTATGCTTCTGCATGTTAAGTTTACATTCTTGTATTGTTTTCATAATGAGTTTTCTAAATTCTGTCTCTGACATTTTTCTACATCTTTGTACATCTGATCTTATTCTGTATTTTCTGACATGACTGTCTCTTGGGTACTTCCTTTTTTTTTTTAAAAAAAAAATTTATAAAAAGGAAACATTGACTGATAGCATAAGAGGGGTACAACTTCACACAATTCTCACCACCAGAACTCTGTATCCCCTCCCCTCCCCTGATAGCTTTCCTATTCTTTAACCCTCTGGGAGTATGGATTCAGGGTCCTTGTGGGATACAGAAAGTGGAAGGTCTGGCTTCTGTAATTGCTTCTCTGCTGAACATGGGTGTTGACTGGTCAATTCATACTCCCAGCCTGTCTCTCTCTTTGCCTAGTGGGGAAGGGCTCTGGGGAAGCAGAGCTCCAGGACACATTGGTGGGGTTGTCTGTCCAGGGAAGTCTGGCTGGCAGGCATCCTGCTAGCATCTGGAACCTGGTGGCTGAAAAGAGAGTTAACATACAAAGCCAAACAAATTGTTGACCAGTCATGGACTTAAAGGCTGGAATAGTGTGGATGAAGAGTTGGGGGGGGGTCCTCTGTTTTGTAGATAACTCATAGGCATATTTTAGTTATATTTCTTGGGTACTTCTAAGCTTCTGCATTTGGTATGGTTTTTGTTGCTGTGCCAGCAAGTGGCATTGTGGCTAAGTTGTTGGATTTACCGGCTTATATTGGGTTATTTGAGAAGTCATGATACATTTTTGCATTGAAAAACAGAAAAATCATGTCTTGACTTTTCTGACAACCTAATATATTGTGGTGAGGGAGACGTTTCACTGTCATTGGGATAATTTAGTGGCTGTGATGTCAGTATAGGGTCTTGCTGTCATGTTTCTAGACTCTGGGAAGTAACAGCATGGTAGAATTGCTTTCTCCTAGTTGTTGAAAGAACAAGTAGAATTTATTTTCCTAGCCAGGAACTGTGACCTGAGCAGACCATTTGGCTTTAGTTCTTGGCCAGGTTTTTTCTAACCCACTGGTGAGTCCTTGTGGGCAGTTCAATATCCTGATGCCCCTGAGTTCACAGGTTAAATTCCTGTTTTCTTGTGTCTTAATCTGGAATGAGTTCTATTAAAGTCAAAGCTTATTATTTTAAAAATAATTTGAATTGCTTTCCTTGAAATGTCTTTTGTAGGAAACACAGGTATAGTCTCTATATTATGAACTAATCAATTGAAACTGGTCTACAGGAACTCCCTTTTACCTATCTGCATTGAAAGTTCATGGACAAATAATCCTTGTCCATCCAGGAGGGTGGCATTGTGGGAGAAGTTTGCACCATTTCCCTGGAAGTGAGGATTTAACCTTCCAAGTGAATCACTAGAGCTCTTGACCTATCCTAGACATGCTGACTTGTTTTAGTCATTGAATAGAGATGAGATCTAGTTGGACTACTTTGGTTTGAATTCCTATAGGCCACACAAGGAATTACGTAGCCAAGTGTATTATTTTTGCCTCCAGAGTTTTTCTGTTGTGTTGGAGGAAATAACAATGGGTAGTTGGTATGTGTGTGTGTGTGTGTGGGGGGGGGTATACATCTAAGCATTTGTGTTATAAGTATAGGAGAGGGTGACTTCGGTCCTTACTCAGAGACTCCCTCATATTTTGAGTGGTTTTCTTGTTGCCCTTTAACTTTCTTATGACCCTGAAGCTTCTACTGTGAACTTCTGGTTGGGTGAACCTGGTTGAGTTCTTTTTGAACTAGTAGTCTCCCTTACATTTCAAAAGTCCTTTTAGTGTTCTTCTTACCAAAATTCTTTCAGAGTTTTTTCTGATTTGGGCCATTGTGCTGGGCACCTCTTCCCTCTGTACCTCTCTTACTTATCAAGTATCTCTTGCTTAACTTTTTGCCCTGTAAGTAATAGGAAATACTGAATATTTTGAAAAGGGAAATGATGTAGCGTGACTCTTCTAGCATGGAGTACCAGTTATAGAAGGTAAAACTAGTGATGAGAAGGCCAGCTTGGAAGTTATTTTATTAGCTTATGAAGTAGATTAGAACCTGATCAATTTCATAGTTGTGTCAGTGTAGAGAGGGTGTGAATAGTGGAGTCAAAGGAAAGAAACTGTTAGGCTCTGCTTGTATTTTAACTCAGCCAATGATCTTGTTAATAATAAGGAGTTTTGAAAGTCACATCCTTTGAGGCAGGTATTTTGGTTTTTGAGAAGTTTAATTGGTATGCAGTGGGATGTGATATCCAGGAAAAACTTGTGAGTTGATACACAGATTGAAATAGATCCTTGAAGCTCAGAAAAAATGTGTCAGGAGAGAGATTTGGGGATTTTTTGGAGAATGGGTGAATGATATTTATCTATTTCTCCCTCAACAAACTTGAGTTATAAAGCTAATACCTACGAGTAGAAGTGACTTATCCAGTCTTAAGTGTGGCATGGTAGGGGTTCAATTAGACTATGGAGGAGACCTTCATGTAAAAAATCCTTAGTTTGAAAAATTCCCATGAGACCCTTTTATTTTTCTCATCCCTTTACTCTAAATGGGAAATAAGTGTGGTTCATCCCATGGAAAGTTTTGATGACTACCCAATCACCCTGGAGGTTGAAAAGAAAGTAGCTGTGGATGAAATCCAAGTTTAGAATAAGTGGAGAAACAGGAACAGGAAAATGAAAAGTAAGAGACATCATGAAAGTAAAACTTGCAAAATAAACTAAAAATGAAAATTAGCAAGGTGAGTATTATAATGATATGAAGCTCAATGGGATAAGATAAGGAAGAAGATTTATTGAGTTTGTGAGTAAGAGGTCCATGATATCCTTTCCAAGAGCATTTTTGTGTGGTCTTATGTAGGGACACTAACTTTGTGTTGGGTAGAAAAATCACAGGTCAAATGAAAGTGGCGTATTTAGTGAAAAGTAGAGGGTGAAGCGAAAGGGTATTACGACCAAAGAGCCTTAGAAGATGAAAAGACTTGATATTAGGTGCAGGGTTAGGGAATGAGGACATTTTTGAAAAGTTGGGTCTAACAAATTATATCGTGCTCTAGGGAGATCATTCACTTGCTTGTTCGAATAGCAGTTGTTTGTACAAGGCAGTATGGCTCAGTATGGAACAGGATCCACATGGTCAGTTTTCATAGGTCCCATAACTAGTGGTAAATTTGTGTAACTGAAAAGGAAATATTCAAGTAGATAGTATGAAATGCAGTTTACTGTAGAGGCAGCAGGGTTTGTTTCGGGCACTAAAGAGAAGAAGAGTAGGTGGAGGTCAGGTAATTAAATGGTTGGTTTGGGCAAAGCGCGAGGACCAGTGTAAGGATCCTGGTTCAAGCCCATAGCTCCCCACCTGCAGGGAAGTCACTTCACAGGTGGTGAAGCAGGTCTGCAGGTGTCTATCTTTCTCTCTCCCTCTCTGTCTTCCCTCCACCTCTCCATTTCTCTCTGTCCCATTTCTCTCAACAACAATGACATCAGTAACAACAACAATAGTAACTACTACAACAATAAAAACAACAGGGGCAACAAAAGGGAAAATAAATAAATATTAAAAAAATTAAAAAGTATTTTAGGCAGTGACGGAATAATTCAAAACTAAAAATATTGAAGCTGAGAGAGAAATGGAGTGTTTAAAAAACAAAAGGTAGAGATAAAGTATAGAGTACAGAGGGACGTGTAGAGAGAAGCTAGAGAGATAAATGTAGTCACACTCGTAGAGTTCCTGGAATGCTGCATTTATGAACTTGGACTTTAGCTTGAGGACAAGGTCAAACCAATGTAGGAGGATGCCATGATCAGATTTTCATTTTGGGTATTTTTAGGCTGTGCTGATATGGATGTATTAAAATAATAAAAAATAGAATTTAGGAGAAGAGATAGTGGTCGTGGGGCACTTCTACAAGTAGATTCATTTTAGAGGTGGGGAAGAAAGTGTGAAGGGGGGAGTCAGGTGGTAGCGCAGTGGGTTAAGTGCACATCGTGCAAAGTGCAAGGACCGGCTTGGACCAGCTTAAGGATCCCAGTTTGAGCCCCCCGCCTCCCATCTGCAGGTGAGTCACTTCACAAGCAGTGAAGCAGGTCTGCAGGCGTCTGTCTTTCTCTCCCCCTCTCTTGTCTTCCCCTCCTCTTTCCATTTCTCTCTGTCCTATCCAATAACAACGACATTAATAACTACAACAATAAAAAAACAAGGGCAACAAAAAGGGAATAGATAAATAAAATAAAATACAATAAAATAAAGTATGAAGGTCTGGGAGGTGGCCCAGTTGATGAAAGCATTAGATTTTTAACCATGAGGTCCCAAGTTCAGTCCCCAGCAGCATATGTACGAGAGCAATGTCTAGTTCTTTCTTTCTCTCCTGTCTTTCTCATAAACAAACAAACAAACAAACTCTTAAGAAAATAGTACGAAGATACTTGTGATAGCAGAAATTAGATTTGTAGGGAGGAAGAAGTTGAGGAAGCTCATGTATGATGATGTGGGTCATCTGTTCAGAATGAGGGTCTATGTTTATTGAACAAATCTCAATGTAGAGCCAACTGTTTCCAGGACTAGGCACACCTCTGAGGTTTAGCAAAGTCTTGTTGAGTTAACAGGGCTTTTTATAGGATGGCAGCTCTAATTTGTTCTCTTCACTGTCTACCTCATCAATGCTGCAGTGCTGTTGTGATCTTGGATGTCAGACACCTTGAATTTCGTTGGCTGCCAGGAGCAATGGATTTGTCCTGTGGGTACCCAGCCCATAACACTGGTGGCAAAAAACAAAACAAAAGAAAAAATAAAGCTTGAGACTAGCTTGTTGATGCCATGTTGTACTAGAGACATACTGTTTAAGAAAGCCAGGGTGAGTCGGGAGGTAGCACAGTGGGTTAAAGCATACGTGGCGCGAAGCGCAAGGTCCAGCATAAGGATCCCGGTTTGAGCCCCTACTCCCCACCTGTAGGGGAGTCGCTTCATAGGCAGTGAAGCAGGTCTGCAGGTGTCTTTCTCTCCCCCTGTGTCTTCCCCTCATCTCTCCATTTCTCTCTGTCATATCCAGCAATGACAACATCAATAATAACTACAATAATAAAACAACAAGGGCCACAAAAAGGAATAAAATAAATAAAAAAAAAAGAGAGAAAGCCAGGGTCATGAGTTTCTTTGAGTCTGTAGTGACCACATGTCAAGTTACATAGGTTGATCCTAAATTAGTTATGTAGTATTTTCAGTTATTAGAAAGATTCATTGTAATTCACATAGCAAGATCAATAAAAGTTACTAAAGCATATAATCTTACATACTTGCTAGTGGAAGTAATTTCGAAATAACATATACAGCATTTGACTAAAAGTCTTTTTTTTTTATATAATTAAGTAACTACGTGAGGCTTGCTACTATAATATGTATTGATTGAAATATCATCTTTTAGGCAGATAACATAGCTCACTTGGATATGATTTTGCTCTGTCATGGTTACAACCTCAATTTGAGCCCGGCCTCCACTGCACTGAAGGAAACTTTAATGGTTTGCTGTCTTTCCTCTTTTTTTTTTTTTCCAGAGCACTGCTCAACTCTGGTTTATGGTGTTGTAGGGGATTGAACCTGGGACTTTGGAGCCTCAGGCATGAAAGTCTGTTTGCATAACCATTATGCTATTTACCCTTGCCCTTTCCTCTGTCTTTCTTATCTCTGTCTTTTTTTTTTTTCACTACCTGAAAAGGTCAGCCTGTAAAGGTGAAGCTCCAATAATGAAAAAAAAGTTACATATTTGAGGGTACTAGTATTGATATAAACTTGCTGAAACCATGCTATTTACATTGCCTCACTGATAATTAAGCTAATCACTCAGAAATTATAATTTTTAAATATTTTTTATTTTAGTGAGAGAGAGAGAGATTGAGAGAGAGAAAAATGGAAAGAAATACACAGAGAGACCAGGGTACTGCTCAGCTCTGGCTTATGGTAGTGCTGGGGATTGAACCAGGAACTTCAGAGTGTCAGGCAGGAAAGTCTTCAGCACAACCATTATATTGTTTCCTCAAATTATGGTTTCTAATTATGATGCAACTTGCAGTTTGACTAAGAGAAAATGAACTTTACTTTTATCTGGATCAAATAACTGAATAATGGAGAATTATTAAGACTCCTTGTTTATTGGGTTCTTCTTCTAGGATCTTGTTTTAAAAGTCTTTAAAATTATTTTCCATTACTATGCTTATTTTAAACTCATTTCCCTTCATAAGTAAGTTAATTGAAATAGGTATTTTTTAATTGTGGTAACATAAGGGTGAATATAAAACATACTGATAGGTCAAATAGTTACCTTTCGTTTTTCTCATTATAACAGACCTCTTTCGTTTTTCTCATTATAACAGACTTCTTAATATTTTTACATATGTCTTATACACCCTGAAATAATACATTTTAACAGTAGCCTCTAATCTTCCACCTGTTGTTCCTATTTGTCCGTGTCCTCCACCCATTTGGATTTTTACAACTTAGTTGACATTTTTACCAGATTCAAGTAGTCCCATTATTCCCTGCATCGGTGTACATCAGAGACTGTTTATACTATTCCTCTCAGTGAAACTATTATTTATGTTTCTTCCTCATATTTCTTTTATTGCCTTAAATTTGAGTTATTTTTTCCCCTTCACTCAGTTTATGATCTGCTCAGATCCTTCCTGAACCAAAACAATTTCCCTTAATATTTTTTTTCCCTGCATTTCACTGCTTTCACTTTGCCACTGTCCACTTTATTCCTTCTTGTTTTCCATTTGCTTCCTATTGCTTTTCTGAAACTTCTCTCTTGAAGACTGGTAGTGATCTTCTACCAGCTTGATTTCTTTTAAATTTTACTAGTGATGTAACAGTAGTTTATAAGATTATGAGATAACGGGTATATTTCCACACCACACTCACCACTCAAGTTCTGTTGTGTCCCCCTCCTCACCCCGCCCCCCAACAGTAACCACCATAGTTCTCTCAAAGTCTTTAAAAAAATTTTTTTTATATTTATTTATTTTCCCTTTTGTTGCCCATATTGTTTAACATTGTTGTGGTTATTGATGTCGTTGTTGTTGGATAGGACAGAGAGAAATGGAGAGAGGAGGGGAAGACAGAGAGGGGGAGAGAAAGATAGACATCTGCAGACCTGCTTCACCGCCTGTGAAGCAACTCCCCTACAGGTGGGGAGCCAGGGGCTTGAACCAGGATCCTTATGCCAGTCCTTGTACTTTGCACCATGTGCGCTTAACCCGCTGCGCCACCGCCCGACTCCCATCTCAAAGTCCTAGAAGCAAGTTGGGTATCTTTTTTTTCTTTGCAAGTTTATGTTTTCCAATTATTTACTAAATTTCACATATGAGTGAAATCATCTGATAGTTGGCTTTCATCTCCTTACTTCACTAAGCATTATCACCTCCTGTTCATCTGTTTTGTCCCAAAGGACACATGGAATCTTTTTTCAATTGCCAAATAATACTCCGTTGACTGTATATCTTATAACTTCTTTAGCCAGTAATCTATTGATGGACATTTAAGTCGTTCCCATATTTTGACTATTGTAACTAATGCAGTTGTGAATATAGGGATGCACATATTTTTTGAATTAGTGTTTTCATGTTCTTTGGATAAATGCTTAAATTGCTGATTCATAAGATATTTCCATTTTTACTTGCTTAAGGACTCCCCATTTCCATAGAGAAAAACAATTTCCATAGAAGTTGCCCCATTTTGCATTCCCACCAGCAGTGTAACAGAGTTCCTCTTTCTTCACACCCTCACCAACACTTGCCATTTCCTCTTTTGTTGATGTTGGCCATTCTCACTGGTGTGAGGTGTAATCTCAGTGTGGTTTTAATTTGAATTTCTCTAATAATAAGATAAGTGGTCTGCGGGCCTTGTTTATCTATTTTTTAGAAAATGTTTATTCAGGTCTTTTGCCCATGTATTTTTTAGTTTTACTTATTTAATTTATAAAATAAATCGAAAATATTGACAAAACCATAGAATAAGAGGGGTGAAATTCCACACATTTCCCACCACCAGAGTTCCATATCCCCTCCCCCCCATTGGAAGCTTTTTTATTATTTGTCTGTCTAGGAGCATGGACCTAGGGTGCAGAAGGTGGGAGGTCTGGCTTCTATAATTGCTTCTCCACAGAACATGGGCATTGGCAGGTTGATCCATATTCCTATCTTTCCCTACTGGGGCAGGGCTCTGGAGAGGTGGGTTTCCAGGGTACACTGGTGAGGCCTCTGTCTGGGGGAGTCAGGTTGGTGTCATGGTAGCATCTGCAACTTGTTTTTTGCTTCCTCCTTTCTTGTGGGGCTCAGTTTAGTAGTTCTTGTAAAGTGGGGCTGATTGTAGCAGATTCCTTTAGTTTTCGAATATTTGAGAAAACCTTCATTTATCCCTCATATTTGAAGGATAATTTTGCAGGATACTGTAAGGTTGTGTCATGGGGGAGGAACCAGGAACTCTTGTGGCTGAGCAGGAATGAAATGCAACTCTCTTTTATTGATCAGAAAAGAATCTGCCTTTATACCTTCTGCAACGGAAGTGGCAGGTTGGAAAAAGGAAGTGACTAGGAGAGGAGGTGGAATGCGAGAAAGTAGCAAGCTTCCCTCTAACCAGTGGGGATTAAACCAATGCCCTGCAGGCAGGGCGGGTCTCAGGCTAAACAGTGATTATGTAAATAGACCATAGCATCAAGCAATGCAGCAGACCTGGCGTAATGACCAAAAGGATACAATATTCATGGCTGGAATTCTCTCTCCTTTAGAACTTTAAATATGTCATTCCACTCTCTCCTGCTTCTAGAGTTTGTGAAGAGAAATCTGAGGAAAGTCTTAGAGCTCTGCTTTTGTATGTAACTTCTTTCCCAAGCAGCCAGCAAAATTTTTTCCTTGTCATTGACTTTTGATAGTTTTACAATAATGTGCTTTGGCATTGGTCTTTTTATATTTATAAATATGGGTGATTGTTCTGCCACTTGAATGATAATGTTCTGAGGGTTTCCTAAGTGAGGGAAGTTCTCACTAAAATTGCTCTGAAAATGGACTCTGGGCATTTGGCCTTGTTCTCCTCTTCAGATGTACCTGTCACTCTTATATTCAATCTCTTGATGGAGTCTGAAATTTCACAGAGAGTCGCTTCAGTCTTTCTGAACCATTCCTCTCCCTTATCTTTGAATTGAAAGAGTGGGTTGGCCATATCTTCTAAATTGGAGATTATTTCTTCTGAATGTGTGAGTCTACTTCCTAAACCTTCTACCTGGGCATGGATTGCAGTTAGAGTGTCTCTTACTCCCTGGAGTTCTATTTGAAATTTTTCTTTCATGCTTCCTAGCTGCTTAGTGAGTTATGACTAAAGTTCTTCTTTTAAGATTTGAAGATTCTCTGAGTTTTGTTATAAGTTATTCTCTTCTGTGTTTTAATTCCATAGTAAAATGCTCTTTTAATTCTTGCTTAAATTCTTGGAGAGTCCTCATAATTTTGGAGATTTCTGTAGTCTGTCTCTGAGTGTCTCTTTAAATCTGTAATTCCTTGGGTTTCCTGTTTAATTTCTGCCTGACACATTTAGTTATATTTCTCTGCTTGCGCATTTTTTTGTGCTGGTTATTAATGGCGAGCGGGTGGTGCTATCTCTAGGTTACTCTTGTTTGTACGATCTGTGGTGGGTGGGATGGGGTGGGGGGGTGGTTACTTTGGGCTATCTCGTGGTCTGTTTTATGTTGTGTTTTATGCCCTGTTTTATGTTGTGTCCTTGCCTTAAATTTATAAGGCTAACCCCCAGTCAAAGATTGAGGGGTTTTAAGCCCCTGTCTCTTTTCTTCCAGCACGAGGAACAATGTTACTTGCTTGCTGCTCTTAAAGTGAAATCGCCAAAATGGTGCAGTTCAGCTCTGATTTGACTTTGCTGTGCTTCAACCTGCGCCCCTTTCACTTCAACCACACACAAGCACCCACCTGAGGCTGCAGAACTTTCAGCTGCAGATTATGACTTCAGTTGGGTCTCTTGTATTTATTTGTTGTTTTGGGAGGAGAGGTGATTCGATCCCAGTTATTCCATGGCTACGCCTCCTGAGAGTTCCTCTTTTGCCCATATTTTTAATTGGTTTATTTTTGTTGTTAAGTTGCATATATTCTTTATAGATGTATGATATAAGTCATTTGTCAAATGTGTGATGTGCAAATGTCTTCTCTCAATTGCTGGGTTGTCTATTTATCCTTGGGTAGTTTGCTTTCAATATATAGAAACACTTAATCTTATTTTAGTTTCAGTTGCTTATGTGGCTTAGTTTCCAAATACATCTACAGTGTATCATCAAGGTTTTTCTCTATCAGTGTGTGTTATAGTTTCAGGTCTAATATCCAGGTCTTTGATCCATGCTGAGTTAATTTTGGTGTATGACATTAAGTGGTAGGCTAGTTTTATTTGTTTGTTTACTTTGCATGTAGCTGTCCAGTTCTGACAGCACTATTTGTTAAAGAGATCTTCTTTTCCCTACTGCAGTTTTGTTTCCTTTGTCATATACTACGTGTCTGTGTATTTGTAGGTTTATTTCTGGGCATTCCATTCTGTTCAATTGGTCTGAGTGTCCATGTTTGTTCGTTCCACTGTTACATGCTCTTAATTTCTGTTGCTTTGTAGTATAAACAGACTAAATGATTTGATGGGAAAGAGCCAGAATGCTGCTGCCATACTGTTGGGTTTGAGGTCCAGTGCCACTACTGAAGTTACTATGTGACCTTGAGCAAGCTACTCAACTATGTGTCTCAATTTCTTTATCTGTAAAGTGATAGTAAATACCAGGACCTAAGTAAGTTTGATCTATATATAGGATGCCCGGTAAAGTCTGCTAAGTATTAGGATTGTGTGTTCTTCTTCTTTTTTAAAAAAAATATTTATTTATTTATTCCCTTTTGTTGTCCTTGTTGTTTTATTGTTGCAGTTACTGATGTCACTGTTGTTGGATAGAGAGAAATGGAGAGAGGAGGGGAAGACAGAGAGGAGGAGAGAAAGACAGATACCTGCAGACCTGCTTCACTACCTGCCTGTGAAGCGACTCCCCTGTAGGTGGGGAGCCCGGGGCTCGAACCAGGATCCTTCCTCCGGTCCCTGCGCTTTGCGCCACCTGACTACCGCCGGACTCCCAGGATTGTGTGTTCTATTGGTTTATTTTATTTTTTTATCATCTTCAGAGCTTCACTGCATTGGGTTGACTTTTTAGATAGAAGGAGACAGACACACACACACACACACACACACACACACACACACACACACACACACACACACACACACACACACACTGTCTGACTCTGATTTCCTCCAGTGTGGTGGGGACCAGACTAGTACCTGGGTCATGTACATGACAAAGTAGGTGTGCTGTATCTACTATCTTGGTGAGCTATTTTGCTAGCCTATTTTTTTCTTCTTTATTTAAAGTTACTGTTTATCAGCCTTAACCAGGTGACATTAGCTATAAATTACTGGCCCCCTCTTATTCATTAGCCACTTTGCTCACCCAAACTCAGATTAATTCATCTTGGGTTCTTTTGTTTTTGTGCTTCCTATTTGCAGTCTGTTCCATGCTTCTGACTCAACATTCATACCTTCTTTCAAGGCGATTTTTTCCCCCTCCAGTTCCCACTTTTACATTTCTGTGAATAACCAACCAGATTGTATTTGTCACCCTTTTTTTCCTTAGTTCCAGTCATATTTACAACAGAAAGCCTAGCAACCATAACCTTCCTCTCAAAACCAGCTCTTTATTGGTTTTATCTTTTCTTTTAAATTTGTTATTAGTGATTTAATAATGATTAACAAGATTGTAAACTAACAGAGGTACAATTCCACACAGTTTCTACCACCAAAGTTCCATGTCCCATCCCCTCCATTGGAAGCTTCTCTATTCTTTATCCCTCTGGGAGTATGGACCAGAATTCTTCATGAGGTGCAGAAGGTGGAAGGTTTGGCTTCTGTAATTGCTTCTCTATTGAACAAAGATGCTGGCAGGTTGATTCATTTGTTAAAAGGCCTGGAAACTGTAGCAGTGTGTTTTATGATTAGGAAAATGGATGTCAGGATGTGAAGGATACTGTGTTTGAATCCCTTAGAGCCTGGGCAACTTTTCTAGTTCACTGCAGATTAGTAGTTTCCCTGTCTTGAATGCTTATCTACATTTTTACTGACCAAAGCTGAAGGGGGTGGGGAATCACAGTTTTATAGCAAACGTATTCATTAGTTTTCTATACAGCTGAGAACACGGTAAATTCATAAATTATTCTCCTCACGAAAACTCAGGGTAGGATGTCTAAAACCATTATAAACTGTTGATTTTTGAATTTTTATTCTTGGTGGTAGAATTCAGTCCCCTGGAAAACAGGTATATTAAATGGATGATCCACAATGCAGAGGAAAGAAGCCAGCTAACTTGATTAGCAGACACATGCAATGATTTAATTAAGTGATAGTAGTTTTTAATGGATTTATGAGTTGTTTGAGACTCAAGAGCTGTGCTTAGAAAGCTTTCCCTATTTGCTTTCTGAAGTATAGTTTCTTAGAACTTGGAATAGAAATTATCAACAAAGGTCTTTGATTTTGACAATAGACACTACAGTATATGTGAGTGGCAGTTAGGTGTGTAGGTTAATGCTATTTCATGGCATTTGAAAAAAAATCATTCTTGTGCTAGTTTACTGTGCCTTGCAACACTTGACACATAGCTCCCCCCCCCCCCCCCATTAGCAGTGTCTCTATTTAAACTGCTTCATTCCCAAATGGGATTTTATCTCTAGGGATTAAGCCCAAGGAGATTATTAACCTAAGGAATTTAACTTCAGTTAGCTATAAATTACTTTAGGCAAACTAACGAATTTCCTATCTAGAGAGAATAGTGTCAAACTTCTCCTAGTTTTTCTCTTAAAGAATAGTAAATAAATACTTTCTTTTTAAAACTTTATTTATATATTTGACAGGACAGGGAGAAATTGAGAGGGTAGGGGAGATAGACAGACACCTACAGATCTGCTTCCCCTCTAATGACACTCCCCCCCTGCAGATGGGCAGCGGGGTCTAAACCTGGGTCCTTGTACCTGGTGATGCTTGTGTTCAACTGGGTTTGTGTTCACCCAGCCCACAATAAATGCTTTCTTTTGGTAAGTAGTTTTGCCATTATTATAGGTCCCATCAGTACTTTTTTTAAAATGAGTTTTTTAATTTACTTTACAAAATAGTTATATTGATATATCAGTGTGTATCTTGTGTGGGGGCAAGGGGCCGTGGGGCCTCACTGGCATCACCTGCGTTAGGCAGCCCAAGTGTCTGAGCCTAGAAGTCCATGTTTGCAACTCTGCTAGTGTGCCACCCTCTGGCTCACAGTATTATTATGATTATTTTAAAGACAGTTTTGTTACCTTGTATTTGGGAAGTTTTTAGGATAATTTGACTTTAACTACCTCTTTTTTTTTTTTTATTATCTCTTTTCTATTCCAAATCTTTCCATTACTACTCAATTTGATTGGAAGATCTCAAATACTTTATATGGATAGGCATATACATTAAGATGAGCTTTTAATTAAGGTTTTAAAAATCCCATTTGCAAAAAAAAAAAAGTCACAGCATTTTCATGTAGCATATTCTTGTCTACCCTTGGCTCAGTTGACTTTTGTTTGTTTGTTTGTTTGCTTTTTTTGGCCTTCTTACTGTATTTTGGTGCAGAGTAAATACTATCAGATATTTACATTATTGATAACACAGTTCATGCATGATTTTAGGATTAAAGGCTGCTGGACATAGCAGTATCTAAATTTGATGTTATGCTTAGGTAGAATTGCTAATGTTTGTCTTTTATTTTTATTATTTGATTTTACCTTTTCTAATTCTAATATTTTATTGAGGAAATGTTTATTTACAGCATTTTTGTTTTCACAGAGGTACCTTTCCCCATTCCCTGGATCTAGGTGTTAGTACGTTTAATGTTTGACTTTTCTTAATTACTTTTCCACATCTCTGGTTGACTGTTCTCTTTTCACTTTGTCTCTTTTCCCTCTTTATTTTTAAATTCACTTGAGAGTAAGCATAATAGAAGCTTGTGGTGTTTGTAACCTAGTATAATACATTCAAGCCTAAACAAGTTAAGTTTAATTATAGGATTGCTATCGAGAGCAGATGTAGATAGACTCTTGCAAATGATTAAGGTAGAGATTATGTGAGGCCTGGACTTCTGTTTTGCTTTTCTGAACTGAAGAAGAAAGGAAAAGGGTCATTTTATTCTGCCCCATGACGAGTTTCATTTATTTTCTGCTCGTTTGTATTTTGAAAAGGCTCAGATTTACATTAAGAAATGGGAAAGCAGATAGTAAACTACATTTTACTCATCTCTACAATTTGTACCATCTTCCAGGAAGTAAAAATAGGCCTCAGAAAATTGGCTGACATTTAAACTTTGTTCATTCGACTTTTCATTTTTCGAGAGTGTCATTGCTGTGTTCCCAGATTTGTTGTTTGTTTTGTTTACAACCTAAGTCCTTTTACATCATCCTACACCATGACCACAAGATTTTCTTGGACCCCTCCCTCCCTTCTTCCCTCCCTCCCCCTCCTTCCCCAAAGTTGTTTTCTTGGATGGAGTATGCCATACCCAGCCCTAGCTTCCCTTTGTGTTCTCCCTTCCTGTCCCTAGTTATTAAGTCCCACTTGTAAGTGAGATCATTTGGCATTTTATCTTAAAATTGAATGCCACTAACTAGACCTTATGGTTTCTTGGTTTTGCCACAATGAGATTCCTCCTCTGTCTGGATGGTGACTATTATCTTTTGGCTTCATGGCTAGAGAACTTAGAGTGGAAGGAACTGTAGAGAACATTCAGTACATTATTATCTTTTTTAGATGAAGAAATAGATCCAGTGCCCTCGCCAGAGTTGTGCTCTGTGTGCTAGATGAATCAAGACTCAGAAAGGGTCTTCTGACTTTAGTTTTGTACCTTTCTGAGGAGGCTGCATCTCAAAATGCAGCAATTATTGCAATCTCTGTCAATTTATCACTTTCTCCAGAAGATATTAAGGACCTATTTTATTTTATTTTTTTTTTGGTAAGCACTTAATGTAAAGAATTAAATTGACTAACTTGCAAGCACACATTGATTTTTTTTTTCTTTTTAATTTCATCTGCTTTTATAGCCTCGGTAGGTAGACTTGGGACTAGAAGGGAGTATAAAAGTTCAACCAATGAATTCTTAGAAATTACTAAAATAGTTATTGATTCTAGATCATTTTGTTTCCATTGCATACTCCCTTGCATGTTGAGAATTTGTAAGATCCATGTCTACACTAGAGATTATGATGATTTGTGACATATTTACCATTCTGTAAGGAACTCTTGTTTTGGAGAAGCTTTTGGTTGGAGGAAATTAATATGGAACTGGAGTAAATTTAATTTTTATAGTTGTGATTTAATGCTGTCATATTTAATACCACTTTGAAATTTCAGTGTATGTTTTATAGTCTCACTTATGGATAAAAAAGTTCATTGTGATATTTCACTTTGTATACAGAGTCTCATTCTACTCTAGAGATGGTTATTATTTTAACATTTTTTAAAATTATTGAATTGGCAAAATAACTTGCTTGGATAGCGTGCTTCTAATTATCATGTGTGTAACCCAGGGTTGAGCCTGGCCCCTACTACATTAATGAAGCTTCTGTGACCTCTAACTTTCTCTCTGCCTCTCTGTGTCTACATTAATAACACACACACACACACACACTTTAAAAGTAGTTTATTTTTTGACAATGTGATATAGTTATTTATATATTTTAAAACTACCTTATTGACTCCTGATATTGTCTCTCTTTTCTTTGATAGCCAACACATATCTCTTTATGGTACAAGCTCGAGGAATAATGTTGAGAGAAAATGTGAAAACAATAGGACATATGATCAGATTGTATACAAATAAGAATACTACACTCAATGGTACAGGTAAGATTCCTCCCTCATCTTGCTTTCTTTCTGTTGATACTTTTCTAGCTAGAATGTAGTAAACCAGATCTCTTAAGTTCTCTCATGGCTTTTAAGTAACTTTCTGTTAAAGATAAGGGTATCTCATACTGGTCTTACAGTGAGGTTCTTCAGTTGTTAAAACTAGGGTTCTCAAGTGTTGCTGGGTACATGAAAACACAGTGATGGGATTTTGTACAAAGATACATTAATTCTCACAATATAAATTAAACAAAGTACCCAAGACAATACACCTTTTCAATTTACCTGTTGTATTTAGGAGAATAAACCAAAGAGAATGCTTTATTCATACTAGCCATTTTTCTTCATATCATTCTAATTCCTAAGATGTTTCTCTCTAGAAAATATTAATTTATTTTAATATAGAAGGTATACCTACTAAAGAAATTAAATAAAGTTGGAGACCAGTAGTTGCTCTTGTCTTTTTGAAATATTATCTGAATCCAAAAAATCGAAAAAGTGGCCACAGGAGCAGTGAATTTATAGTGAGCCTCAGTGATAACCCTGGAGGCAGAAAAAAAGAAAAAGAAAAAGAAAAAGAAACGTTATCTGAATGAGAATCACATTAAGGTTAAAGATCTAACAGGCCCAAATAATGATTTAATGACAATAGAATTGATGTAAACAGAGTATGGTTTTGAGGAAGAAAGTTTAGTGCTTTTGTATGGTAATGTTTTCAAATTGTCTACTGAAGTATTATTACTTATCAGTTGTATCCTTTTAGATTCTCATTTAGAACAATTAAAATTAAAGGTTTAATTTGTGTCAGTACGCTTTCTTTCTTTTTTAATAAAGATTTTATTCATTTATTGATGAGAAAGATAGGAGGAGACAGAAATCTGAATCAGACCTGTGCTTCCAGGGGTCGAACTCAAGACCTCATGCTTGAGAGTCCAGTGCTTTATCCACTGCGCCACCTCCTGGACCACAGCAGTTTTTCTTTAAAACTTTTCTTTTCTCTCCTTATAAGAAGCCAAAACATATCTCTTTATGGTATAAGCTCAAGGAATAATGTTGAGAAAATGTGAAAACAATAGGACATATGATTAGATTGTATACAAATAAGAATACTGCACTCTTAGAAGGAGACTTCTCAAAACATCTGTGAAATACTCTCACCCCTGACTGGGGACGTTTCCCATCATCATAATGCTCTTTTGAAGGAAAAGCAAAGCTCTTGAGAAGTCTCCTTTTCCTATAGTGATAAGGTCTAGGGAGAGAGAGGGGGGGGGAGGGAGAGGGGAGAGGGAGGGGGAGGAAGGGAGAGAGAGAGAGAGAACTGAATAGTTTCCTACCTAGCAGTTTTTTGTTTGCTTCCATTTTCTTTGATAAAAAAATGTTAAAAATCTTGTATATAATTGTGTTCTTTTCCTGGAGCATAAGTATATAGTTATATATGGAATTTGAACGAATTATTAGAATTGACTACTTGAATTAGATGAACTTTTCTCTCAGGACTCTCCAACTGAAAAAAAAAAAGTCCTTGTCTTTCCTTACTAAGTCGTAGTCTCAACAAGAACAAAATGGCCAGTGCATAATTTGCTTTAAGTGTGTTTATTTTTATGAACCTTTGAAAATTATGCACCTGGTGCCTTTGTGATGGTAAAAGTGTTCTCAGAAGTCAGTTAGTGTATCAGTTAGGAACTGGGTTTGGTTGTCAGAGACACTTAACTGCAAATGGCTTAAACATTCATGGCATTATATTCTTACGTGAAAGAAGTCTGGAACTTACATGTATCCATAGCTATTGTGGGGAAGGTTTTCACAGCTTGCCTTGTCATGTTACTTCACTGTCTAAGTTGGATGCCGAGGCTGCAGTTTTTACATTTGTTCTTTGTTCAGTGTGAAGGGGATAGAGAGAGGGGAGAAGAACAAATGAAATATCCCTGCTTGAGAAGTCTCTGTCCCTGAAATCTCTCACTGGCTTCTCCTTACATCTCTCTCTCTCTCTCTCTCTTT